>NC_051231.1:19097208-19427208 GCF_015220715.1 Pygocentrus nattereri
AACTTGCAAACTTTGCTATTATTATAAACAGACATTTCTGGCTTGAAACTCACTTCTCATGTCAGAATACTGAAAGCAAAACACATTTTATGACATGGACAACTAATTCGTTAACTTGGCTAAATAAAGCAGTACAATAATGAAACCGTCGTTCTAAGCACTCAGAAAGCCTGCTGAGGCGATTCATGCACTCCAGAAGCGCCAAAACGCTGTAATAAGGGGAGAGACGTTGTGCAGTGAGCTGTTAACTTGCAAACTTTGCTATTATTATAAACAGACATTTCTGGCTTGAAACTCACTTCTCATGTCAGAATACTGAAAGCAAAACACATTTTATGACATGGACAACTAATTCGTTAACTTGGCTAAATAAAGCAGTACAATAATGAAACCGTCGTTCTAAGCACTCAGAAAGCCTGCTGAGGCGATTCATGCACTCCAGAAGCGCCAAAACGCTGTAATAAGGGGAGAGACGTTGTGCAGTGAGCTGTTAACTTGCAAACTTTGCTATTATTATAAACAGACATTTCTGGCATGAAACTCACTTCTCATGTCAGAATACTGAAAGCAAAACACATTTTATGACATGGACAACTAATTCGTTAACTTGGCTAAATAAAGCAGTTTATTGTACTTTATTGAAACCATCGTTCTAAGCATTCAGAAAGCCTGCTGAGGCGATTCATGCACTCCAGAAGCGCCAAAACGCTGTAATAAGGGGAGAGACGTTGTGCAGTGAGCTGTTAACTTGCAAACTTTGCTATTATTATAAACAGATATTTCTGGCTTGAAACTCACTTCTCATGTCAGAATACTGAAAGCAAAACACATTTTATAACATGGACAACTAATTCGTTAACTTGGCTAAATAAAGCAGTACAATAATAAAACCGTCGTTCTAAGCACTCTGAAAGCTTGCTGAGGCGATTCATGCAATCCAGAATGAATTGCCTCATCAGGCTTTATGAGTGCTTAGAACGACGGTTTCATAATTCACTGTGCAGTTTTATGACATTACAAGTGAGTTTCATGCCAGAAATGTCTGTTTATAACAATACCAAAGTTTGCAAGTTAACAGCTCACTGCCTCTGGCCTTTTTACAGCGTTTTGGCGCTTCTGGAGTGCAGGAATCGCCTCATCAGACTTTATGAGTGCTTAGAACGACGGTTTCATTATTGTACTGCTTTATTTAGCCATGTTAACGATTTAGTTGTCCATGTCATCAATTGTGTTTTGCTTTCAGTTTTCTGACGTCACAAGTGAGTTTCATTGCACTGCACAGTGTCTCTCGCCTTTTTACAGCGTTTGGGCACTTCTGGCTTGCAGTAACTGCCTTTTCAGGCTGTTTCAGTGTATAGAACGACGGTTTCATAATTCGCTGTGCAGTTTTCTGACATGACAAGTGATTTTCATGCCAGAAATATCTGTTTATAATAATACCAAAGTTTGCAAGTTAACAGCTCACTGCATGGCGTCTCTGGCCTTTTTACAGCGTTTGGGTGCTTCTGGAGTGTAGGAATCGCCTCATCAGGCTTTCTGAGTGCTTAGAACGACGGTTTCATTATTGTACCGGTTTCTTTAGCAAAGTTAACGATTTAGTTGTCCATGTCATAAAATGTGTTTTGCTTTAAGTTTTCTGACGTGACGCACTTCTGGCTTGCAGTAACTGCCTGTTCAGGCTGTTTCAGTGTATAGAATGACGGTTTCATAATTCACTGTGCAGGTTTCTGACATGACAAGTGAGTTTCATGCCAAAAATGTCTGCTTATAATAATACCAAAGTTTGCAAGTTAACAGCTGAATGCAACATTTCTCTCGCCTTATTACAGCGTTTTGGCGCTTCTGGAGTGCAGGAATCGCCTCAGCAGGCTTTCTGAGTGCTTCGAACGACGGTTTCATTATTGTACTGATTTATTTAGCCAAGTTAACGATTTAGTTGTCCATGTCATAAAATGTGTTTTGCTTTCAGTTTTCTGACATGACAAGTGAGTTTCATGCCAGAAATGTCTGTTTATAATAATCCCAAAGTTTGCAAGTTAACAGCTCACTGCACAACGTCTCTCGCCTTTTTACAGCGTTTGGGCACTTCTGTCTTGCTGTAACTGCTTGTTCAGGCAGTTTGAGTGTATACAATGACGGTTTCATAATTCACTGTGCAGTTTTCTGACATGACAAGTGAGTTTCATGCCAGAAATGTCTGTTTATACTAATTCTTATGTTTTTACGTTAACAGCTCACTGCTTAGCGTCTATGGCCTTTTTACAGCGTGTGGGCCCTTCTGGAGTGCAGGAATCGCCTCATCAGGCTTTCTGAGTGCTTAGAACGACAATTTCATTATTGTACTGGTTTCTACTGTTTGTTTCAGGCAGCTGATGGTGTCCTGTCTGAGCTGTTCTATTTGTTCTGTGTCATTGAGGGTGGCATTGTACCAGCGTCCGAGACTTTTAATTGGTTTCTGTAGGGATTGGCTCATTGTTGATGGTGAAAGTGCCACTGGTGATTTGGCCTTTGACGACTGAGATGCTCCTTGACTTGCAGGGTTTGATCTTCATTCCTGCCCAAGATATGTTACTTTGAAGCTTTTCCAACAGCTGTTTTGTGCATGGTTTCGTAGTTGTTATGGTGGTCATGTCGTCCATGTATGCCCTGATTGGGGGCAGACTTAGGCCTCCATCCACACGCTCCCCTCCAACGACCCATGCTGTAGCCCTTATAATCAACTCCATAGCCAGGGTGAATGCCAGAGGAGATATGGTGCATCCTGCCGTTCCAGTTCCAGCTTCTGCCAGGCTGTAGTGCTCTCATGCATTGTCATACGGAATTGGATGTCGCGGAAGTAGACCTGGACGAGGTTCGTGATGTTATCAGGGACTTGAAAAAAGGCAAAGGCTGTCCACAGAATTCTATGAGGCACTGATCCAAGGGCATTGGCTAAGTCCAGAAACACCACATGCAGATCCTTCTTTTCCCTCTTGGAGGACTGTAGTTGGTGCCAGATGATGCTTGCGTGTTCGAGACATCCAGAGAAACCACCAACTCCAGCCTTTTGTATTGAGGTGTCAACAAATTCATTTTTCAGCAGGAATGTAGACCGTCTTTGGGCCACAACGCTGAAGAAAATTTTCCCTTCAACATTCAGAAGACTTATCTGTCTAAACTGGTTGATGGTTGATGAGTTTTTTTCCTTTGGGATGAATATTCCTCCAGCTCTTCTCCACACCCTTGGTATGATCTCCTTTTTCCATGCCAGCTTCATTTGGTACCAGAGATACTTCAAGACACTGTTCTTATACAACCTGTATGGGATGCCATTGGGCCCCGGAGCTGAAGCCATCCTTGCCCGCTTTACTATGTTGACAACCTCATTCCATGTGGGGGTGCTTGTGTCCATTTCATGCATGGGTGGATGGTGGCATGTCTGCTGGAATGGTTACAGGCTCATGCCTTTGGTTGGATGGTGTGTTGGCCTCAGAGTAGGTGTTCTTCAGGAACTCTTCTATGTCCTTCAAGGGGGCCTTCAAAGTACCAGATTTCTCTTGTATGAAGAGGCTTTTGGTGAACTTGAATGGGTTCTTGTCTGCGTTGTCTCCTCAGATGTTCTGCCCTCCTCAGCGTTGCCAGACAATGCTTGATGTCGCTCTGAAGGGCTTCAAGTCCAACCCTCTCTAGTTCATTGGCCTTCTTCCATTGTTACTTTAGTTGCCTGCATTCTTTCACCAATCTCCTGTTGTCGTCTTGATTTGTCACGCGGTGTATGTTCTTTCTTGGCTTTCCTGTCTTTCACACCAAACCTTTATCTTCCATAGCTGTAGATCAACTCCCCCATCCTCTCAAGTCGTCTCTCCACATCCCCTTTAAGGCTACTGAGAAGGCAAACAAGGTCACTGTCAATCGTTTCCCATTCCTTTTTCTGGCAGGACTTCGGCCACTGGATTTGAGGCTTGCTTCCCTCCATCTTTCGCTCCACTGCTGGTTGTGGCTGGAAGGGTTTTGGGCTCGGAACAGATGGCATCTTAGTGCATGAGGGTGCTTCGGTTGGGGTTTTGGTACCCTGTGGACTGTGGTGCTTATCCTGCCACTGGGTTTCACTCGACTTATTTTCCCCACTCCTAAGGAAGTATTGGTCAATGCGAGGCCCCTCGCTAGGTTCCTTCAGGCACTTCTGCCGACACTGGTGGATTTTCAAACCTTTGGAGGTTGTAACCTTTTTCCAGCCACAAATGCAGCTCTGGAGTGTGCGTTCAGGCACAGGCACTCTCTTGTCAACTGCTCAACTGACCACATCAAATCAAATCAAATCAAATTTATTTATATAGCGCTTTTTACAACTGATGTTGTCACAAAGCAGCTTTACAAAAATGGGAATCACAGCACAGAGAATCAGACAAAACACTGAACATAATATACAGAATATACAGAATATACAGAACCCCCGTGAGCGCTGAGGCAAGGAAAAACTCCCTCAGAGCTGGAGGAGGAAGAAACCTCGGGAGGACCAAGACTCACATCTAAAGGGGGGACCATCCTACCACTGGTCAGACAACTTATAAGTTAAACATTGAAAAGTCAATTTTACATCCACGCAGTTCTAATATATTCAGGTGTGTATAATCAACAGTGGAAACAATTAGAGTTCATATAGATTTGGATGTGATCTGTAGTGGAGAAGCTGCGTTCCAGAAACTTCCATCAGTCTGGTCAATCAGGGGGACAGGGGGACTTGAGGGTGGGACATCCATCAGTATTGGGCCGGACCGGTGGACAGTCAGTAACTCGGAGGAAGGAAAGATTTAGGAATTAGTTTAGACTGTATTTATGAAGAACAGAAAATGTAAAAAATTATCAGAGTGTGACTAATGACTCCGGCAGGTCTGAATATGACAGCCTAACTAAAGGGAGAGAGCCAGAAGGTAACATAGACACGGAGGCTCCCTGAGACACTGGCATTCACCCACTCCACCGTCCACAAACCTGAGTGACTGCATGTAGTGAGTGACAGCAGCACCAGCATCTCAGTTTACCCACAATTCACTATGTCCATGAACCCCTGGATCTGCAGCCTTATCTAAAGGGAATTAACATTAACTACCAAAAGCTAAACTAAACAAGTAAGTTTTTAGTCTAGACTTAAAGATTGAGACTGTGTCTGAGTCCCGAACATTATCGGGGAGATTATTCCAGAGTTGGGGCGCTTTATAAGAGAAAGCTCTTCCTCCTGCAGAGCTTCTCTGAATTTTGGGAACTACTAGGAAGCCAGCACCCTGTGATCTAAGTAATCGTGGTGGTTCATAATAGGAGATAAGGTCTCTCAGATACTCAGGAGCGAGCCCATGTAGGGCTTTATACGTTAACAGGAGAATTTTATAGTCTATGCGGAATTTGACTGGAAGCCAGTGAAGAGCTGATAGGACTGGACTAATATGGTCAAATTTTCTAGTTTTAGTAAGGACCCTGGCTGCAGCATTTTGAACTAGCTGAAGTTTATTTAAGTTACTGCTAGAACATCCTGACAGTAGCGCATTACAGTAGTCTAGCCTTGACGTAATGAAGGCATGTACTAATTTTTCTGCGTCATGTAAGGATAAAGCATTTCTTAGCTTGGCGATGTTACGGAGATGTAGAAAAGCTGTTTTAGTAACATTAGATATGTGTTTATCAAATGCTAGATCTGAATCTATGATAACGCCAAGATTTTTAGCTGTTGAACCAGGTGTGACTGAGAAGTCGGCCAGATTCAACATTAGGTGTGATAATTTATTTCTAGCAGCTTTAGGGCCTAATAGAAGAACTTCTGTTTTATCACTATTTAATAGAAGAAAGTTGTGTGACATCCATGATTTCACATCTTTTACGCAATCCTCCATTTTCTTTATTCTCTGTTTGTCATCAGGTTTGGCTGATATGAAGAGCTGCGTGTCGTCTGCATAACAATGAAAATTAACATTATGTTTTCTAATAACTTTGCCCAGGGGGAGCATGTATAACGTAAATAATAACGGTCCTAAGATAGAGCCTTGTGGAACTCCATATCTAACCTTTGTATAATTGGAGGGTATATTATTTACCCTCACAAACTGAAAACGATCGGTCAAGTATGATTTGAACCACGATAAGGCAGTTCCAGTTATACCGACCATTTTCTCTAATCTTTCTAGGAGGATATTATGATCTATTGTATCAAAAGCTGCGCTCAGATCAAGAAGTACCAGTAAAGAAACGCAGCCTTGGTCAGCGGCAAGAAGCAGATCATTTGTTATCTTAACTAGAGCTGTCTCAGTGCTATGATGAGGCCTAAATCCAGATTGGAATTTTTCATAGATCTGGTTTCTTTGCAGATAAGAGCCAAGTTGTTGGGCCACGGCCTTTTCTAAAATCTTAGAAATAAATGGTAAATTTGAAATAGGTCTATAGTTAGATAGTACACTAGGATCAAGATTTGGTTTCTTGATCAAAGGTTTAATTACTGCTAGTTTAAAGGCTTTGGGAACATACCCCAGGTTTAATGATGAGTTTACTATTGTTAATAGTGGTTTAATTATGTCTGGTAATACCTGTTTTAATAGTTTTGTGGGAACTGCATCAAGTGTACAGGTTGTGCAGTTTGATGAGGAGATAATTTTCTCCAGTTCTAAATGATGTAGTGGGTTAAAAACTTCCAACCTGACTTCGGTAGCTGGATTTTGTTCTATATCAGCCACACCAGATGACAGACAAGATGTGCTATTTATCTGTTGAACTTTGTCCCGAATATTTTCGATTTTATTATCAAAATAGTCCATAAAAGCATTGCTAGTGTGGATTGCTGGAATCTGAGGATCAGTACCTGCCTGATTTTTAGTCAGTTTAGAAATAACACTAAAGAGAACTCTAGGGTTGTTTTTATTAATCTCGATCTGAGAGGCCAGATACTCTGAGCGGGCTTTATTAATTTCTCTTCTATATTCAACAATACTGTCTTTCCAAGCAGAGTGGAATACTTCCAGTTTGGTTGATCGCCATTTTCGCTCAAAATTTCGTACTAATTGCTTTAAAGTACGAGTTTGGTCGTTATACCACAGCGCAAGTTTTTTCTGTCTCTCTTTTTTGTGTTTAAGTGGTGCTACACCATCTAAAGTAGACCGGAAGGTATTTTCTAAACAATCAGTTAGTTTGTCTAGTTCTGCTGGGTTACCTGGAGAGTACACTATGGTTGATAAATCAGGAAGGTTATCAGTAAATTGTTGAGCGGTAAAGGGCGTTATTGAACGTTTCATAGAGTAGCTGGGGGATGTACGTATATTATGACTAAGATGAAGTTTAAAAGAAATAAGATAATGATCTGAGATTACTGAGGTTTGAGAAAGAATATCTAGGTTATCTATGCTAACACCCAGGGTCAAAACCAGATCCAGAGTATGATTACAGTAATGCGTAGGTCCTGTTACATTTTGAGCAATACCAACTGAGTCTAGAATTGATGCAAAAGCCTTTTTTAATGAGTCATCAACTTTTTCAAAATGAATGTTGAAGTCTCCTACTATAATTACTTTATCACTACAAACTGCTAAATCTGCAGCGAAATCACTAAATTCTTTTAAAAATTCTACATAGGGTCCTGGTGGTCTGTAAATATTAATTAAAGAAAATGCATTCTGTTTTGTAATTGGATTAATTATATTGATGTAAAGAAGCTCAAAAGAAGTGAAATTATCATAGTGTTTCTGATTGACAGCTAGGGAATTTCTAAAAATTATGCAGACCCCGCCTCCTCTACCGGACGATCTGGGGTTGTGTATATAATTATAGCCTGCAGGGGTGGCTTCGTTTAATGCTAAATATTCATCGGGTCTAATCCAGGTTTCAGTGAGGCACAACACATCAAATTTCTGATCAGTTATGATTTCATTCACTATTACTGCTTTTGAATTTAGAGATCTTATGTTAAGTAAACCAATCTTTAGTTTTGAAGTGCTAGTGCTACAGTCTGGATATGATTGTTTAATATACGTTAGGTTATTTAGATTTACTGTTTGAGTTTTTTGACATTTATGTTTGACTCGGGGGACAGACACAGTCTGAATACATTGGTATCTAGGTAACGTCTCTTTGCAGCTCACAGACGGTCGGTTAAGCCTCTCTGTCTGCGGCCTGGTCCCGGCTCCGGTTTGTCAGCAGCTTCTAAGGCTACTGCTACTCTGCCGACTAACTAAGAGACTATGTGCTATGCTGCACGAAAGTAAGGCAGCACCATCCCGCGTGGGGTGGACACCATCCCTACCTAAAAGACCAGGCTTGCCCTCAAACATTAGCCAGTTGTCTATAAAGCCCACATGATTGTCCGTACACCACTTGGACATCCAGCGGTTCAGCGAAGAAAGCCTGCTGTAAGCTTCATCGCCACGCCTCATTGGGATGGGGCCAGAACAGATTACCTCTTCGGACAGCGTCTGGGCCTGTTTAACCACCTCTTTAATATTAGCCTTAGTTACTTCAGACTGCCGCAGACGAATATCATTGGCCCCTACATGAATAACTACCCTCGAATATCTCCTATTTGCTAACAGCCTAAGGTTGCCACTAATGTCCGGTGCTCTGGCTCCCGGTAAGCAGATAACTCTAGCCGCTGGTGCCCCTAAAGGAGTAGCTAATTTCACGTGCCGGACGATAGAATCTCCTATCACCAGAGTACCTTTAACAGGCTCCTCAGCGGGTGCTTCACTGAGCGGGGCAAACCTGTTTGACACGTGAACTGGGGGAGCATGGTGTACAGGTGGGCTGGCTGTGGCCTTTGCAGTAGCATTAGCCTTAGCCTTTCGACTATGCCGCCGAGACGTTACCCATTCGCCCTGCTGTGGGGGCTCTAAGGCCGGAGTCGAGGGGGTACTAGCTCTCCCTGGTGTACCCGGGGCTGCTAACAGTGACCCTTGCTGTCTATCCCTTATTAAACCCCGGATACGCAGCTCTAACTTGTCCACCTTCTCTACCAGGCAGTTAACTAGCTTGCACTTTGAACAAACACCACTATCATTATGACTATCGGTGGAGAAGGGGTCTAAACTAAACATGCCACACTCTGAACAAGAGAAAAACCCAGCAGTAGCCATGACAAAAAAGCACTCACCTTGTTTCGGTTGAAATTAGAAACTAACACAAACCAAACAGCAGCAGCAAACAGCTAATCCAGCAAACCTGTGGAAGAAGTCTGTAAAAGTGAGCTAAGAGTGGATTAATAGGTGGGTAGAGCAAAGTGGAGGCAGGCTAAAGGTGGATTAGTAAGTATGAAGGGTGAAAGAGGAAGAAAACAGGGGTAAATGTAGAAATTGAAGTAAATTAAAGAGAGCTAGCAATCAGCACACCACCAGCAACAGCAGCAAGACAGTAGCATTTCTCATTGTCCTTTCCATTCCATTGTCTGTTGCCGTGAGGTCCATCAGTGAGTCATCTTTCGCCAGGTTGTCAGCTGCTCTTTCACAGCAGTCACTGGTTTACACCAGAAGTATTAGAGTTACGCAAAAGGACTCGATGTTTCAATCCCAAGTCGTTCGGTTTCCAGTTGAGACCTTGCTTGGACTCTAAATGTACTGGGCTCACTAAGTATTTCTGCTATTTAGTCATCCAGCAAGCTCAACATAACGCTATACGATGGACAAAGAACAATGATGCAGACCTTGATGTTCAGTTCCCTTTGTCTTATTCTTTGCTGCAAAACTGCAAAAATACAAACAGATGCTTTTCAGCTCATACATGTGTTAATGAAGCATACATTCTTACAGAATATGAAGCTCACTTATATGCTCGACAGTAACTTGGACCATGTTAAATTTAGCCGCATTACGGAAGCAAAGAAAAGCCGTTTTTAACAGAAAGCTACAAAGCATGTTACTTGTTCTCACAGGTACACAAATGACACAAAGTAAAAAGAAAACAACTTATACTCATGGGTATTGCCCATGTGGTGAAAAGAATGCCTTTAAAAGCAAAATCAGTCTAACTGTGACTTGTTCGTGAAAACCGCAAGAGAATATAAATCCTCATATTATGAAGTGAAAAACCCGTAATGTCCAGAAGGGGGCGCTCGAAGAACGCAAACAACAAATGAGACCTTCTATTGCATGTACAGAGTACATGCAGGTCTACTGAGATAATGACACTCAATTTTGAAACAATGTTATTTTTATTTCAAAGTAAAGGTTTGTTTAAAAACCTGATTGCAACTTCCCATGTTGGTTAGTTTCTGACATGAGATAAAACCAAGGGTTCTCATAGATTTGTATACACTGGCTGAAGTTGAAGGCCAGTAGAGGTCTGGTAAAGTAATTCATTAGAAAATATAATCAAGCACACATAGACTTCCAATTATTTGTCTCAGGCCTTCTGTTTAGCCCCACAGGATGAACGTTTCACTGTATCCATAGTTTAGTAAATAAAGGTTTGGTGGAAAAGCAGCGTGGCCACCCATCCAGTCACTGATCGGGACCAGCCTTGCTTAGCTTCATAGATCAATCCAGCCCAATGGCTCCCAGACCCATAGAGCCACTGCTTGAAGCTTATTTTCAGTATTGGCTATTTAAAGCATCCCACCACTTGATTAGGACTGATTACAGGCTGACTTTTTTTTTTAAGTTCTTCATTTTAATGAAAATTGTTGTACATTTCAAAGTAAAGGTTTGGTTCATCACCTGACTGGAACTTCTAATGTCAGTTAGTCTTCAATACGAGCCCTGACCAAGTCCCACATTGCTTAGATTTTTACATGAGATGAGACCAAGGATTCTCACAGAGTAGTATACACTGTATGAAGCTGGAGGCCTGTAGAGGTCTTGTAAAGTAATTCATTAGAACATATAATCATGCACACATAGACTTCCAATTATCTGTCTTAGGCCTTCAGTAACAGTCAGCAGTAACAGTTAGATATTTATCAGGAGCCAGAGCACCAGACATTAGTGGCAACCTTTAACTGTTAGCTATTAAGAGATATTCAAGGATAGTCATTCATGTAGGGGCCAATGATATTTGTCTGCGTCAGACATAGATAACTAAGGGTAATATTAGAGAGGTGATTAAACAGGCCCAGATGATGCCCGTTGCCGTAATTTGCTCTGGCCCCATCCCAATGCGGCGCGGCGCTGAAGCCTACAGCAGGCTTTTGGCGTCAAACTGCTAGATGTCCAAGTGGTGTTCCGAAAATAGAGTGGGCTTTATAGATAACTGCTTACATTTCGAGGGCAAGCCTGGTCTTATAGGTAGGGAAGGTGTCCACCCCACGCAGGAGGGTGCTGCCTTACTTCCTTGCAGCATAGCTCATAGTATTTTAGTTAGTCGGCAGAGTAGTATAAATAGCTGCTGACAGTCCAGAGCCGGGACCAGGCCGCAGACAGACAGGCTAAACTGACCGTCTGCAATCCGCCTTGGGGCGTCACCCAGGTTCAACTTTATTGAGACTGTGTTATTGCCCCGAATTAAAACTACATTTAATCATAGAAAAACTCAATCAGCCCATTTAAACAACCTAATCAATATATATATATATATATATATATATATATATATATATATATATATATATATATATATATATATATATGTATTCAGATGATAGCACTAACACCTTAGATCTAAAATTTGGACTACTCAAAATAAGATCACTAAACTCAAAAGCAGTCATCGTAAATTAAATTATAAGCGATCATGAATTTGACATTTTCTGTCTCACTGAAACATGTGTTAGACCTGATGAATATTCAGCTTTAAATTAAGCCATCCCTGTAGGCTATAATTATGCACATACTCCAAGATTATCAGGCAAGGGAGGTGGAGTATGTGTAATCTACCAACATATTAGTCAGAAATAATGTGACACTTTCACTTCCTTTGAGGTCCTTTCCATTCACGTTACAAATCCGGTCACAAAAAAGAACACATTTTCATTATTCAACATTTACCGACCACCAGGGCCCTACTCTGAATTTTTAAAAAAATTTTGTGATTTCGCTGCAAACCTAGCTGTGTGCAATGATAAAGTAATAATTGTTGGAGATTTTAATATTCACTTTAAGAAGGTAGGTGACCCACTAAAAAGGCATTTACTTCAATTCTAGACTCTGTTGGTATTAGGCAAAATGCAACAGGGCCTACACACTACTGTAGTAAATCAAACTTGTTATCTTCATTCTTGGCTGAATTATCTGAGATGATCACCGCTCTCTACCCCTTTTACACTTCAATTTGTGTTTTAGGTGATTTTAATGTACATATTGATGTGAAAGGTGATCCCCACACAACTGATCAGTGTTTTGACCTGACTTAGCATGTTGCCACTGCTACACATAAGCATAGTCACATTTTAGACCTGGTTTGTTCCACCCCTCAGGTGTCTCCTGTTAACCTGCTTACTACTGACCCTCAGTTCTCCGACCACAGTTTAATCTCCTTTGAACTGGCTGCTCCGGCTCAACTGAAAGAGGTCATTTGCCACGCAAAATATCCTTCAGGAGTATTAGGAATGTCTGTCCCTTTCACCTCATGAATACCATTGACTCTGTCCCTGTCCCACCAGTGCCGGCCTCTGTTGATACCCTTACTAACCACTATACCAATACGGCTATGTCCGCCCTGGATCTTCATGCGCCGCTGCGTTCTCGTGAAGTCACCTTTCTCCACTCGGCCCCCTGGTACACCCCTGAGGTTAATGAAAGCTAAAGGACGACAACTTGAACGCCTCAGCAAAAAGTCTGGTCTGACAGTTCATCTAGATGCTTACAACGACCATCTCCTTGTTTACAAAGCTGCCCTCAATAGCGCTAAATCTGCTTATAACTCCACCAACATCAGAAACTGTCATGGCAACCCTAAAGCACTATTTTCCACAGTTAACAAGCTTTTAAGGCCTGCTAATAACTTTAACCTTATTCCATCTTCAATGCTGTGTAGCAAATTCATGGCATTTTTTGAAGACAAAATTAGGAAAATTCATGCTGACATAGCCCTCACAAACTCCTCTTCTGACCCTGTTCAACAAAGTCCCCCAGTCAGTTGTTGTTTTTCAACTTTTACTCCAGTGGATACCACCACAGTAGCGATGTACATTAAGTCCACAAAACCAACCTCTTGTGTTTTAGATCCTTTGCCTACATGCCTGGTTAAAGACTGTCTGCCCTCACTCTGTCCTCTCTTCACCAGGATAATCAACGCTTCCCTTGCCTCTGGCATTGTTCCCCCTCATTGAAATTGGCTGCCATTTCCCCTATCCTTAAGAAACCTGGTTTGGTTCCTGAGGACCTCAGTAATTACCGTCCCATATCCAACCTCTCTTTTCTCAGTAAGCTGCTTGAGCGTGTGGTTGCCACTCAATTAAAGGACTTTTTATCATCTAATAATCTTTTTGAGCAGTTCCAGTCTGGGTTCAGGAGCAACCACAGCACTGAAACTGCTTTAGTCCGAGTGATGAATGACCTTCTATTAGCAGCTCATTCTGGACTAGTTAACATCTTGGTTCTACTCGACCTCACCGCAGCATTCGTCACAGTTTGCCACTCTACATTGTTGAACCGGCTGAAACTCTGGACTGGACTATCGCATACGGTGCTATCATGGTTTGAGTCGTACCTCTCTGACCGCCAGCAGTTTGTCTCCCTCAGTGGCTTCAGATCCACCTGCTCCGCTGTAACATCTGGAGTACCTCAGGGCTCGGTTCTTGGCCCACTGCTTTTTATAATCTACCTTCTCCCCCTTGGTAATATCATTCGACAGCACGGCCTCCAGTTCCATTGCTATGCTGACGACACCCAAAGCCCTCCAAGCCCTCTGATCTACAACCTCCCGAATCCTTGCTCAGCTGTCTCCACGATGTCAATTCCTGGATGGCAAAGAACTTCCTCAACCTAAACAATAGCAAGTCTAAGGCCATTCGCATTGCCTCCCCAACCACTCTTCGGAAACTCGACCAACCATCCATCTCAATTCCTGGATTCGTCACAACCACATCACCTACTGTCCGTAATCTGAGTGTTATCTTGGACTCAGCTCTCACAATGGAAGCCCATATCAATAACATTACTAAAACTGCTTTCTTCCATCTAAGAAACATTGCTAAACTCCGCCCTTCACTCACTGACTCTGCGGCTGAAACTCTTGTTCATGCCTTTGTTACGTGTCGACTGGACTACTGCAATGCTCTGCTGGCCGGACTGCCTGCCAGTAGAATAAAGAAGCTCCAGCATGTGCAGAATTCTGCTGCCAGGGTCCTGACACGGTCTAAATTTTCTGAGCACACCACCCCAAAACTGATATCCCTTCACTGGTTACCCATCCAATACCGCATTCAGTACAAGACATTACTCTTGGTCTTCCGTTCACTACAGAACCTGGCCCCCTTACTTGTCCTCTTTAGTTTCACCATACTGTCCTGCTCGCTCTCTCCATTCCGCTGATGCTCACCTGTTGGTTGTTCCTCCAGTTCGACTACAAGGGTTCGGTGAACGAGCCTTCAGCGTTGTTGGCCCAAAGTTATGGAACTCGCTCCCCATTTCCCTGCGTTCCTGCACATCACTCAAGACTTTTAAATCTGAATTGAAAACACACCTGTTTCGGACTGCTTTTAATAACTCTTAATTGTTTTATATTCTTTTCTGCTTTATCTGACCCTTTTTCCCATTTTATCTGTGCTTGGGTGTTTGAAAGGTGCTTTAAATAAAATTTATTATTATTATTATTATTAGTCACACGTTAGATTTAGTTTTGACACTAGGTCTTAACATAGACAAGCTTAATATCTTGGCAATGCTGTGAAGATGTAGAAAAGCTGTCCTAGTGATGCTATCTGGTAGTTTATTTCTTGCCAAATATTTGCCAATTTGGCAAATAAACTATCAGATTTAATTTGAAATCTCGTTGACTTTCTGGTTATACCGGGCTCAGCAGCAAAAAATCTTGGTGTCATAATTGATTCAGATTTATCATTCGATCAACACATAGGCAGCATCACTAGAGCAGCTTTTTTACAAAGTTTTCTTAGCAACATTGCCAAGATAAGAAATGCCCTATCCCTGCGTGATGCAGAAACACTAGTACATGCCTTTATTACTTCCAGGCTAGACTACTGTCTAAGAGGCCAGGGTCCTCACTAAAACTAGAAAATTTCATCATATCAGTCCTGTGCTATCATCACTTCATTGGCTGCCTGTTAAATTCCGTATTGATTATAAAATTATTTTATTCACGTATAAAGCCCTATTCTTGCGTGATGCAGAAACACTAGTACATGCCTTTATTACTTCTAGGCTAGACTATTTTAACATACTGCTGTCAGGATGTCAGAACAAGTAACATGCTTTGTAGCTTTCTGTTAAAACGGCTTTTCTTTGCTTCCGTAATGGTGGCTAAATTTAAAATGGTCCAAGTTACTGTCGAGCATGTAAGTGAGCTGTTGGGTTTTTTTCTTCCTTTTTTTTTTTTAAGAGACCGGCCCACAATTTAGAGGGGGCGGCCCATTGGCCCATCTTCAATATAGACAGTGGACTGAACCAATCAGGATATAGGACGAAAGCGGCCCCACCCTCTCTCTGCGTGGTCCGCTGTAACTCCCGCTACGTTCAGTGTTCAGCGCGTATGTCAGGAGAGGCAGCAAAGGGGGAGCGGAGTAGTTACATGCAAAGAAATTGAAGAGTCTCACTGTAGATGCTGCAAAATGTGTAAAAATCACATTTCTCCTCACTGTTTGCATCACAGTCCCCTCACCATGTTCATGTGTGGTGCTATGCACATGTCCTGAATCTGGTTCTCTCTGATACCACTGAAATTGTGATTGAGAATGGATCACTTTTTCATCTTCTTAGTGAAACGGCAGTGTTCATCAGGGAATCTCATCAGAGGATGAACATATGGGAAAAAGAAAGCCACAGCAACAGACACAGGCGCATAGCACCCATTGGAGAGACACGCTGGTGGGCAAAGCATGACGCTTTAAAGAAGATGTTTGGCTCATTTGGAAAACCCCAGGACTGTCTCTACGTTGATGTTTTGTGTACACTGTCAGCCATTCAAGAGCAGAAGACAGTAAAAGGCAATGTTCGGACCAAAGCAAGGGGATACAAAGATGGCCTTCTGACACTTGAGATGATCCTTACAGCTCAATTATTCATGAGAATATTTGAGCAGACAACACCATTGTCAAAGTACCTGCAAACAGGAGGTATGGACATCCTCTCTGCCCACAGGATGGTGATCTGACATGAGGCCCTAAAACAGATGGCAAGGGATTTCAAGGCAGTCAAGTGGGCAAATGAAAAGCTGGAGGAGCAGGATGAGGAGATTGACATGGAGGTGGAGGCTTCACTACCTCAGAGGAGACCTAAAAAGAAAAAAATCCATGCCAGGAGAGATGTCCCAGGATGAGACATCCAGCGATGCATTGGAAACCTATGAGGTAAAAGTCCACAACCCAATAATGGACACAGTTATTAAGGCCATGGCAGCCTATATGCAGACTTATCATTTCTGGACCCTAAAAACTTTCTACAAATCAAAACAAGTGCTCTTCCTGATTCTGATTCCTGATTCACTCAAGATCTCAGCAGGTGCCTCATTAAATTCGACAGTTCAGCAACAGTTGAAAACCTGCAGTCAGAACTGAAAAGCTTGGCAAGCCAGTGGGAAAGGCTCAAAGAATCACCACTGGAAGAATATGCATCCAGGACTGTGGAGGAATGACCTGATGGAAACAAGGAGGAGATGAAAATTATCAACAAAAGATGTGCCTCTTGCAAAACCAAAAAAAAACTTGCTACCAAATTTTCCTCAGATTCAACTTGCTCACAGATGCATATCATCTTCTTGGTCTTGCGTACAAGTATTTACTGACCCTCTCAGTGACCCAGGTAGCCTGTGAACGGTCATTTTCGAACCTTAAATTCATTAAAAGGAGACTGAGGAGCAACTTATCAGCAAGCAAGTTAGAGGCTTTTATGTTAATGGCCACAGAAAAGCACATCCTCATGGGCTTGGACACAGACACTGTCATTGACAGAGTTGCAGAGAAAAGTGAACTGCTTCAGAAGCTCCTACTACACTAAGGTGAGAGGATAGTTTTAATATTAACACCAGTTATATTATTCAGTGAAATGTAGTATTCAATATTACATAAAATTGATGGTGGGACTCACGAAACAGCTCCCTTTCATGGATCCCTCTTTTTTTCTCTCAGGAAGCCTTTGTCTCTCAGGTTTTGTTGACTGTTCGTTTTCACAAAGGAAGCAATATAAGTGTGAAAATGTATTTAGTTGTAGTTATTTTTCATTTCTGTTACTTACTTTTTTTAAGTTGCCATGATTAAAGAGATACTTGGTATTTGGTGTTTTGGATATTGACATGGTAAGAATATTATTTGTGATTGTGAAATAATAATGCTAAGACTGAATCCAATGACTTTAACCAATAATTTTTGAATTAATTTTGTTTTTTTCCATGTCATACTTCTCTGTAACCCCACATACATAAATTACAAGTCGGTTGTGCTCTGCTAATTATGAGGGGCCGGTCTAAACCAAAAATGCCATGTCCCAGTCCAGCCCTGACTGATAGCAAGCTTCAAGCAGTGGCTGTATGGGGCTGGGAGCCATTGGGCTGGGTTGATCTATGAAGCTAAGCAAGGCTGGTCATGGAGGCCATGCTGCCTTTCCAATAGCTCAAAACTTTTTCAGCAATCCTTTTATTTCAAGACTATTTAATGGGGTGTCCTAATTTTTTCACATGACTGTAGTTAATTGTTTTACAAACTTTTTTTTTTTTGGTAATGAAAATACACATGGTATCACATTAGCGATTTTAGGTTAGTGAGTGTCCATTTTACCTCTTTTTATACAGAGGCATTAGCACACTAACTAATTTTACAGCCTCAGGCTATCATTTAAAACAGCCTGTAGTCCAACACTCTGTAGTAGGTGGTGGGGCCCAAAATCCCAAGTGGTGAACCAGATTATTTTTCAACACAAGCATTGTACTGAAGGTGTTTAAAATATTTAAAATGCATGTTCAATTAAAGCTTGTTAACTCTTGTCTACTTGCTATGAGCTTGTTGATAAATTCTGAAAATTTTATCATGTACTATCACATGTTGTAAGAGAAATGTTAAATGGTTTTAGCATAAGGACAGGAGAGATTTGATGGAGTGCAGCCAGCTCCAGCTGCCTTTCTAGCATTTATTTTGATTAATGATTCTCCTACTAAACTGGAAGTGTGCTCAGCCTGCTGAACTCAGACTGGTTTCTGAATCCAACAAGGCACTGCAGAGGGAAAGAGAGAGGCAATTACATATTTTTGCCCAGTTTTTAAAATTATTTTGGGTGCCTTAATAACATTTCTTCTCCTTTTTTCCATTTCTTCGACATGTTCATGGACTGTTTTTTCTTTACTTTTTTCAAGCTGCATTTTTAACTGAGGCACTATCTAAAAGAAACTTTTTTATGTTAACTTTTAATTTTTTATGTCTATGGTATTTATAAGAAATTTGTAAATGTATTTCCTATTATTATTATTATTTTTTTTTAATACTCGACTGTCATTCTAACTGTAGTCTCCTTATTCGAGAAGAATATTTAAGGAGTGCATAATGGGTTATGTTTTTTTCCTCCACATTAAGCCTTAATTAACCAACACAACAAAATAGTATTACATTGCCCTTATGTTTGGCTGCTTAGTTATAGTTATTAAGTCAATAATTAGACTGCTTCTTTGAGTGAAATGAACAAGGCTAGTGTTAAGACTTTGACCATCATTCATTCATGTTTTCCCAGCAAAGCAGCCTATCAGACAAACAAGCTGATTATTAAGTGCAGTATAATCTGACTCATAAATTGGCAAATGGTAACTGACCTCATGGCAGATTTCCACCACAAAGTATAAAACATTTACACAGAATAGGTAGGAAAACATTTCTCTTGTGACTGCTAACTGATTTTGCATAACTGGGGTGGCGAGAATGGTGGCCCACCTGGCCACCCCTTGGCAACATTCCTGCTTTCTAGATTAGCCCATTTAAATCTTGCTTGGGTAAATAATTATGACCAATTCAGAACAGAAAATCTTGGTATAAATGATTTACACTATGCCTTGATTAAAAAAAAGAGCAGACAACATGACAAAACATTTAATTTAGCAATTATTTTGTTTACCCTATTCACCTACATTGCTGTCTTAAATTAATGCAGTGGGAATAGGTGAACTAAATTAAAATGTAATAAAAGTGTTTTTCAAGATTAATTGTTTTTTCATGAGACATGGTCAAAACAGTTATAACATTGCAATATATAATGCAAACCTCATGTAAAATAGACAATCTCCATATTCATCAATACAAATAAAACCTTTTTAATAAAGACAATAACAAACTTCAACACAGTGTGAGGTTTGGTCAAAATGGTCATCTTTCACCCACTTATACAAATATGGAAAACATAGTCTATGTTTAAAAAACACACAGCAACTCATTTTCATCGAATAAACATTTTTACCAGGATGACAATTTACTATTAATGTAACTGGATTAATGTAACTGGAGTTTTTTGTGCAGTTTGTTTTATGCTAGGCAAAAGAAACATAACCTTTCCTGACACAGAAAAGTACAGTAAATAAAATGATTGATAATCTTTTAACAAGAAAATGTGTTCTTTTGAGGCTTGCCTTAGAGACTAAAACCAGTCACTAAAAGTACATAAGGATATTAGATTTTCACTAGATGAAAGGGTGAAGAAGCTAATCTGTTGGCAGCGCATTGTGCCGTCAGCCTTGCATCCGCATCATGATCCCAGCAATCTTCCAGAAGTTCATGCAGGGAAGATCCCTGTAAATACAGTATATGGAAATATATTTTACTCAAAATGAAATACAGCATTTACAGAACAGCATTCCAATAAAAGCGTAACATATAGAGGTGTGTATTGATCTTAAATTCCACATATGATACATATTGTGCATTAATATTTGAGTCACCAGCTGTAAGAGCCTTGAAATAAAACAAGAAAGGATATAAAACAGAAGTCCATTAAAGAGTAAAAAATATTGAACAGTGAACTAAAATGACTGCCTAGAAAAGTTACAAGCAGAGCAAAAAATTAAAAGGTTTAATAAAAATAAAAAATAATAATAAAATGTCACGGTTGGCCCCTCCTAGTCCTGTCCATGTGCTCATGTTTTGGTTGTGTAACTCCGCCCCTGATTGTTTTCACCTGTCCCTCATTGTTCCATGTATTTAAGCCCTGTGTTTGCCCCTTGCGTTTGCCAGTCATTGTATCTTTGTATCTTTGTACCTGGTCTTTGTTTGATGTCTGTTTGCTGGTCGCTCTGGTTTTTGTCATGTCTGTTTCCCATTCCGTCCGCATCGGCTATATGAACCTGGACTGTTATGACCACGACCCTGGATTTGCCCCTAATAAATCTCGCTTATCTCAGCGTGTGCGTCCGCCTCCTCGCTCCCCCTTACAGAATGACTGGCCACCACAGGACGCAGCAGGTAAGCGAGACTCCGGCATGTGGTTGTTCCGTTGGGACGAAACTCCGGCTGTTTCAAAGCAGCCCGAGTTCAACGTGTCCCAATGCCACCAAGCCGGAGACAGCAAATCCCCTGGCGCTGAGGGAACACGAGCGGTCCCGCAAGAAAGCGGAGGACCTTCCCGCCTTGTGTCCGGGCGACGAGAGCTCAGGTAAGCGCCTTGGGTCTGCCCGTCTTGAGCGCCACTTCAGGGAGGAGCGACCTGCAGTGCAAGACGCGGTCAGACGGAAGGAGCATTCAGATGACCCGTTTTGTGGTACTCGGCTCGTTCGCAAGCGCCACTGCGAGCTGCCTATCGCTCGAGTGAGCTTTGGGAACGGCCGAGTGGGTCCAGTGTCTGTCTGTTCCTCCAGGTTGGAGCAGAGGTCCCCAGCCCGGAAGCCTGATCCCGTGGCCGCACTCCTGATCCCGTGACCGCACCCCGCGGCACTCCTGATCCGGTGATCGCACCCCGCGGCACTCCTGATCCCGTGATCGCACCCCGCGGCACTCCTGATCCCGTGGCCGCACCCCACTCCTGCGCCTCAGGACCCGCCGCCAGTCGCCGCGCCTCCGGACCGCCGCCAGTCGCCGCGCCTCCGGACCGCCGCCAGTCGCCGCGCCTCCGGACCCGCCTACCTCCATGGACATCGTGGCCTCCGTGGACGTCGTAGCAGGCCCGCCTGCCTCCGTGGACATCACATCCCCTTTGTTCCCGCCCATCCCGTCCTCGCCTGTGTCTGTTCCCCCTGGGCCTTCCGTTTCTGTCTCTGTTCCCCGTGGTCCTTCTGTGCCTCCTGTGTCTGTTTCTGTTCCTTTGTTTCTGCCCTGTTCAGTCCCTGGTTTTGTCCTGTTCCCTACTGTTGTGTCTGTCTCGGTTCCGGTTGCTGTTGTGGTTCCCATTCCTGTGTCTCCTTTTGTTTCTGTTCCTGTTTCTGTTTCTGTGCCCGTTTCCGTTCCTGTGTCCGTCTTGGTGCCTGTTCCCCTGTCTTTTGCGTGGTCTGTTGTTCGTTCTTGTTTTCCTCGTCCTGTGTCTCCGGTCGTCTCTCGGTCGGCGTCGTTTGTGTTGTGCCTCCTCGTCCTCCCTCCGTTTCGTCTGTTCCTGTGTCTGGTGTGTCTCCATCTGTGTCTGTTCCTGTTTCTTGTTCTTCCTCTGTGCCCGTTTCTGCCTCTTGTGGTTCTTCCTCTGTGCCCGTTTTTGCCTCTTGTGGTTCTGCCTCTGCTCCTGTGTCTTTGCCTGTCCCTGTGTAGTTTGTTTCGGTTTTTGGTCTCCTGTGTCTTTGTTTTGGTTCTGTTTTTGTTGGCACGCCTCGGTGTGCGTGCCTTTGGGGGGGGCTACTGTCACGGTTGGCCCCTCCCAGTCCTGTCCATGTGCTCATGTTTTGGTTGTGTAACTCCGCCCCTGATTGTTTTCACCTGTCCCTCATTGTTCCATGTATTTAAGCCCTGTGTTTGCCCCTTGCGTTTGCCAGTCATTGTATCTTTGTACCTGGTCTTTGTTTGATGTCTGTTTGCTGGTCGCTCTGGTTTTTGTCATGTCTGTTTCCCGTTCCGTCCGCATCGGCTATATGAACCTGGACTGTTATGACCACGACCCTGGATTTGCCCCTAATAAATCTCGCTTATCTCAGCGTGTGCGTCCGCCTCCTCGCTCCCCCTTACATAAAAAAAACCCTAGAGGAGATAAGAGCAGCAATGTCTTGAAAAGGTTTCAATTTGTGAACCATTAAAATAAAATAATAAAAAAAAGAAAATACCCAGCTACATTCCAAACACACTGGTTGTGCTTGGGGCTACCACACATTAATTTTTACCATCGACATCATATGATGTTCACTACTGGGGGAATAAAGGATTCCTACTAGGAGTCATTACTAATAAGCATCAATCATTATTTATTTTATTATTTGTTACTACATTAAACAATTATTTGGACATTACTGACATAATCATGAAATTCAGTTAATGATTTATTGCCAAATAAATAACTGCAATCCTCTCCATGGATCACCACCTTATCATGGTGGAGGTGTTTGTGTGCTTGAATGATCCTAGGAGCTATGTTGTCTGGAGCACAAGCTCCTGGTATGGTCTCCCATGGCAAACTGGTCCTAGGTGACAGGTCAGACAAAGTGTGATCCATAATAACCCCTATGAAAAGACAAAAACAGGACTTGTGTACCCTGCCCGGAACAGGGTTACTGGGGCCCCACCCTGGAGCCAGGCCTGGCGGAGGGGCTCGCCAGCGAGCGTCTGGTGGCCGGGCATTTACTCATGGTGCCCGGCCGGGCCCGAAAGAGTTACATGAGTCCCATTGACCCACCACCAATGGGAGGGGCAGTAGTAGGGATTCGGTGCTTTGTGGATCGGGCAATGTCCAAAGGCGTGGGCCTTGGCGTTCTGATCCTCGGTTGCTGAAACTGGCTTTTGGAACTTGGAATGTTACCTCACTGGCGGGGAAGGAGCCCAAGTTGGTGTGCAAGGTTGAGAGATACCGGCTAGATATAGTCGGGATCACCTCAACACAAAGCTTGGGCTCTGGGTCCAGTCTCCTTGAGAGGGGCTGGACTTTATTCTTTTCTGGAGTTGCCCATGGTGGTGGGCAGGTGTGGGCTTTCTCATAGCCCCTCGACTCGGTGCCTGTATGGTGGGGGATTTCTCCGGTGGGCGGGATGGTAGCTTCCCTACGCCTTCGGGTTGGGGAACGGGTCCTGACTGCTGTCTGTGCAGAGTACCCAGCCTTCTTAGAGTCCTTGGGAAGGGTGCTTGAAAGTGCTCTTCCTGGAGACTCTATTGTCCTACTGGGGGACTTTAACGCTCACATGGGCAATGACAGTGAGTACTGGAGGGGTGTGATTGGGAGGAATGGCCTCTCTGATCTGAACCCGAGTGGTGTTCAGTTTTTGGACTTCTGTGCAAACCACAGTTTGTCCATCACAAACACCATGTTTGAACACAAGGATGTCCATAAGTGCACATGGCACCAGGACACCCTAGGCCGCAGTTCAATGATTGACTTTGTAGTCCTGTCATTGGACTTGTGGCCATGTGTGTTGGACACTCGGGTAAAGAGAGGAGCCGAGCTGTCAACTGATCACCACCTGGTGGTGAGTTGGATCAGGTGGTGGGGGAAGATGCCGGTCAGACCAGGCAAGCCCAAACGTATAGTGAGGGTTTGCTGGGAATGTCTGGCAGAAGAACCTGCCAGATTGATCAACGCACACCTCCGTCAGAACTTTGACCAGATATCGGAGGAGGTGGGGGACATTGACTCAGAATGGGCCATGTTCCGTTCCTCCATTGTTGAAGTGGCTGACTGTAGCTGTGGCCGAAAGGTAGTTGGTGCCTGTCGGGGCGGTAATCCTCGAACCCGGTGGTGGACACCCCAGGTGAGAGATGCCCTCAAGCTGAAGAAGGAGCAGCTGGCAGGTATCGACATCTGCGGCTTCAGTCGTCGCCAAGGCAAAAACCTGTGTATGGGAGGAGTATGGTGAGGCCTTGGAAAGTGACTTTAAATTGGTTCCAAAAAAGATCCTGGCAAACTGTCAGGCGACTCAGAAGGGGAAAGTAGTGTGCCACTTAGCACTGTATATAGTGGAGATTGTGTGCTGCTGACTTCAACTGAAGACGTCATTGGGCGGTGGAAGGAATACTTTGAGGACCTTCTCAATCCCACCGACACATTCTTCAGTGAGGAGGCAGAGTCTGGGGACATGGGAATAGGCTTGTCCATTACTGAGGCTGAAGTCACTAAGGTAGTTAAGAAGCTCCTTGGTGGCAAGGCTCCAGGGGTGGATGAGATCCGCCATGAGTTCCTGAAGGCTCTGGATGTTGTGGGGCTGTCTTGGCTGACACGCCTTTTCAACATTGCGTGGACATCAGGGGCGGTGCCACTGGATTGGCAGACTGGGGTGGTGGTGCCTCTTTTTAAAAAAGGGGACTGGAGGGTGTGTTCCAACTACAGAGGAATCACACTCTTCAGCCTCCCTGGTAAGGTCTATGCAGGGGTACTGGAGAAGAGAGTCCGGCTTATAGTCAAACCTTGGATCCAGGAGGAGCAGTGCGGGTTCCGCCCTTGTTGTGGAACACTGGATCAAATCTTCACCCTCTCCAGGATTCTGGAAGGTTCATGGGAGTTTGCCCAACCAGTCCACATGTGCTTTGTGGATCTGGAGAAGGCATTCGACTGTGTTCCCCGGGGTATTCTGTGGGAGGTGCTTTGGGAGTACAGGGTACATGGCTCTTTGCTATGAGCCATTCAGGCCCTGTACAAACAAAGCTGGAGTTTGGTTCGCATAGCCAGCAGTAAGTTAGACTTGTTCCCAGTGAGAGTTGGACTCTCTGCCCTTTGTCACCGATTCTATTCATAATTTTTATGGATAGAATTTCTAGGTGCAGTCAGGGGATGGAGGGTGTCTGGTTTGGTGACCTCAAGGTCACATCGCTGCTGTTTGAACTTCAGGCCGTGAAGTTTAAGCTTAACAGCTTAACTTTAAATGAACAAACATTAGTTACTGCTGCTTCCTTAAATGTGTTATTGCACAAGCTAAAAGTTAGAACCTTTGTTATCTGGGTAAAACTTCTTAATTCTTAATAAATTTTCTGTTCTCCATTTAATTTATTTGAAAGAAAGGTAACAGACTAGGTTTTGGACAGAGCAAACTAAAGACAGGACAGGAGACTGTACATAGGGCTGGAGAGCACAGGAGATGGGACAGGAGACAGAACACATGACTAAACACAGGACTGAATGAAGGGCCGAACGAACAAAGGACCAGACAAACACAGATGTTAGGACTGGGTTACATGGTTACTGAGACAGGAAAGATGACTGGAACAAGAATAGAGACAGACTGAAACAGGCACTAAAAGAAAGACGGTGAGAGGCACAGACACATACACAGGGACGTAAACAAAACCATGGATTGGACATTGAACAGACACAGTATAAAATCTAACTGGAGGTTCAGGTGACTATGAGCCTGAAAACCAGAGCTAACCGAGTGTTGAAAAGGTGAGAAGGGAATTGGAAAGGCTGGGCGGACAACTCTGGAACGGGGCATATAGCTGACAATGGAACAGGGTATAAAGTCTGCACTGAGATATTCAGGTACACACCAAAAAAACCTTCTCCTTGCAAGTAGGACTGCCTTCTTCTTCAGCTGGTTTATTCTGATACAAGGGACCACAGTGATGCTTTATTGTGACTAAATTTGATATGCACATTGACAAAAATCAGCTAATGCAACTCATGACATTGGACTTGAATCGGTTTAAGTTGGCTCCAACAAATGAAAATGTCAGTTGTTTCAAAATTTACATCTTGAATCTGCAGAAAATACAGAATTTGCACAGTTGAAAAAAGATGGAATATTTACATTATCTTACCACTTTTTGCCTTTTTAATCAAATAAATTTTTATTATAACAATCTGCGGAGTCAAAAAGAAATAATTACATTTCAGACAAAATGAGTGAAAAACAATTATACCAGTAAAGAAAAACAGTTACAAAGGTATTTACCAAAAGATTACAAACTAAATTGGTGTTGTACATGATTGTATATACACAATCGCTCAATTATGTATCTATGCTCATTTCAAATTTAATCAGGTCCATTTAATGTGTAAGTGCACTTTGTAACTCTGCAATCACTGATTGTAGCTGATCTGTTTCTCTGCATACTTTATTAACCTTTTCACCTCAATGATCAGGACCCCCACCTGGACCACCACTGGGCAGGTAAAATTATTCTTTCATTCTCAGTACTGTGTAACACTGGCATAGTAGTATGTGTGGTATTGGTACTACTGTATCAGATTCAGCAATGCTTTAAACACCTCAGCATCATTCAATCATTCATCAGTCCAATGTACCACACAAATAATACCTGCTCTATGGTGATCTTGTGAAGAATAGAGTGAAAGTGGGATAAAAGCTATGCAGAGAAACAGACAGACTGCAATCTTTAAGTTAGGAATACCTTAAATTACATGTTAGTGTAGTGTTAACGTATGTGTGGGACAGAGAAAAAGTAAGAAAATGAACATCTGAACCGTACCCTATTGTGCTAAACATACTTGTTCCTTAACAGATGTGCAGGTCTCTGTTTCTTTGTCACTTGCAGCCTGTGAGAGTAAATTCTTCATTGTTTTATCAAAAATGAAGAAAAAGTAAGCAAAATTGGTAATTAACACTAACCAGACAAAACAAAGATGAGAAAAACACCAAGAAAAAGAAAAGTCATATACAACACAATACAAGAAGGAGCATGTTATTGTGAATAACAATGAACAATGTTTTTCACATCACACAATCTTGAAAGCTCTTGATTTCATGCAAAAATTTTGCAAAGAAAAAAGCAAAGCATGTGAGCCATAGTTGTAAGTACAGTAAGTAGAATACTTTTACTTTAACTCAAATAATTTTTTATAATTTCTACTTTTACTCAAGTTCAGAAGTTTTCTACTTTGTTCACTCCTGGTGAGAAGCTCCTGTAGCTACATTGTGGTGGATGGGGGGTCTAGATGTAATGGAAAAAGAGATACTGAAACAGGACCTTAGTAAAATTCATATGTTAAACTTGTACAACATGGGGATCCATTATGGAAGCAGATACACTATATTGCCAAAAGCATTCACTTACAAATCCAAATCATTGAATTCAAGTGTTCCAATCACTCCCATTGCCAAACGTATATAAAACCAAGCAACTAGGCAAAGAAGACTTCTACAAACATTTGTGAAAGAATGAGTTGCTCTCCGAAGCTCAGTGAATTCCAGCGTGGTACCATGGTAGCCAGGTGTGCAACAAGTCCAGTTGTGAAATTTCCTCGCTATTAAATATTCCACAGCCAACTGTATTATAACAAAGTGAAAGCGAATGGCAATGACAGCGACTCAGCCATGAAGTGGTAGGTCGTGTAAAATGACAGAGCGGGGTCAGCGGATGCTGAGGCGCATAGTGTGCAGAGGTCACCAACTTTCTGCAGAGTCTATCACCACAGACCTCCAAAATTCATGTGGCCTTCAGATTACTCAAGAACAGTGCTTCATGGGATGAGTTTCCATGGCCAAGCAGCTGCATCCAAGTGCAATACTAAGTGTCAAATGCAGTGGTGTAAAGCACTGGACTCTAGGGCAGTGGAGACGTGTTCTCTGGAGTGACAAATCAGGCTTCTCCATTTGGCAACCTGATGGACGAGCCTGGGTTGGCAGTTGCCAGGAGAACGGTACTTGTCTGAATGCATTGTGCCAAGTGTAAAGTTTGGTGAGGGGGATTACGGTGTCAAGTTTTTCAGGAGTTGGGCTCGGCCCCTTAATTCCAGTGAAAGGAACTCTTAATGCTTCAGCAGACCAAGAGATTTTGGATGATTTATTGCTCCCAACTCTGTGGGAATAGTTTGGGGATGGCCCCTTCCTGTTCTAATATGACTGCGCTTCAGTGCACAAAGCAAGGTCCATAAAGACATGGATGTTTAGTGTGGAAGAACTTAACTGGCCTGCAAAGAGTCCTGACCTAAACCCAAAAGAATACCTTTGGGATGAATTAGAGTGGAGACTGTGAGCCAGGCCTTCTCATCCAGCATCAGCAGCTGACCTCGCAAATGTGCTTCTGGAAGAAATTCCTGTAAACAATCGTAAAAATGTATGGAAAGCCTTCCCAGAAGAGTTGAAGCTGTTATAAGCAAAAGGTGGGCCGACATCATATTAAAACTTATGGATTACGAATGGGATGTCACTCAAGTTATTATGCCTATGAAGGCAGATGAGCGAATACCGTTGGCAATATAGTGTACATTAATCATGAAAACTCGAGAGGAATAATAAAAAAAGTAGAGAAAAGCACAATCTGCTATAGGCCAGATTACAGGCATCCTCACTGGTCACAGAGTTTTAGTGATTTTAAAATGAAAATAAAAAATTCTGGTGCACATTAAATTACAGGAAAGGAAAAGAACAAGTGGTTCAAGTCAAACAAAAAAGTTTTATTACTAAGAAACAAAACATGGGCACAATCATTATGGGTACCCACCCCTCCCCACCTTAAAGAGTATTTTCCAGTTTCAAAGAAAGAAGCCCACCATCTGACAACATTTTCTCAATCCTTAAAAGCTGGCAGAGTCTTATCCAAATGGTGCTGAAGAATATTAGTTACCAGTTCAAAACAAAGCAAGCCATAGTTCTTTTTTTTTTTTTTTTTTAATTTACCATTAAATCACCTTAAATCTCAGTGTTTTCATTTCACAATTTTAGGTGGCATAGAAATGTGAATAAAAACTTCAGCTTCATGCTATATAAAATGACTCTTGTCAAATTAAAGCAAAAAAAAAAAAAAAAAAACAATGCTTCATGTAGCAAGTAAACTAATTTTATTCCAGCTTAATAGATCATTTTGAATGAGCAATTCTTTCAATCAATGTAACTATTTGAGCTGAATAAAACTAAATCAACTACCACATGAAGTAATAGTTTTAGGTTGAACTGATGAACCATTTTTTACCGTGTATATGTGAGCAATATGTTGATTTTAAATAGTAAGAAACAAAAATGCAATCTGTGCTACAGAAATATGTGGTAGATATAGGAGATGTGGAGGTCATTTTGAGAACAATACAAATTTGGTTAAACCTAAGAGTGACTGATGAAGGAACAGGGTAGGCGGTGTTTTATGCCTCACAACGCTACAAAAACATAGGGGAAATAGTTGATGTGGAGTGTGACTTTTTTCTGCAAAAATCGTCATTATGGATTCTCCAGCTAGATCATCTAAGGCTGAA
Source organism: Pygocentrus nattereri (assembly GCF_015220715.1). Classification (NCBI taxonomy): domain Eukaryota; kingdom Metazoa; phylum Chordata; class Actinopteri; order Characiformes; family Serrasalmidae; genus Pygocentrus; species Pygocentrus nattereri. Next base: position 19,126,491 of record NC_051231.1, read on the forward strand.
GATGGATCTCTGATCATGAATTCCTTGAGCAAATGGCGTTATCGCTCATTCATTCGGAACAGCTTACAACCCCAATTCCAGTGAAGTTGGGACATTGTGTAAAACATGAAAACAGAATACGATGATTTGCAAATCCTTTTCAACCTATATTCAATTGAATACACTACATCCATCCATCCATCCATCCATTTTCTAAGCCACTTCTCCGTCAGGGCCGCGGGGTGAATACACTACATAGACAAGATATTTAATGTTCAAACAGATAAACTTTATTGTTTTTTGCAAATATTTACTCATTTTGAATTTAATACCTGCAACACATTCAATTTTCAATGGGAGACAGGTCTGGACTGCAAGCAGGCCAGTCTAGTGCCCGCACTCTTTTACTACAAAGCCACGCTGCTGTAACACGTGCAGAATGTGGCTTGGCATTGTCTTGCTGAAATAAGCAGGGACGTCCCTGAAAAACACGTTACTTGGATGTCAGCATATGTTGCTCCAAAACCTGTATGTACCTTTCAGCATTAATGGTCCCTTCACAGATGTGCAAGCCATGGGCACTGATACACCCCCATACCATCAGAGATGCTGGCTATTGAACTTTGCGCTGATAACAATCCGGACAGTCCTTTTCCTCTTTGGCTCGGAGGACATGACGTCCATGATTTCCAAAAACAATTTGAAATGTGTACTCGTCAGACCACAGGACACTTTTCCACTTTGCATCAGTCCATCTCAGATGAGCTCGGACCCAGAGAATTTGGCAGCGTTTCTGGGTGTTTTTGCTTTACATGGCAGAGTTTTAACTTGGATTTGTAGATGGAGCGACAAACTGTGTTCACAGACAATGGTTTCCTGAAGTGTTCCTGAGCCCATGTGGTAATATGTATTACAGAATAATGTCAGTTTTTAATGTAGTGCCACCTGAGGGATCGAAGGTCAAGGGCATTCAACTTTTTTCTGCCTTGCCGCTTTAAATCCACACAAGGCTTTGGGCCCTGACTCTGTGTCCTCTGCCACCTTGAGACACTGTGCTGATGAGCTGGCCCCAGTCTTCACGGGAATCTTCAACTCTTCCCTGGAGTCATGCCATGTCCCAGCCTGTTTCAAGTCCTCCATCATCGTCCCTGTCCCCAAGAAACCACGCGCCACAGGACTTAATGACTACAGGCCTGTGGCCCTGACGTCCGTAGTCATGAAGACCTTTGAACGTCTGGTCTTATCCCACCTCATGTCCATCACCAACCCCCTTCTGGACCCCCTGCAGTTTGCCTACAGAGCCAACAGGTCTGTAGATGATGCCATAAACCTGGCCCTCCACTTCATCCTGCAGCATCTGGACTCCCCAAGAACGTACGCTAGGATCCTGTTTGTGGACTTCAGCTCTGCATTCAATACTATCCTTCCCACTCTGCTCCAGGACAAGCTCTCTCTGCTCCATGTGCTCGACTCCACCTGCAGGTGGATCACAGACTTCCTCACGGACCGCAGTCAGCGAGTACGGCTGGGGAAGATTGTCTCGGACACGCGGACTTTAAGCACAGGATCTCCTCAGGGCTGTGTACTTTCCCCCCTGCTCTTCTCCCTGTACACCAACTGCTGCACCTCCATCCATGACTCTGTCAAACTGATTAAGTTTGCGGACGACACCACCCTCATTGGACTCATCTCAGACGGTGATGAGTCTGCCTACAGGAAGGAGGTGGACCGGCTGGTGACCTGGTGCAGCAACAGCAACTTGGTGCTCAATGCCCAGAAGACAGTGGAGATGACTGTGGACTTCAGGAAAGCCACAAGCGCCCTGCCCCCCCTTATCCTTACCGACACCCCCATCACCACTGTGGACCGGTTCCTTGGCACCACCATCACCCAGGACCTCAAGTGGGAGCTGAACATCAGCTCCCTCATCAAGAAGGCTCAGCAGAGGATGTACTTTCTGCGGCAGCTGAGGAAAGCCAAACTGCCGGCCCAGCTGATGGTACAGTTCTACACGGCCATCATCGAGTCCATCCTCAGCTCCTCCATCACAGTGTGGTATACTGGGGCCACTGCCAGGGACAGACAAAGGCTGCAGCGCATTGTGCGCTCCGCTGAGAAGGTGATAGGCTGCAGCCTCCCATCTCTCCAAGACCTGTACATCTCCAGGACTGTGGGGAGAGCGGATCGTATTATAGCAGACCCTTCTCACCCCGCACACGGACTATTTGATCCACTCCCCTCGGGCAGGAGGCTTCGGTCCATTCGGACCAGAACCTCCCGCCACAGGAACAATTTCTTCCCCTCTGCCATTGGACTCAAGAACAATATATAATCACGTCACTTACCTCTTTATAACCCTGCCTTGGTCACTTTACTTGAATTGCACTACTCCACCTGCACTGTTGTATATAGTACTGTTGTACATGCCTTTTGTATTTTTATTTTTATTCATTCTATCTATATATTTGCATAGAGTATTTATTTATGTGGACTTAATTTTGCATGCCTATTACTACTTGTTTTTATGTTGCACCTTCATGCCGAAGCAAATTCCTAGTCTGTGAATCCTGTTCATTGACAATGGCAATAAAACTTCTTCTGATTCTGATACTTGCAGAGATTTCTCCAGATTCTCTGAATCCTTTGATGATATTATGGACTGTAGATGATGAAATCCCCAAATTCCTTGCAATTGCACATTGAGAAAGGTTGTTCTTAAACTGTTGGACCATTTGCTCATGCAGTTGTTCACAAAGTGTTGAACCTCGCACCATCCTTGCTTGTGAACAACTGAGCCTTCCAGGGATGCTCCCTTTATACCTAATCATGACACTGACCTGTTTCCAATTAACCTGTTCACCTGTGGAATGTGTTTTCAAATTTCGCGTGGGTAGAAGCGTTGGGAAATAAGAAAGCCAAGAGCGTCACAAAGGCCTTTGAACAAATACTTTTACAAGACAGAAAACCCGTAATTCTTCAGAGTGACCGAGGATCAGATTTTTTTATTCTTCATTTAAAAAGCTTTTAATAAAATTGAATGCAATAAATTCTATGGCTAGTGAATTGAAGGCTTCTATGGTGGAACGATTCAACAAAAGCCTTAAAACACGGATTTTTAGATATTTTACAGCTTTTAATACCTTGAGATATTTAGACGTCCTTTTGGAACTAGTAAATTCTTACAATAGCACCTTTCATAGATCTATTCAAATGTGTCCACAAGAGGTGAACAAGGCCAACCAGATAAAGGTGTTTTATCATTTGTACGGGAAAAGAATGAGAGGTGGGTTACCCCCAGCCAAGTTTAAAGTAGGCCACACGGTTCAGATTTCGAAAGAGCGCAGGCCCTTCATAAAAGGTTATGAACAATCTTTTACAGAGGAAAGAGACCTGGACAATTACTCAATAGAAGGCCCTTTTTATGAAGAAGAAATGCAGAAAATTGTTGTGCCTGAAAATAAAGTCTATCTATAATAAAGTAAAAAAATATATACTGGCTAGGAAACAAACTAAATCCGCCATTCTTGTCAAGGTGAGCTGGAAAGCATGGGATAAAAAATTTGACTCCTGGGTACATGAAAACTCTATCCTGGATGCTCAATTAACCCGCGAGACCGGAACGAGGCCTGCTCAGAAGCACAGAAGCCTCGTCATGGAAGAAAGCAGAGATTTCTTCATCACTTTCAGCATGTTTCTCGGAGTTTGTTTGGACTGTCGGTACCTCTGCTAAAATCGTTCAACATAGTCAGACCGCACCTCAAGATGGCTGCTAAAAATATCGCAAAAGATAAGAGAAACGTGGCGGGGAAATTACGGGGGAACGTGTCTGAACCACGACAGGAGGGAGAAGGTCTTATGTTTTTGAGTTGCCCAAATCGGCGCACGCGCCCGTCGGGGTTACGCGTTCCACACCTTTTAAAAATAAAAATGTAAAGAAGAGAAAAAAATGTAAAAGAATGTAAAAAATGTAAAAACCCCCCTGGCGGGGCAAGGCAGGGGCAACAGTGGCAAGGAAAAACTCCTTGGGAGGAACCAGGCTCACCAGGGGGGACCTATCCTCCTCTGGTCAAACTACCTTCAAGTGATTGTACTACTAATATTAATAGCAGTAGTATTGGTAGTAGGAATAGCTAGGAGTCTATGAGAACATCAGTGTAGGGTGGGCAGCTAGTCCAAAGCAGGTGGTGGTAGCTGGAGGTAGTGTGGGCAGCTGGTCTGAAGTGGGTAGCAGGAGGGCTCCAACGCCAGTCGTCCTTCAGTGTCCAGCCGGTCATGTGGGTGATTGGATACTCAGAAAAAATGCAGGGAGAGGGAATTAGTTATATTCTGTCTGTTTGTATGTAAAACAGGGGATATAAACATTTACTGAGTGTGGTTAATGACTCCGGCAGATCTGACTATGACAGCTTAGCTAAAAGGAGAGAACCAGAAGGTCACACAGACACGGCAGCACTCTGAAATAGTTTGGCATCCCTCCGCTCCACCGTCCACAAACCTGAGTAACCACATGCGAGCAGCGGGACGACAGCACCAGCGTCTCAGTTTACTATAATTCCCTGTGTCCATGGACCCCTGGATCTGCTGCCTTTATTTAAGGGGGACAATTACCTACCAACAGCTAAACTGAGTGAGTTTTCAGCCTAACTTTAAATATTGACTGAGACTGTGTCTGAGTCCTGAACATTTTCTGGAAGATCAAGAGTTTGAGGGCTTTATAAGAAAAAGCTCTTCCCCCAGCTGCAGCCTTATGAATTCTGGGAACTATTAATAAGCAAGCACTCTGGGATCTGAGTAGTCGTGATGGCTCATAATGGGAAATAAGCTCTTGTAAGTACTCAGGAGCGAGCCCATGTAGGGCTTTATCTGTCAATAAAAGAATTTTATATCAATACAGAATTTAACAGGCAGCCAATGAAGTGATGATAGCACTGGACTGATATGATCAAATTTTCTAGTTTTAGTGAGGACCCTGCAGCGTTTTGGACTAGTTGAAGTTTGCTTAAATTCTTGCTTGTGCGTTGCAGTAGTCTAGTCTGGAAGTAATAAAGGCATGTACTAGTGTTTCCGCATCATGCAGGGATAGGGCATTTCTTATCTTGGCAATGTTGCGAAGATGCAGAAAAGCTGTCCTAGAGATGCTCCCTATGTGTTGATTAAATGATAAAACTGAATCATTTATGACGCCAAGATTTTTTGCTGCTGAGCCAGGTGTAACTGGACAGTTGTTGAGATTTAAAATTAAATCTGGTAGTTTATTTCTAAAATAAACTAAAATAAAGGTCCTAAAATAGAGTCCTGCGGAACTCCAAATCTTACTTTTGAATAACTGGAAGATAAATTGTTTACACTAACGAACTGATAACATTCTGTTAGGTAAGATTTGAACCATGATAGGGCTGTCCCTGTGACTCCAACCATGTTTTCTAACCTTTCTAGGAGAATATTGTGGTCTGTTGTATCAAAAGCTGCGTTGAGGTCAAGTAGCATTAACAGGGATACGTAGCCTTGATCAGAGGCAAGAAGAAGATCATTAGTTATCTTAACTAGAGCTGTCTCAGTGCTGAAATCCGCCTGTCAATCTCCCACTCCCTTGTACCATCACTCGTGAACAAGACCCCAAGATACTTAAACTCCTCCACTTGAGGCAAGAGCTTATCCCTCACCCAGAGAGGGCACTCCACCTTTTTCCGCCTGAGAACCATAACTCGGATTTAGAGGTAAATGAATATTCATCTGGTCTAACCCATGTTTCAGTAAGACAGAAAATGTCAAATTTATGCTTATAATTTCATTTACGATGACTGCTTTTGAGTTTAGTGATCTTATATTGAGCAGCTCTATACAACATTGTATAGAGTCCTATAAATATGTGTAAACACCGCCTAGCACTGCTATCACCATAATGGACTTCTTCTTCTTCTTTCGGATGCTTCCTTTAGGGGTCGCCACAACGAATCATCTGCCTCCATCTTGCCCTATCCATTGCCTCCTCTTAATTTCACACCAACCATCTCCATGTCCTCCTTCACTACATCCATAAACGTTCTCTGCGGTCTACCTCTTCTCCTTCTACCCGGCAGCTCCATCTCCAACATTCTTTGCCCAATATATCCACTATTCCTCCTCAACACATGTCCAAACCATCTCAACCTCGCCTCTCTGGCTTTATCTCCAAACTGCTCCACCTTCACTGTCCCTCTGATCTGCTCATTTCTAATCTTGTCCAGCCATGTCATTCCCAACGAAAATCTCAGCATCTTCTACTGTCTTGTAAACGCACTACTGTCTTCCATTTCACTCTTGCTGCTATCCTTCTGTCACACATCAGCCCTGACACTCGTCTCCACCCACTCCATCCTGCCTGCACCCTCTTCTTCACCTCTTTTCTACACTGTCCATTGCTCTGCATGGTTGACCCAAGATATTTGAAGTCATCCACCTTTACGACCTCTACTCCTTGCATCGTCACCTTTCCACCTGCCTCCCTCTCATTCACACACATGTATTCCATCTTGTCTCTACTGACCTTCATTCCTCTCCTCTCCAGTGCAAACCTCCACCTCTCCAGATTCTCTTCCACCTGCTCTCTACTCTCACCACAGATTACAATGTCATCTGCAAGCATCATGGTCCATGGAGCCTCCTGCCTGACCTCATCTGTCAACCTGTCCATCACCATTGCAAACAAGAAGGGGCTCAAAGCTGATCCCTGATGTAACCCTACCTTCACCTTGAAACCATTTGTCACTCCAACTGCACACCTCACCATTGTCTCACTATCCTCATACATGTCCTGCACCACCCTAACATACTTTTCAGCTACACCTGACTTCCTCATACAGTACCACAGTTTCTGTCTTGGCACCCTATCATATGCCTTCTCTAGATCCACAAATACACAATGTAGCTCCTTCTGACCTTCTCTGTACTTCTCTACCAACACTCTCAATGCAAAAATTGCATCTGTGGTACTCTTTTGGGCATGAAACTGCTGCTCACTGATCTGAACCTCTCGCCTTAGCCTTGCTTCAACAACTCAAGCCTAACCTGCTGTACATCCTTTCCAGCTCTATCTCTCTGTTTAGCCAAGCGATACAAGTCCTTTACTCCTTCTTTACTGTCCAGCCTCTCATACAGCTCATCATAGGCCTGAGCCTTTGCCTTTGCCACCATTCTTTTTGCTATGCGACTAGCCTCACAGTACTCCTGCCTACTTCCTTCATCTCTCTGGTTATCCCACTTTTTCTTTTACCCATGCTGTGTCAGTAAAAGGGACTGAATACAGGAGTAAAATGTTTGTTGTCATAACTCATAACGATGATGGCCTTATGGTTGGTAAAATTAAACAGGCTCTTATTCATAGGAGCTCCTGTGTTTTTTTTTCATTACTGAACAGTATCAAGCTGTGCGTCTTCCAGAATTTGGTGTTTATTACATTAGACCAGTGCAAAGAGCCTACTGATGTATTGCTCATGAGAAGCTACTTGACTATTACCCACTGATACAGTACACTGTTTGGGGAAAGCCAATTTTAATTTTTCATCATTCTATCCCAACCTACTAGCAGAATGTCTTCACTGGAAGAGAATATCAAGAGGATAATCCTCAAGACTTTGCCCACTCTTTCTGTGGAGACACAGCTGCAAATTGTTTCCACGCTTCAGACGTCTGGTGTTGACTCTGTGGCTGACCTGAAATATGTCCAACAGGATCAAAGGCCTGTTATACAGCAGAGAAAATTACTGGAGGCCTTCAGATTAGGTAATTAATATTTACCCAGCCATAGGCACATTTATTTTCATTAAGTAAAGTATAATCACTTCTGAGGGCGGCACGGTGGCATGGTGGGTAGTGCTGTCGCCTCACAGCAAAGAGGGCCTGGGTTCGATTCCCCGACCGGGTGACCGGGGTCCTCTCTGTGTGGAGTTTGCATGTTCTCCCGGTGTCTGCGTGGGTTTCCTCTCACAGTCCAAAGACATGCAGTCAGGCCAATTGGACGTGCTAAATTGCCCCTAGGTGTGAGTGTGAGTGTGTGAGTGACTGTCTGTGTCTGTCTGTCTGCCCTGTGATGGACTGGCGACCTGTCCAGGGTGTATCCTGCCTTTCGCCCGAAGACTGCTGGGATAGGCTCCAGCACCCCCCTGCGACCCTGACGGAGAAGCGGCTTAGAAAATGGATGGATAATCACTTCTGCATAAGGTGCATGCCAATATTAACTGTATAAATTAGTAGATCATTATTAAAAGTTGTGATGTTCTTCTTTAACATTAATTTGTTTCTTTCAGAAACTGAGATCATCACTTTGGATCTCCAGGTTACTCACACTGATTCCTCAGATTCAAGTGCGTCTACTCATCCTAACTCCTCACTCTCATTCACCTCATCCTCACTCATCAGTAACCCCCCCTCTGCCATCACCACATTCAGTACCAAAACAGGCCAGTGGTGTACCTCCACAAGACATAACATGGCCTGACGTATTTGTGGGGCCATGGGACAAGATGCCACAGGAAATACTTTCAGCCATTACAAACGGTCAGAGACCTTCTTCCAAATGGCGGCGCCAGATGATCAGAGTGGTTGTGGATGAAATTAGAAAATACAACCCCAATCCCACTCGCTCCCAGTGCCGCACAATTTGTCACAAGATCATTATGCAGTACCCAAAGAGTTTTGCTGACATGACCAAAAAAGGAGTCCTCATTGCAGGAGGCTTTACCTCACTTCTTCAGCAAGTACAAACTGGCATTGAGAATATCAACCGGGGTCGGGGGGGGGGTCAAATGCTGTCAAAGCTGTTGTTTCCCAGGGTTTGGAAGGGGATTTGACTTTCCATGCAATTCAGCTTCTTTTGGCTCATTTTGGTGAGAGCCCAGAAGGATTAATGATTCTTGCTAATGTGAGTATTGATCATTGTTTGCTAATTGTTTCTTGTGATTATACACAAGTATAGTAGTATAGTGTAACATTATTATTTTGTTGAACTTTACAGGTGTCCTCCACATTTGCTGACATTGAGAGAAAGTTCACTCTACCAGCCAGTCCTCGACTCATTTTACTTGGTATGTATTTTGATGTACATTTTAAAAGAACCGTATTTCATAATGAGAATGAAGTAACTAATGAAAGATCTTGTGCAGGTTATGTGTCCATCTGTGTAATGATATGTCTGGAAAACAGCATATTAATTGTATTTTTAATTAAGATACATTTTGCTCAACAAAACTGCAGAAGATATGAAAAGTGGAAGGATTCTGCAGATCTAGAAGTATTTTCTACCCTTGTATAGCCCATCTGACAATCCAATCAGCTACCTTTTTTCTTCTCTTTTTTATTTAAGAAATATTGTGTTCATCTGTCCAAATGGACTCAGGCCTCACTGCACAAGATAGAAAATACTTTTGGAAATGGAGCTTTCACCTAATTTTGAACTTGTATTTTAATAGGAAATCAGCCCATGACAAACTGCCACTGGATGATCAGCATTGAGGGGCATGTGGTCTGTGAGGGCACTCAACCGACTTTTCAAAGGTAGATATTACTAAAGATAAAGGACAGTACCAAGTTCAGCTGTATTGAATGTAGTGATGATAGTTAATTTAAAGGCCTATGGGAAGAGTTCCCATACCATATTGGTTAATATGAAGGCAAAAATCATAACACCTCAAAGTATTTTAATGATAGGATGACCTCATGTTTTATATAATGACACTGAAGTTGTTTTGAATGTGATTTGCCAGTCTCATTGAAAATATTTTTTCTTTCTTTCTTTTTCATTTGGCACTTTGTGTTGTGATCATTGCCTGAATTTGGGCCAGTATGGGATGGGAACTCCTCCTCCTGTCATCCAACTAGCATCTAAATTATCTTAACCGTCGGTATAACAAGCAAAACTGCTAACTTTTATTAACTGTGTCATTTTTAACTGTTTCAAGATCCAACTTGCTATTTCATGGAGAACTTTAAACATCAAAAAATTTAAACTACATGTAAGGCAGCACCTCCTTACAAGTAGTTTGAGCACCAAACTTAAACTATTACTGGTGTTCCTGAAATTGACATTTCTTCTTTCCATAGACTAAGAAATCATACATACCATGTTTCTCCAGTCACCAGACCAGTGTGGCAGTTAACAATTTTCAGTATTTGAGACAAATACTTTTTCTTCCTCATTTTTATTCATTTATTTTTTAAAGACGATTCATCGGTATAAATCCATAAAGAATAAGCAAGACCACCCATGGAAAGGTTGTCTCCAAGAGGACTGGAAAGGTTGTTCAGAAGAGGGCTGCAAGTGTTAACCAGCATGTTGCCACGCTTTTGAAAAATTAAAAAAAAAAAATCAAAATAGACTTTGAGTGGGACTTCATCTAGGTAGGTCACAGCTGTCTTGTCTCTATGGTGTCTTTATTTTGTGTTTGCTTCAAATCCAGTAAAATAGCACACAAACTTGTTCTTATAATTTTTATATTGGTGTGCTTACTAAAGCAGCATCCGACAACCATAGCAACCACTTAGCAACACCCAACCACCTTTTTTAGTAGTATTTGAAATTTTCTACTTGTACTTGTGGGTGTTTACAATAAATCGCAGTAATAGCAATACTTGTAGTTGAAGTGGTAGTTGAAATATTTCATTACTGCTTTAATCATCTGCTTTTATAACAGCTGTTGATTTTACTTTTAAAAATTTTACTTAGACACATTCTTTTCATTTTATTGATCAGTAGCAGACGGTAGGATACAACTACTCAAATACTTCAAAGGCCTTAATCACTGATTCAGCTACTTGAAATATTACTTTACCTAATTCAGCTTTTGCATCATGTACTTCATCTACAGCTTCAATTACTCTTCAACAACTGCTTAAAAACTAGTTAATCATTAAAAAGAGCTGTTCTTCAGACTTCTTAAAATACCTGAAGTAAGATTATATCTAGTTTATCTATTGTTTAAACTGTATGAAGTGCTGCTTAAAAATACTACAACTATCTGTTTTAAGCTGAAGCAAGCTCACATAGTCTTCTTAAAATCTAGACTTTTTCTAGTTTCTGCTTCACTTTTTTCTTTCCACCAGCCCTACTTAACTCTACTACACACCTACTGACTTCGTATTTTTATATTTTATAAGTGGTATTTTGTTGCTCAGTTTTTTGTTTGTTTTTTTTTACAAGCATGTCATTGGTGATTGAGGACACCAGCCCAGCACTTTAGTAGAGTTTTCTCTCACTGTTCACTATGCCTTTCTCTCCTTTTTTCACCCTTTCACTGTCACATGGTTCAAACCCGTGCTATACTGTTCTTGAAGCTGTTGTAAGTCTGTGCAACACTGTTCTAGATGCTGTTGTAAGACAGTGCTACACTGTTCTAGATGCTGTTGTAAGACAGTGGTACACTGTTCTAGATGCTTTTTGTAAGACAGTGCTACACTGTTCTTGATGCTATTTCAAACGTACCAACAAGAACAGTGTAGTGCTAATAACAGCATCAAGAATGGTCGTTGACATGCTGTTGTCAGTGCAACACTTTTTGATATTGTTGTAAGTCAGTGCTACACTGTTCTTGATGCTGTTGTATGTCAGTGCTACACTGTTCTTAATGCTGTTGTATGTCAGTGCTACACTGTTTTTGATGCTGTTTAAGTTCAGTATCTTATGCTCATGATTAAGCCTGTCAGGAATTGCTGTACAAATAATTGAGTACCTTAAATGAGCTACAGCAATATTTTGTTGAATATGTATCCTTCTGGAATTCTACTTTTTTTATTTATAAGAATTAAAGTAGCATTTGTAAATAAACAGTAACATACAGGCATATACTGCAGTAGAAACCATTTATTCTATAGTCATACTGTAATCCAATATGCATTAACATACTGTCAAATTACAGTGCAAGCACTGTAAAATTAGCATAAAATAGTTATTCTACTGTCATATACTGTATTTTAATATACAGTAAAATACTGTTAAAATAGCTGAGTGGTCGCCGACTAATTGCAGACGCCTGGCAAATATCTAGCATGTTTAATATCTAGCCCAGTCGGCGACTGTGAGTCAACAGCAGCGCAGAGAGAGAACCGCGTCACCGCTGAAGATCTCTCTGCGCGCCAGTCGAGGAGTACACAAACAGAATAATGGCTACAAGAGGAGGAACAGTTGATAGAGCTTTGGCAAGAGTTACTACAAGTCTCACTACAAATCAGCGCTGTGACAACTCGGATTGCTTGTTTTTTGACGTCCATTTTGGAAATGACCTATCTTCTACGTGGTATTGCTAGTTCTCACTAGAGTTTAGTGTTCTCGTGTTTTTGGACAGCAGTCAGATGAGTCGGCGATTCCCCAGGGTGAAAGTCGTTTAATTCGTGAGCCCGTGTCGCCGATCAGGCATGTAGTGTTAAAGCCACAACAACTGAAAGACTCAACCAGTCATGTAGTGTGAACGGCACAAAAACCTGACGACTGAAAAAGTCGTGTAGTGTGAACCAGGCATAAGCTGCCATAAACACAACTACAAAGACAAAGGATTGCAAATAATCCGTTTTATACTGCCACTATACCAAAGCCACGTCCTCGTTGATGAAAGTAAAATAAGAAATGCATTTGTGTTTGCATAACAGTTCTAAAAAGTCACGAGGCTCCGTTATTAATTCCGTGTTGATTTAATTCGTTCTCTGTCCAAATTTCCCCAAAGAGCGTTCAGGAAGAGTTTACTTATGCTATTTTGCGTGGGGTTCAAACTGATATTTTGCATATCCAGTTCAACGTCTTCGTGTGGCTTAAACTTAAACAAATAGTAGTTTTTCTCAGCATGTTCACGCCTGGGGAGAAGCCGCTGACTTCCACTATGTTTTTCAAATGTAAATCGATGTATCCTGCGAATAGATCACGGGACGTTTATTCAAAGTTCCATACCTCTATTTTTCAATTTTGTAGCCATGGTTTAAACATCTTTTGATCTCCTTGGTGCAATAAACACCCTGTTATGGCCATTTTTTTCTTACGAATGTGACACGCGTCCTCGGCCTCCTCCTCCGCTCAAGTTCTGCAAAGTGTGAACATGAATTTTTTCAGTTTCACACATCTGAACGGTAGCACTGGGTGGAAAAGGTTTTGCGGGGGTAGATTTTCTCTCTGGCCACACCAAAGTACTGTGGAATGTCTTTAAAATCGTCCATACATTTATTGCAGTAAGGATATTAACTCGTAAAGTCTACGTAATGTATTTTTTCGTCCAGAGCGGCTTTGTGCAGCCCCCCATACAGTGTGTCACTCAGGTTCATTTTCTCCGGAAAACCACAGTTTTTCAAAAAAGTCTTTAATACAAGTTTATTTGTATAGCGCATTTTAAAACAACGTTGTCACAAAGCAGCTTTACAGAAGTTTGAAAACAAACAGTTAAAACATATATCCCCCAGTGAGCAAGCCAGAGGCAACTGTGGCAAGGAAAAACTCCCTCAGACTGTAGGAAGAAGCATCGGGAGGAACGAAGACTCAGAAGGGGAGACCCATCCTCCTCTGGTCAAAAAGTGTTTACAATTTATTAAGCTAAATACCAAATAGAAGCTAAGAGGATGTCTGTTTGAAACCTGGATGGTCAAGCTTCCGTGGTACGTTGATAAAGTTCACCATGCAATTGACCAGTGGGTTTTCAGCATTATGGTCCATACATTTGAGACGCCCGTGAAACACGCAGCCCAGAAATTCAAACACTGTGTTAGTCTGAGAGCTATAACCGTCCACGAAAACAGATCAGACTCTTTTCACCCATGTTCAGCGCATGCTGAATAAAAACGTTCTCAGTAAACTTGACAGATTCTACCGATTGAATGTCACCATTTGAAAAACGTTTGTCCTTTTTCATAAAATAACGAGGTCCTCTTAACGCCAGACATCTATCTGGCAAAAAGATCATTCTGTAAAGGCTTAGCAATGTGCTAGCAATGGTGACACGTTGAAACGGGTCCACCTTAGCCATTGACAGCAGGCGTTCTCTGAATATAATGCACAATTTTCTTAATATTCATTCTTAATAATCATTCTTACAATATTGGTACAGCTCCTTTTTTAAATTAAACACACCGTTTTTTACACCAGTTTATAAATTCAAACCTCTCCTTAGGATACATTTGTGAATAACCATACTTTTCTGGTTCTGGGTATCGACCGACATAACCTAAACCCATAAATTATCTTTTGTGTGAAAATATTGAGGGGAAAAAACTCTCATTTTCAAAACCAAAACTCTTGGGCAAATCAGCTAGTTTACTTTGAAAGAAGCTCAAACTGATTATGTAACGCTGCTTGAAAAACACATCAGTCATGCATAAGATTTTATTACCTTGAATAATAAGACGGGGTACAATTTTGCTCTTGGTTAGGTAATTTAGCACAAAACACAATCATAACCGCTGTCGTTGTGTGCGATAAATGCATACTTTTTATATCTGTTCCTTCTAAAACATTTTAAAACCTTTGTGATATAGTCATGACCCGTAGCGCCCCAATGTCTACCTTGTACATGATGGCATGTATATATACGGCCTTGTGTTCATTTTGTTCTGTGAAATGGGACTCGGTGTCAAAAATACATATTGCTGCATTTGAGGACTTGGCAAAGTGTGGGTGATAAAACATATGTGTTTTACGGGGTAAAAACAACTTGCAAGTGTTACATCGGGTTCTGGACAAGTGTGGCCCTTGTTTTTAACTAAATAGGATCGATTACAGCTTTGACACCATTTAACCTGATCACAAAAACCCTTTTGTTTGTGGTGCGAAAAGCACTCCTCTGATCTGCAAAATTTAAGACAATCAGGACACCTCAAATGTTCTCTGTTTTTAAACAAACTCTTTGACAGGTTACACACAAATTTACGGTGATGTGTATATTTACTGCACGATTATGATTTGTGACAGTCTTTGCACACATTTTTAACACAGAGAAAACCTTTTGAATTCAAAATGCCATAATAATGATGGTTAATCAGAAGAAGATAACAGGTCTGCTCGTGTGGTTCTTCATGTGTTTGGAAAGTCTGAAACGATCCGCTATGGTTTACTTGGTAAAAAAATCACAATTTTGATGTTTAAAAATTGTTCGCATTAAGCCACGTTGTTAAATGAAACTAAATGTTCCGGTGAAACATTCACCCTATTTAAAAGTGTTAGAGCTTCCCTTTGACATTCGTTTTGACTCCAACAGGGTTTCAACAACCCCACAAATCACATGCAAAGCAGGAATTTTTGTAAGCGTTTAAAAATATAACTAAATGCCTACTCTTTTTTGTAAGAATTTCTGATGGTTGTATATAAAATATCTTAATGCAAACACTGATTAATTCATTTATGTTTGGAAGCTCCCCAAAATGAAAAAAAAGTGCAAATTCAGGCTTGACTTAAAAGGAAGAGTGTCCAAATTAGTTAAAATCAGAATGTGGCCAGCTTTAGAATGATTATGCAAAAACATATACTCGAAGTCATAAATAAAAGATAACACTACTATCTTCGCCATTTTTTAAAATTCAGGTCCTTAAACATATATACTCAATGGACATTCATATAACAGGCCTCAATTCCTTCTCAGCCAACTTGCACTGACCCATACCATACCCATACCATACCCAATACCATACATAGGGCTGTATTGGTTGAAATGACAGACACAAAGTATTGATCAAAATAAACCCTTAATTCAGAAATTTAGAACAATATAAAACCAATAGTTTTTATGATTTCATATATTCTGTGATTAATAAATAAAATAAAGAAATATACCAATCCAAAATATGACAGGTTAATAAGAAAATCATTTCAACTGTTTGCCTGTGGATGGAGTAGCGGTGTTTTTTTAGGGGCTCCGCAAAGCCTTCTTTAAATTGTATTATTTCACATGCCGGAGTATCGTGTATTTTACCTTATTTGCATTTATCGGGTTCCATTTCACGCCGTGGTCATGCCACCCAAGTTAGCTAAAACTGCCGGACTTTCACAGTCTACAGTTCGTGCCGCATCCCCGCATTGGAGTGACGTATCAAGCCTTTCGAGTGCGCCCCCTGATCCCACACAAACCCCGGACACAGCAGCTTTAAGGTCTGAAATAGTTCACGCGGTAGTGGCTGAAATTCGTGATGTGATAAATGAACATTATTCTAACATTAAGTCGGACCTTTCAGCATTGAAGACGGATTTACTTCGTGACTTCGCTGATTTAAAATCTGATGTAGCGACTCTTCAGACCAATTTAGGCCGAGTTGAGCGAGCACTTTCAGCATGCACGGATGATGTGTTGCAACTTCAGACCACTGTTGCTTCCTTGACCAAGACTGTTGCTGAGCTGGAGGCCAAGTGTGACGATCTACAATCTCGTTCACGGAGACAGAATATTCGCATCATTGGAGTTCCGGAGGACGGATCTTTTACTCTGTCAACATCTAATGTATCTACACTGCTGAAAGACGCGCTCCAGTTACCTGATCTGCCCCGAATCGACCGAGCACACCGATCACTGGCCCCAAAGCCGAGTTCCGGTCAACCTTCTCGTCCGATCATTGCTCGACTCCATTACTATGAAGACTGTGTTAATATCCTCAAACAGGCCAGGCTTCAACCCCGAAAGTCGTTCTCAGACATGTCTCTGTCCGTCTTCCCGGATTATACTGCGAGGGTCGCTGAGGCAAGAGCGGCGTTCAACGGCGTGCCAAACACACTACGTTCAATGGATGGGGTACGTTATGGACTACTTTATCCTGCACGTCTCCGCATTACTGCTTGGCGAACACCGGATTTTTGACTGTCCTAAAGATGCAGAACACTTCGTCAGGGTTTGCGCGCTGGCTGATTTTGGAAACGGTTTGGAACTGATGTGGTTATACTTTTATATGTAATACCATAGTAAGACTTTAAATTCAGGAGGAGGTTGATCCTGCACATTGACTGTATATATTTTGCTTTGTTGGACTCCCTGATGAGGTTTGCTAGGTTACCAGGAGTATATTTACGTCTGGGATAGCTCTGTGTTTGAGCTTTGTTGAAATAGTTGATATAATGGGTGGGTTATATGGGTATGTGTTTTTCTCCATAGTTTTCATTTTATTTTATTTTTTATCTTCCCTTCCCCCGAGGTACTCTTTTTCATTATTATTTTATCTTTTACAACTAGTTTTCTATGGCGTCCCTACAAATTGTAAGTTGGAACGTTAATGGCCTCAATAATACTACTAAGAGATCCAGGATTATGGCACATTTGAAGCGTTTGAAAGCTGTGATTTTTTTTACAGGAGAAGAAATTCTGACCACTTTAAACTGCGGGTAGCCAATATGAGTGAGATTTTTCATTCATCTTATAGCTACAGAACCAGAGGAGTTGCTATTTTGATTAGATCGGGAACTTCATTTGTAATGGAGAGGGTTATTTCTGATAGAACGGGGAGGTGGCTAATTGTAAAATCATATTGCTAAATAAACCGGTATTACTTGTAAATTTTTATGCACCTAATTATGATGATCCTGAGTTCATGCGTAAAAAAAAATGGGGCAGTCGTGGGCTGGAGGTAGGGAACCAGCCTCGTGACCGGAAGGTCACCAGTTCGATCCCCAGAGCCGACAGCACATGACTGAGGTGTCCCTGAGCAGGACACCTAACCCCCAACTGCTCCCCGAGCGCTGCAGATTGGGCTGCCCACCGCTCCGGGCAAGTGTGCTCACTACCCCCTAGTGTGTACGTGTTTTCACTTCACGGATGGGTTAAATGCAGAGGTGAAATTTCCCCGTTGTGGGACTGATAATGGTCACTTAAAGTTAAATATTTAGCTCTATTCCATCCCTTCACACCCATTCTTTAATCATGGGGGGCAATGTGAATTCTGTTATTGATCCAGTATTAGATCGTTCTTCCTCCACTCTTGTCCCTAATTCACACACTTACTGCAGATGGTACTATATCTGCAGCTCTTCTCTGGGAATTATTTCTCTAGGCTTATTTGCGTGGTCAAATTATATCTTACACCGCCCACTCTAATAAACAATACAGAAATTATCTGCAGAATCTCACTGACAGGCTTGCTAACCTGGATTATCTCGATTCTGTTTCTCCGTCACCATCCTTGTTTGCTGACAACAAAATCACACAAAAATCATCAATGGAAATCAAATTTATTTACCAATGGAGGCCTGGATTTGGAGTCACACACAAAATTAAAGTGGAAAAACACACTACAGGCTGATCCAACTTGGCGTTGGTGGATGGAGCGAGACATGATATCCCAGATGTGCTCAGTCAGATTCACGTCTGGGGAACAGGCGGGCCAGTCCATAGCTTCAATGCCTTCATCTTGCAGGAACTGATGACACACTCCAGCCACATGAGGTCTAGCATTGTCTTGCATTAGGAGGAACCCAGGGCCAAACGCACCAGCATATGGTCTCACAAGGGGTCTGAGGATCTCATCTCGGTACCTAATGGCAGTCAGGCTACTTCTGGCGAGCACATGGAGGGCTGTGCAGCCCTCCAAAGTAATGCCGTTTGTGCAGACACATGCACATTTGTGGCCTGCTGGAGGTCATTTTGCAGGGCTCTGGCAGTGCTCCTCCTGTTCCTCCTTGCACAAAGGTGGAGGTAGCAGTCCTGCTGCTGGGTTGTTGCCCTCCTACGGCCTCCAGCCTCTGGACACTACGCTGACAGACACAGCAAACCCTCTTGCCACAGCTCGCATTGATGTGCCGTCCTGGATGAGCTGCACTACCTGAGCCACTTGTGTGGGTTGTAGAGTCCATCTCATGCTACCACGAGTGTGAAAGCACCACCAACATTCAAAAGTGACCAAAAAATCAGCCAGAGTGCATAGGTACTAAGAAGTGGTCTGTGGTCCCCACCTGCAGAGCCACTCCTTATTGAGTGTGTCTTGTTAATTGCCAATAATTTCCAGCTGTTGTCTATTCCATTTGCACAACAGCATGTGAAATTGATTGTCAATCAGTGTTGCTTCCTAAGTGGACAGTTTGATTAAAAAGAACAATATATATCACAGTGGGGGAAAAAAGTATTTAGTCAGTCACCAGTTGTGCAAGTTCTCCCACTTAAAAAGATGAGAAAGGCCTGTAATTGACAATTGACATCATAGGTAGACCTCAACTATGACAGACAAAATGAGAAAAAAAAATTCAGAAAATCACATTGTCTGATTTTTTCCCCCGTGTGTGTGTGTGTGTGTGTGTGTGTGTGTGTGTGTGTGTGTGTGTGTTTGTCTAAAATAACTTTCTAAAATCTGTGTGTTTCTGTGTTGTTCATTTCTTTCTCTAATTTATTGTTTATATGCTACACTGAGGTAACAGAGGTGGCAAGTGAAAACTGGCAAATATATATATATATATATATATATATATATATATATATATATATATATATAAAATGTTGGGACTGCACAATATACTAGGTGGCATAATGTGGTAATATAAAACTTTCCTGCTACTTATTATATATACACTGCTCCCAGGAAAAAGAGTGAAATCCCTGGTCAACACCACTGTATGATGTTTTCAGATCAAGACTGGATGATGTTCCTGGGACTGCTTAATATTAGCTAGCCTACTGGGTTGAGAAAGCTTTTGGTTCCAAACAATTTCTACTGCAGTTTTTATTAAATGTACTTTTCCTGGGGTAACAAAATAGCAAAATCTCTGGGTCTCTGGGCTAGCTTAATGTGGCATTAAGCCTAACAGATCAAGTTCAGAACTTTGCTTTTGCTGAAAACTAAAAGAAAACAAAGATCCACTACTACTGTTAAAGTAAACTGTACTGTTTCTGTATTAACAGAGCTATCTTATACACTCACTGGCCACCTGTTCAATTGCTTGTTAACACAAATAGCTAATAAGCTAATCACATGGCTGCAACTCAATGCATTTAGGCATGTAGAGGTTGTCAAGACAACTTGCTGACGTGCAAACCGAGCATCAGAATCAGGGAAAGAAAGGTGATTTAAGTGACTTTGAACGTGGCATGGTTGGTGGTGCCAGACGGGCTGGTCTGAGTTTTTCAGAAACTGAAGATCTACTGGGATTTTAATGCACAACCATCTCTAGAGTTTACAGAGAATGGTCTGAAAAAGAGAATATCCAGTGAGCGGCAGTTGTGCAGACAAAAAAGCCTTGTTGATGTGAGAGGTCAGAGGAGAATGGCCAGTTGATAGAAATGCAACAGTAACTCAACCACTTGTTACAACCAAGGAAGGCAGTTACACTTGTTACAACCAAGGAATACCATCGCTGAACGCACAACAGCATCCGTGCCACCACTGCCAGAGCTTTATTCCTCAAGGAATCAGGTTTTTAAACTCATAAGGACTGAGCTTACCCCTGTCCCCCCCACACACATACTCCACACACACAACTCTTTTGATGCTCTACTTGCACCTGGAACATTGCTGCTACACTGTGTTTTCACTGTTTTACTCAGGTTTTTTCTACCTCACAAACTGCTGTGGTTATGTATGTCATCTGACTGCGTGACTCACAGATCACAGCATGTTAATATTTCTGCACCTTATTCCACTACCTCATGTCCAGAATGAGTGTTGTGTCGCTGCACTGTCCTGTCCTTGCACACTATGTCTGCACGTTCGCACTTTGTACTTTTTGTTCCTTGTTGCACCGTGTTGTTCCTGGAGGAACGTAATTTCACTCCACTGTGTACTTGTACATAGATGAAATGATAATAAAAGCCTCTTGACAACACGTCAAACCTTGAAGAAGATGGGTTACAGTAGCAGAAGACCACACTGGGTGCCACTCCTATCAACAGGAAACAGACTACAATTTGCATGGGCTCACCAAAACTGGACAATAGAAGATTGGAAAAATGTTGCCTGGTCTGAGGATTCTTGATTTCAGCTGCAACATTCTGATGGTGGGGTCAGAATTTGGCATAAACAACATGAAAGCATTGATCCATCCTGCATTGTATCAATGGTTCAGGCTGGTGGTGGTGGTGTAATGGTGTGGGGGATATTTTCTTGACACACTTTGGGCCCCTTGGTACCAATTGAGCATCATTTAAATGCTGCAACCTACGTGAGTATTGATGCTGACCATGTCCATCCCTTTATGACCACAGTGTACCTATCTTCTGACTTCTGGCTACTTCCAGCAGGATAATGCACCATGTCACAAAGCTCATATCTTCTCAAACTGGTTTCTTAAAAATGATAATGAGTTCACTGTACTCCAATGGCCTGCACAGTCACCAGTTTTCAATCCAATAGAGCAGCTTTGGGATGTGGTGGAACGGGAGATTTGCATCATAGATCTGCAGCCACGGTGTGATACTATCATGTCAATAAGTACCAAAATCTCTGAGGAATGTTTCCAACACCTAATTAAAAGTATGGCAAAAAGAATTAAGGCACTTCTGAAGGCAGAAGGAGTCCAACCTTTTACTAGCAAGGTGTACCTAATAAAGTGGCCAGTGAATGTATAATGTCCTCAAGGAAATACAAGGCAGTTTTTTAACAGTAAAGGTCTAAGTGTGCTAGCTAGCTTCATAGCTACAAACAAGCTAAAGTAACTTTGTTACTTTAAATGTATGGAAAAATGTTGGAAGACATATTTCCAAGCTAAATTGTAAACAGGGCATTAAATGAGTACTCAGGCTCATCATTAGGCTAGCCAGATAGCGTAACTACTTAGCATTCCAAGCAGATGAGACATTATCAAACCAAACTAAGGCTATGTACAGTAAAAATGTATATGTGTAGGAAAAACAAGTAATATATTATTAAGCATATTAAGCATTAAGCATTATCTAAGCATTTAGAAGGAACTTCTAAAAGAAATTTCTTACTTTCTCCAGGAAATGCAGATTAGCTGGAGCTTCACTCTGCTGTGGTTGGAAAAAGATAAAAAAGAAAGCCCTGGTGGCATATGGTGATATCATAGCAAGAACTTTGTGATTAGTTGAACAAATTCAAATTCAATTTAAGCACCTTCTCTGTTGATCCAGGGCCACATCTCACTCTGCAATGTGAGGATGACCACTGAAGGTATATTATAAGCCAAAAATGTATCCGAATACTTGTTACCTCTCACTGTAAATTAAGATACAAACCTAAAATTTTACAGTGACTATCGGGCACAATGAGATGGTCAGTCAGGGGTTCTTTAAAAATACCTTATAGTCTCTTCTCACTCACTGTTTAGTGTTTCCAGCTATATGTAGTATGACAATGCAAACAACCTTTGTACTATTTACTGAACATGAGTTTAAACAAATTAAACAAACCACTCCACATGAAGTGGAAGTTAAAGCAGCCAAATTATTTAAATAATTACAAAATAATAATAATAATAATAATAATACAATAGTATTGTATCAGACAAGTATTTAACCCCAACAAACTACAATAAATGATAGCCATATCTAAATCTTGGTATACGGAATGGCAAACAAAAATGTACCTAAAATATTTACTTTATGTATACTACTCCAGCCCCCCCCCCCACAACCCATAAGGATAAGCAACTTAGAAGGTGTGTGTGTGTGTGTGTGTGTGTGCGTGTGTTGTATACTTCCAGTGTGTTCTCCTACATCAGCACTATGAAGAGGAACTGCACCATGCAACATGCCAGTACCAGTAACTGTACTTTTTAAAAATTTTTTTTTTTTAAAGTTGCAGTTCATTTTAGATAAATAGAGAAATTATTTAAGGCCACAGACTGTCAAAATTATTATAGTCCCCTTGCAAGCCCTTTGTTACCTCAAAAACTTGGCACCACTGGGGCGGTATCATTGGACGTGCTCTTTGCTCTGACACAAAAGCAAGAAGATCTTCAAGAGAGGGACTGAATCCCAGTTCAGCTTCATAAGGCAACATATGTGCTGGGATCTGAGAATCTGGGAGAGGGATAGAACATAGTAAGGACAGACAGCAAATCAATCACCCTATCAGTATTTACCCTGTGAATGTCTATCCTGCTGAAAAAAAGACCATTAGAAGACATTAGGATTATAACCTAATGGTTTTGCTTTCTAATGTCAATTGGGTTCATGGTTTCCAATAGAGACCAATAGTTTCCTGTAGTACAGTTTTAGATCCCATTAGGAAACTATCAAATGCATCTGGAATTAGCCATTGGTAACTAGTTAAACCAGATTAAATCCATTAGGATCATTTATACTGTGATATTAATTTAAACCCATTTAAAAACCAAAACACATTATAAAAACCATTGGGAACCAAAAGTACTGCTTAATGGTTTGCGTTTTACAGCAGGGATATGTTCAAAAACACAACAAAATTTGTTTTAGGCTAAAGCTTAAACTATAATGTTAGCCCAACACAAATGTATTAGAAATTTATTGGAAACCCGCCTGAAATTACTGAAATGTTGATTAGCCTAACACTCACTAAGAAAAGCCAAAACAAGTGTATGTGCTGAATGCCATTGGCTTGAACCTGCTGGAGTGAAACTGCTGGGTGTTTGAGAAGTCTCATTGCATGTTCTACTTGCTGCCAAGATCTGTCTTCACATGAGTCAGTTTCAGGATGAGCAGCTGAGAAATAAAATCAAGATAGAACAGACAAAAGTCTTTGGTTTGGTTGAAAAGGTTCATTCAGAAACAGCTGAAAAGAGCATGTGGCTGAGGTTAACAACCTAAAGTTGGAAACTGCTCGGTTGAATAGGAAGCTGAGAAAAGCTAATGTGTTGGACTGCCACATCCAAAATGCCTGAGAATTCAGCTGTAAGGGAACAACCAAAAAGTCATGTCAGAAATCATCGTATCCAATGAGGATCTCAAAACAGCAATTTCTAAACATCAGAAATTAGCAGCTAAATGGTTTATATTGCTTATGTTGAAAGGGATGCAGACTATTCATTGTTGATCAACTCAAGATGATTCAGAAACATGTGACGATGATTCGACTCCTAATGCCTGAGTTACACAGTTCCAGTAAAAGTAAAACTCCCAAATTAAGATGAAGGGTGAAGGAGTCACAGTTCAAAGTGATGAATCAAGCCAAAATCAAATCCTTCTGATGATGTAGAAGTTTCATCGTCCCAGAATAAACAAGAAAAAGATGGGACACCAGAACAAATATCTAACACACAAGTCCAAAGACGAAAGAAAGTGTATTCTGAAATCAGGCACTATAATGAACTGTACACTCCTGATTTGATTGACAAGTGATCCAAGTCACTGACAAACATTTACAAATCCCAAAGAAAAGCATGGGAAAAAGCAAAACGTCTAAAGCAAATTTATCGGCTACATTCTTGTAACAGTGTGATGATTTTATCTGTCCTCTTGAAAGACAAACAAGAGAGTGAATAAAATTGCAGAGAGTTTACAGAATGTGAATGAAACAGTGAGAGGCTATGAAGAAAGATTTAGGCAAGTATGGCTTGATCATGCTAGTATAAACAAAGAATCAGACCCTTTGGATGAAGTCACTGCTCCCCCTCTCAGCAGCAGATACACTTTATTTTTAAAACTACAACCCCAATTCCAATGAAGCTGGGATGTTGTATAAAACATAAATATAAACAGAATACGATGATTTGCAAATCCTTTTCAACCTATATTCAATTGAATACACTATTGTATACACTAACAGGAACAGCTCTTTCCTGGTTCAGGTCCTACCTCACCGATCGATATCAGTTTGTTAATGTAAAGGGTGAATCATCTGTTCGTGCAAAAGTAATTTATGGTGTTCCACAAGGCTCTGTTTTAGCACCTATATTATTTACAATATATATGCTACCACTAGGCACCATTATCAGTAAACACGGCATAAATTTCCACTGTTATGCAGATGACACCCAGTTATATATATCAAGTAAACCGAATGATAAAATTAAACTTGGCAAGATTGAGGACTGTATAAAAGACATAAAAGATTGGATGTCAAATAATTTTCTGTTACTTAACTCAGATAAAACAGAGGTCCTGCTTCTTGGTCCAAAATTAGCCAGAAACAGACTGTCTAACTCAACACTAAAACTTAACAATCTCTCAGTTTCATCAAGCCTATCTGTTAAAAATCTTGGTGTCATGATAGACGCTGATCTCTCCTTCGACAAACATATATCTAATATCACTAGAACAGCCTTCCTGCATCTCCGCAATATCGCTAAATTAAGAAATTCATTATCTCTACAGGATGCAGAAAAGCTAGTTCATGCATTTATCACTTCAAGGCTAGATTATTGTAATGCCCTGCTGTCTGGATGTCCCAGCAAAAGCCTTAACAAGCTTCAGCTAGTCCAGAACGCTGCAGCCAGAGTCCTCACAAGAACTAGGAAGTTTGACCATATTAGTCCAGTTTTATTAGCCCTGCACTGGTTACCAGTTAAATTTCGCATTGATTATAAAATTCTATTACTGACTTATAAAGCTCTAAACGGGCTCGCCCCTCAGTACCTGAGTGAGCTCCTCTCCCACTATGAACCATCACGCCTACTTAGATCACAAGGTGCTGGCTTACTACTGGTACCTAGAATTAATAAAGCTACATCAGGGGGGAGAGCTTTCTCATACAAAGCCCCCCAGCTCTGGAATAATCTTCCTGCCAATGTTCGGGAATCAGACACAGCCCCAATCTTTAAGTCTAGGCTAAAAACTTATTTGTACAGTCAAGCATTTGGTGACTAGTCTTCCCTGTCAGGTCTAGACCTGCTGGAGTCTACACTGCTCTGTTTTACTGTAATCTGTGGTCAGCCACTCTTTACAGTACTAACTCTGTTTTTTCTTCTCCTTTCTCTGCCGAGCTGATCAGACTGCCCATCCTGTGCGCCTGATGCTGTTGCCTCTACTGCCTTGATTGGTGCCGCTGCTCACCAGCCTTCTGGACCGGTTTGACCACCACTGAGCTTCTTGCTGTACAGCGCTGTGCAGTCCTCACCCTCAGATCTTTCTCTTTCTTTTCCCACTTTACTATAATACTTCATACTAATAATGTTTGCTATCCGGTGTCGACCATAGGAGGATGGGTTCCCCTTCTGAGTCTTGGTTCCTCTCAAGGTTTCTTCCTCTTTTAGGGAGTTTTTCCTTGCCACCGCTGGCTTGCTCATGGGGGCTCGGACCCGGATTTTCTTTCTTCTTTTCTCTTCTCTCTGTAATACTGATTGTTCTGTAAAGCTGCTTTGTGACAACACCTGTTGTAAAAAGCGCTATATAAATACATTTTGCTTGCTTGCTTGCTACTATAAAGACAAAATATTTAATGTTCAAACGGATAAACTTCAATGTTTTTTGCAAATATTAACTCATTTTGAATTTGATGCCTGTAACACATTCCAAAGAGGTTGGGACATGGGCAACAAAAGACTGGGAAAGTTGAGTAATGCTCATAAAACACCTGTTTGGAACATTCCACAGGTGAACAGGTTAATTAGAAACAGGTGAGTGTCATGATTAGGTATAAAGGGAGCATCCCTGAAAGGCTCAGTCGTTCACAAGCAAGGATGGGGCAAGGTTCACCACTTTGTGAACAACTGCGTGAGCTAATAGTACAACAGTTTAAGAACAATGTTTCTCAGCGTGCAATAGCAAGGAATTTAGGGATTTCATCATCTACAGTCCATAATATCATCAAAAGATTCAGAAGAATCTGGTGAAATCTCTGCAAGTAAGTGGCCAGGCAGAAACCCAACATTGAATGCCATAACCTTCGATCCCTCAGGCGGCACTGCATGAAAAACCGACATCATTCTGTAACGGATATTACCACATGGGCTCAGGAACACTTCAGGAAGCCACTGTCAGTGAACACAGTTCGTCGCTCCATCTACAAGTGCAAGTTAAAACTCAAAGCGAAGCGAAAGCCATATATCAACAACACCCAGAAATGACATAGCCATATATGTCGTTATATGACATAGCCATATACTGCAGAGTAAATCCCTACAGAACTCCAAACTTCATGTGGCCTTCAGATTAGCTCAAGAACAGTGCATAGAGAGCTTCATGGAATGAGTTTCCAAGGCCGAGCAGCTGTATCCAAGCCTTACATCGCCAAGCGCAATGCAAAGCATCGAATGCAATGATGTAAAGCACAGCCACTGTACTCCAGAGCAGTGGAGAGGTGTTTCCTTGAAGTGATGAATCACACTTCTGTAACTGCTTCTCCCAAGTGCATTCTAAGCTTTTTAGAAGTAAGTATGTTTAAGATTAGCCTTAGTAGGATTGCTAGTATGGTAGTTTTACATAATTAATTAGCATTTAATCAAGGTATGTTTTAATGATCATTTTCTTTCATACATGATCACAGAGGGGGTTGCTAGAATGGGGTAAATGTGTAACTCCTATCTGCTTATTGTGTCTGATTCTGTTTATCAGAATAATCATTCTGTCAGGTCATCACTCATCAACATAGAGTGTTGTGTACGTTTCCTGTGCCTCTCTGCCATGGGTACATAACCTTGAGGCTTCTGTCTGTCTGTTAGACTGCAAGTTTCTTATTCTTAATAATGTCTACAACAAATCCATAAGTCAACACTTGTTACTGTTGAGTATCATGTGCTGTCCCATTTATATTTATTTAAACACTTGTTAACTGTCCCCTTCTCCTATTACAATGTCTTTGCTCCAACCTACAATAGCACCGCAAACAGTAAAACTGTTGCATCCAAATATGGAATGGCATTTATTTAACTGGGGATTGGTGGACAAAAGAGATAAAAGGTGTAACCCCATGGTTTCAGGGCTGTAAAAAAGTACAGTTATTGGCTAATGCCACAAATCACTCTGCTGTATCATCAGAACATCTCACATTTTAATCCTGCAGCTGTAAATTTACAATTTTCCTTGTACTGTCAGCATTATTAAGCATCATAGAATTTGGAGTGTGTAATTACAAGAGTTATAGTCAAGACCATCAAAGACAGGGCAGAGTCAAGAATGAGATTAGGCCCAAACCCATTTCATCACTTGCCCCTACCATTTGGCCTCTAGCCCCGTTTTGCGCGTTCACATCTAGGGTTAGGGTGACCCAATGTTTGATGATAGTGAGGGGTAAGGCGAAGTGTTAGGGCTACATGGCCCTTCAAACGAAGGCTCTTCAGAGGCACACTCCAAATGGTGTGTTATGGAAAAAAAAGAAAAAATGGCAAGATGGCTGCACAAGATCAAAGAAACCCACAAATGTGAGAATTTTCTCTGTTAAAAAATTACAGTAACTATTGTATTATCTTAGTTTCAAGTTGTTTCAATGTATTATGGTCGTTTTACTCATAACAAGCATAAAACATCACTAATAGCATGCTAATGTTTCAGTAGCTAGCTTAAGGTGCCAGAATGTAAGTGCTGCACCATTTGAGGTGAAATAGGAAAATTCAAATAAGAAGCTAATAATTAGCACTGGGCGATAATAAATAATCATTTTACACACCCTCTTTGAAAGGATATGATGCCCTAAATGTTGCTGCAAGGTCTCTGAACACTTCCCTTCTCTGCTATCACTGAAGACAGGCATTAATATCCTATTATAATTTTACACTTGTTTTTTTTTCAACTGTAGTTACTGCGATCAGACATTGGATCTCATCAGAGCACAATATTTACATTTGCTACATATGCTGTATTTAAAGTCTCAGTGTATACACACTGGTGATACTAATATTAAGTGTTCTTTTAAACAAAGAATATTAAAGGTTTGTATGAAAAAAAAACAAGACAAGTACTACTTATAAGACCTATCTGCAGTTTTCCACACATTTTATACTTCCTTTGTAGAGTGCCAAGGTATACAGACACAAAAAGATTAAAAACTTCTAAATTACAGAGAAAAAATCACAGAAAAAGAAAACAGAAAAAGACACACACCTGATCACAATAATCTAGATACTACACTACTAACATGATTCAAACAGCATACTTGTCTTTTGAATTAAGATCAAGTGACCCTTATTACTTCCATGACAGGGAAATTTCATCCATGCAGTGAAACACCACATACATACTAGTGAACACACACACTAGGGGTCAGTGAGCACACTCAGTCATGAACTGTTGGCTCTGGGGATCAAACCGGCAGCCTTTCGATCACAGGGCTAGTTCCCTAACCTCCAGCCCATGACAGCCCCCAATATGCAGCATATGCAGGCAATATTAAGACCTCAAAGTCATTCATTCCAAGTTTAAGTAGTATAGTTCTAATAATCACTAAATGATTTATACCTTTGCAGAGGTCCGAGCAACGCATGAGCAACTCCCAAAGCAACAGTCCTAAGGAATACACATCTCCCTGTAGCAAACACCAATCACTGCTCAGATTCACACATCCTTCCAGGATTTCTGGTGACATATAGCGGAGAGTCCCCATTTGAACTGAGCCCTGTAATTGTCAAGAACAAAGAGTTAGCATTTCATTCTCACCAAAGTAAATCCTCAGATTTCTTAAGTCCATTTCATTCAATATCATCATTAGCCTTACTTGTCAAGGATATAGCTGTATCTACAAGCAGCATTCCAAAAACATTAGGACAGTATGTAAAATGCAAATAAAAACTGAAAGCTTTGATTTGTAAATAGACTTACATTTAAATAAAGCAGTAAAATACAAGTTTATTAATATTTTAAACTAAAATACATAAAAGCTTCACTGTTTTATGTAAACATGGGCTCATTGTGAAAAGGTTCCCTGCAACACATTCTAAAAGATTTGGGACAGGGGCAGTTTAAGAACAGAAAACGTTAAATGTTCAGAAGGCATTTGGAAAAGAGCTGATGTAAACACCTGGGTATATAAGGAGCATCCAGGAAAGGTCTAGTTTCATATTAGCAAGGTTGGGTTAAGGTTGGCCATGCAAAGGAAAAAAACAACAGTTAAAGAACATTACTGAATGACCATTTTCAGGATTTTGGGTACTTTACCCTCTACAGTGCATTCACTGTATTCAGGGAATCCACAAAAAATATCAATGTTTTAAGAGCAACACCAAAGTCCAGAAGTGAATGCCTGTGATTTTCGATCCCTCAGACAGCACTTAATTAAAAACCGGCATGTCTATGTGATTGATATCATGGCATGGCCTTGGGAATATTCTGACAAATTATGATCAGTTAACACTGTGCACACTGCATCCACAGATGCAAGTTAAGACTAATAGAGTCTGTCATGGTATGGGGATATATTAGTGCCCATGGTATGGCTACATCTGTGAAATAGCAGCACATGATAACCTTTAGATACTGTGTTTTCATGGAAGTCCATGCTTATTTCAGCATGACAATGGCAAGCCACATTCTGCATGTGTTACCACAGAATGTTTGACTACCACAGTGGCCGGGCCATCTCAGTTGAAATGTGAGGCTGTAACGTGGAGTGAGGAGGCGGATGCATACATGGAGATAAGAGAGATTTATTGAGGGCAAATCCAGGGTCATAGTCAGAACAGTGCCATGGTCAAAGAGCCAATTCGGAGAGCAGGAGGGATAGACATGACAAATGAACATAGAACCCCAAACGAAATGACACAAATGAAACAAAACTCTTCAAACAAAACATATACTTAGAACACTAACCTTACATCAGACACACAAAGAAGCACATGGACATGTAAACGGACGCACATGGAAGACTGAAACACCTCCCCCTCAAAAGGCACGCAACAATGAGGCGCGCCAAACAAAACAAAACAGAAAACCAAACACAGACACAAGAGACCAAAAACAGGGACAAGACAGGGGACAGGAGCTGAAGGCACAGACACAGGAATAGGAACAGAAGCAGAAACAGGAACAGTAGCAGAAGGCACAGAAACAGAAGTGGGAGCAGAAACAGAAACAGGCACAGAAGCATGAACAGGCACAGGAGCAGGAGCAGAAGCCAAAGGCACAGAAACAGGAACAAGAGAGGAAACAGATGAGACAGCACCAGACACAGGAACAGATGAAACCCAAACAGACTGAGGACAAAACACGGGCCGGGAGGGAGGACGAGGAGGCACAACACAAAATAACGCTGAACGACAGATGACTGGAGGCACAACTGGATGAGGGAAACAAGATGGGCGGGAACAAAGGAACTGTGACGTCCGCAGAGACAGACGGGCCTGCAGCGACGTCCGTGGAGGCAGGCGGGCCGTCGTGTGTGTGTGTGTATACATATATATATATATATATATATATATATATATATATATATATATATATATATGGGTCATTCCATGGAAATGGCACATTTTGAGTCCTCATCTCCTCTTTAGGTGTATTTTATCTACTGGGTCACAAAAATCTATATTTTAACAGCTTTACACATACATTGAAATATCTCCTTTAATACAGTGTATTTTTTTTTTTTTTGATCTTTTTATGAGAACTTTGTTTATTTATTTATTTTTGCTGACACCACCTATTTTGTCATGTCCCTCATGGCCTTCAACGAAAGTATACTTAGAATATACCAAATACAACTATAAAAAAGTCCATATATTTTGATGTCAACCTAAACAACTGTCTGTGTTTAATTGTTTGTGATATTATTTTTAAAATTAATTGATAATTATTTATTAAAATCACATTATTTAGTTCTGTACCTAAGTAACCCCTCAACCCCGTAACACAAATGAATCTCCCCCACAAAAACAATGGTCCATATGATCCATATACATCAAGAAGTGACATCACTCAAGTCTTTTGGACAACAGGACAGCAAAGACAGGCAAGTGGCTTCCTTCTTTTATTTAATTTTGGTCATTTATCTTGTGATATTGTGGTCGCCAAACTCAGTGACTCAACACCGTCACATGAAAAAAGATAGAAAACTATTACTTATAAAAAAAGTTTTTTTTATTTCAAAACTATATGCTAATTCTGAATCTCATGCATGCCATGTGCTCTCTCTCTGGTATACAGTATGTAGAGCAGCGGCCATTTTGTGCAAAAATCACAACCCCGTCACACTCAACCCCGTTACATGTTTGACTGTGAGGTATACATATCAATGATACATTTAAGCAAAAAATTTGAAAATGTCAAAGTCCAATTTGAACCATTCTAGTGGAATGACCCATATATATAATGTGTGTTCGCACCAACTCTCAAAGATGGAGAAGAAGTCTAGTATCTGCCTCTTTTTGGTGTTTACCATCCCCATAAACCAGTCCAAATCAGAGTTGTTTTTGACTCAAGCACACAGGACAAAAGTGTGTCTTTAAACCAGCTACTCCTGTGAGGTCCTGATTTGAACATCACAATGTTAGGGGTCTGGCTATGCTTCCATCAGGAGGCAGTTGCTATAACTCGCGATATTGAACAAATATTCCAGTTTTTTAGTGAAATAAGATAATTGTTATTTTTTTACTATTTCTGTGGTTCAGAGAGAATGACATAACAAAGGAGGTAGCTGAGTACAAAATGAGAGTCCACTTGTTTGGTAATAGTCCTTCACCTGGCTTCACAAGATAGCCTCAAAGTGTCCTGCAGTTATGATGGAATTCCTAGTGAAAGATCATGCAAAGGATTTAAAAGACCTGGATCCAGAAGTGGACACTCTTCCTACTCACAGAATGGGTTGGGCTCTCAACAGTGATGCCTTTGTATCCTGTATTGCTACAGATGAAAAGCCCTTCACACGTAGAGGAGCTTTGGCCACAGTAAATATTATTTTTGATCCTATTGGATTTGTGTCTCCCGTTACAATTCAGGGAACGTTTCTGCTGTGCCAATTAATTTCTGAGTCTGTGGACTGGGATGCTCCACTACCATTAGAGAAAAAGGCTGAGTGGGAAGCATGGAAGAGCTCATTACACCATCTGATACAATTGGAAATGCCTAGAACGTATGTGAACCTTTCACTCTCCAAGGCCCAAAGGGAGAGATTTTTTTTTTTTTGAAACAATCATTTGTCACTGTGTTTGCACACTGTGAAATTAGACCTCTGCATTTAACCCATCCGTGCAGTGAAACACCCACATACACGCACACTAGTGAACACACACTCTCCATGGCGCCCAGGGAGCAATTGGGGGTCAAGGGGATCGAACCAGCAACCTTCCTGTCACAGGGCTGGTTCACTAGCCTCCAGCCCACAACTGCTCCCATCTGAGATTCATGTGTTCTCAGGTACAACTGCAGCAGTGGCTTATCTGAAGGTGACAGATACCAGTGGAGCATGCAAGACCGTGTTCATTCTTGGGAAGGCAAAAATTGGCACCTACCACATACAGTTCCCTGTTTGGAGCTAGGGGCTGCTGTTTTATCTGCTGAACTGGCAGAGCTTACTACAGAGAAGATAGATGTCAAACCAGACTCGATTGAGTTGTACACTGACAGTAAGGTGTCTGAAGGTTTTAATGAATGTGATTGTTTATGTAGATTAACAGGAAACAGTATTTGCATGCTACCAAGACAGACAACTTGGTTAAAACAAATGAAACATTTATAAACACACAATGTAATCTAAGACACTAATGAAAGAATCAACTAATTATCAGTAATATTACAGTCAATATGAGTTAAATGGCTATTAACATAGTGTGCATGTGAGTAAGGGAGAGAGAGGGAGCATAAGTGCACATGAGCCAGAGAAAGAGAGCATGTGAATACTAAAGCACATTTCCTGAAGAAAATGTGGAGTGATTGATCACTAATTTTGCATTTTAAAGATGTTGCTAGGTGGTTGCTATTGTTGCTAGGGTGTTGCCATGGTATCCCAGATAGAGTGTTATTAGATGGTTGCTATATTATCCCAAGTGATTTCTATGGTTTTGCTAGGTCATTGTTATGAAATCCCAGATGGTGGCTGTTGGGACTTGTTTACTTTGATTTATTTTCTAGTTTTCTAATTACTTTGCTTTAAATGTTACCCATTGTTAAACAGTAATAATGCTGAAGGGTTTAAAGAAGCCACCTTCTTGTCTGTTCTCATATTTGAACATTTACTCCAAATGGCCTTACATCACCCTTAAGGAGGATGTTCTGGGCAGAACATAGTAAGGTATTTTAGACAGGATTCAAATGTCCCATTCTATTGGGAGTTGGGGGGGTCCGTTGCATAGCATAAAAGCTTTGCGTCTGAGCTGCTGTTTAGACTGGGGTGACACTAAGGCAGGTAATATTGAGCGCTGTCTTTTTAATAAAACCATCATTATCTCAGCAAAAGCCAGCCCAAGCCTGACTCTCTTCCATGGCAAGATCAAAGATTTTCTACATGGCTAAATGTGGGTGCTATGGTATGTACTGGTGACTATGGTGTTGCTAGAATGTTTCCATGGTGTACAGAGTGTTTACTGAGTGGTTGTTAGGTGGTTTTCAATTGGTTGGTAGGTTTTTGCTAAAAAAGAATAGAAATCTAATGGAGGAACAAAAATGAAAAAATAAAAAGATTAGTGCTGGTTTATATGGCTGTGGCTTAGAGTTTGGGCACCAACCCTGAGTAAGTAACATGACGTTTGATGGCTGCAGAGCAAGGAAATAAATAGGGCTTGTGTAGGAGCCAAAATGAAAGGGAGACTATGGGATGAGAGAGGGACAATAAAGTACCACACAGAGGACTGCGGTTCAATATACACTTTATTGCCAGAAGTATTCGCTCATCTGCCTTCACACGCATATGAACTTCAGTGATATCCCATTCTTAATCCATAGTGTTTAATATGATGTCAGCACATCATATTGATTATTTTGCAGCTATAACAGCTTAGACTCTTCTGAGAAGGCTATCCACAAGGTTTATGAGTATGTTTTTGACCATTCTTCCCTAAGCGCATTTGTGATGTCCGACACTGATGTTGGACAAGAAGGCCTGGCTCACAAGGTGTTCTGTCAGGTGGAGGTCAGGACAGGTGGAGGCCAGTCAAATTCTTCCACACCAAAATCGCTCATCCATGTCTTTATGAAACTTGCTTTGTGCACTGGTTTGCAGTCGTGTTGGAACAGGAATAGGCCATCCCGGAATTGTATCCCCCACAATTTTGGGAGTATGAAATTGTCCAAAATCTCCTGGTCTGCAGAAGCATTAAGAATTCCTTTCACTGGAACTAAGGTGCTGAGCCCAACTCCTGAAAAACAACCACACACCATAATCCCCCTCCACCAAGCTTGGCACAATGCAGTCAGATAAGTACCATTCTCCTGGCAACTGCCAAACTCGTCTATCAGATTGCCAGAAGGAGAAATGTGAATTGTCACTCCAGAGTGGCCTACCACTTCGTGGCTGAGTTGCTGTTGTTCCCAATCACTTCCACTTTGTTATAATACCACTGATAGTTGATTGTGGAATATTTAGTAGCAAGGAAATTTCTTGACTGGACTTGTTGCACTTGTGGCATCCTATCATGGTACTATGCTGGAATTCACTGAGCTCCTGAGAGCAACCCATTCTGTCACAATTGTTTGTAGAAGCAGTCTGCAAGCCTAGTTGCTCATTTTTTTTACACCTGTGGCCATGGAAGTGATTGGAAAACCTGAATGCAATGACTTGGATGGGTGAGTGAATACTTTTGGCAATATAGTGTAGCTTTGGATTGGAGCTTAGGCCTGCCCTGAAAGAGTACATGTAATTGATGGCGATTGGGCAAAGAAATAATAGGGCATGTGTGGGGCAAAAATTAATGGGAGTCTATGGAAGGAATCAGGGATGAAAAAACATCACATAGGGCAGTATGGTTATGGATTAGAGCTTAGTGACCTGCCCTGAGTGAGTACAAGCAGTTCGGTGGCTCTCCAGCAAAGAAAAATATGGGTTTGTGTGGGGCAAAAATGAATGGGATGAGGGAGAAACGAGCGATAAGAAAAAATAAACTGATGAGTGTGGGTCAGAAGAACAATAAATTCGTGCTCGGAGGCTGCTCTGAGGCAGGCTATGCAAGGTTTTTCGGTCAAGCAGAAGTACAGTAGTAAGTAACATGAAGTTTGATGGCTGCAGTGCAAGGAAATAAATAGGGCTTGTGTAGGAGCCAAAATGAAAGGGAGACTGTGGGATGAGAGAGGGACAATAAAATACCACACAGAGGACTACGGTTCAATATACACTATATTGCTGAGGCAGGCTATGCAAGGTTTTTCGGTCAAGCAGAAGTACAGTAGTAAGTAACATGAAGTAACATACAGTAGACATACAGTATGTGTAACTTTTCACCCCATTCTAATGGAAAAAATGTGAATTTATAGAAGCATATACAATGCTGTATACAAGCATACCTAATCAGTCCAAACAACCCGGAACTTAAACAGTGTCGATCTGCTCTTACAAAAGCAAATTATGTTCCACAAGGCTCTGTTTCAGGACCTCTATTAGTCATGTTATGTATGCAGCGACTGGGTACCATTAATAGGAAACACAACATTGATTTCTACTGCTATGTTGATGAAACACAATTATGTATATTGACCAAACCAGATGATAATCTGCATTTACATTTATGGCAATTGGCTGATGCTCTTATCCAGAGCGACTTACAATTTGATCATTTTTACATAGGTAGGCCAAGGCGGTCTTAGGAGTCTTGCCCAAGGACTCTTATTGGTATAGTGTAGGGTTTTTGCCCTGGTGGGGATTGAACCCCCAGCTATATTGTCATTACTACAATATGTATAGGATGTATAGTGTACTGAAATTGCATTACTCTCAGACCCCATGGTGTAGCAATAACAAATAGATGGTAAACAGGAAAAGTGTACATTTAAATATACACTAAAAAAACAATACTAATCATAAATATAAACATCTGTGTAAAAAAATAGAATAATAAATAAAGAATATAAATATAAGAAGGTCCTGAAATTAACATTAAAGTGACATTAGGCACATACAGAAGGTCTCTGGGAATAAGTAGTGCAAATATTTTACCTCAAGGCTGCATTACTGTGCCCTTCTATCTGGGTGTTCCAGCAAAAGCCCAAATAAGCTTCAGTTAGTCCAGAACACTGCAGCTAGTCTTTACAGGAACTAGAAAGTTTGACCATATCAGCCCAGTTTCATCAAACCTACACTGGCTGCCACTTAAATTCTGCATTAATTACAAAATTCTTTTACTAACATACACATTTTTAAACGGCTTTGCCCCTGAGTACCTGAATGAACTTCTCTTATTATGAACCATCAAGCCTACTTAGATCACAAAGTGCCCTCTTACGATTAGTACCTAGAATTAATAAAGTTACATCAAGGGGTAGAGTATTTTCATACAAAGCAACAAAACAGATACAGCCTCAGACATTAAATCTAAGCTAAAAATCTACTTGTTTTGTCAAGCCATTGGTAATTTTTTCCTGTTAGATATATGGTGCAGTTCTGGGGATTCATGGACATAAAGTATTATGGTAAACTGTATGTAAATGGTATTATGATGTTGGTGCTGCACATTCACTCAGGTTTGTTGACTGTGGTACTCTAATCAGTCTCTCTTAAAAAATTAATTCTGTGTGTTTTCTTTGCCAAGGGGAACAACTGCCCATCATAATGCAGTTGCTTCATCTGTCTTGATCAGGCACACACTACTCGCCTGTCTCCTGGACCAGTCTGACTACGATGGAGCTTCCTGCTGTGCAAACTTCACCTGCACATACTGACCCTCCAGATGGTGTTGCTGCTGCACAAACTCTACTATTGTTAAAACCTTATTCTCTTACTGTTCTGTATTCTGTTATTGTTTGTTATCTGGTAATCAAGAATTGTTTTTCTCCACGGTATTTAGGTAGATATAGCTAATCGAGCTCTCCTGTTGGTTAGGACTTTAAGAGATGAAAAGACCTAACTGCTTACATTAACTATCAGCATAATTACGAATCAACTTATCACTTGATGACTAGTAGTGGGTGGAACCAGTTTCTTGAAGAAATCATTCCAAGTCTAAAGTCCTAGATACATCAGATATCACTGACTGTGAATACCAGCAGCAGCATAACCTGGGTTTTTATAAATGGAAAACAGCAACTTAATACCAGCATTCTCTACTAATAATGTGCTAAAAGGTAAACAACATGCTAATA
This sequence comes from Pygocentrus nattereri, assembly GCF_015220715.1. Lineage (NCBI taxonomy): Eukaryota > Metazoa > Chordata > Actinopteri > Characiformes > Serrasalmidae > Pygocentrus > Pygocentrus nattereri. The sequence goes on from NC_051231.1 coordinate 19,164,398, forward strand.
TATCTGTGAAATGCTTCAAGTAAAAGCTTAGGTAAAAGCAATGTCTTTTAAAATCTTCAAAAGTTTAATGTAGAAGAGCTTTTTCCTAATTTAAATCGGGAGACAAAAGCCCCCCATGGTGCTAAAGAAATGCACTGATGTTGAGAATAATAAATACAGACAAGATATGCATAAGCCTGTCATCCTGTATCTGCTACAGATCACTTTTAGGTTTCAAAAAGTTCCTCCTACCTTCAAGATACATTATCTGAAAGGGGTTTTCCAAGTCTTTAAACCAGAATATCTCAGGACTTTCAGGACTATTGGACTTCCGGCAGTGGTGGAGACAGTAGCAGCTGGGCTACTTCTCCTGCTAATGTGCAGTTAATGCTTATTATTTGCATATGTTGTATATTTCACATACTGTTTGTCCAGAATGTGCAAATCAAACATGTAGAAATGTCTGACCAGCAAAGCCTATTGTCTTTGCACTATTGTCCATTTTTTTTAAATCATTGCATGGAAAAGTATCCAGATAGTGTTTTAATGAACTGTACAGCTGGTATATTAACAATAAAGCTTAACTGAACTGAATATTGTGGCACTATTGTAGGATAGTAGGCATGTGCATATGTAGCCATTCTTACATTTTTTATTTTTTTAATTAGTTTTAAAACAACATTTTTACTTGTTCATATAAAATTTCTGATATCAAGAATACATTTCCAGCCAAACTAATGTGTGCCAAAGCTTCAAGTAAGGCAAGGTCAGCCACTGTTTGCTTTGTAAAAATCAATGTTTACATTTGTTAATTTTACTTACATTTACATTGAACCTAATTTAGTTGCCATCTCTGCCACCTGTCATGAAAAAATTGTGCTGTAGTTTCAAATAAGTGGGAGTTTGGGCATCTCACAAATCACTCACCTGCAATTACACTTGTCTACCAATAGAAGCTTTTGTAGATGGAAGGTTGGGAGTTCTAAATGTTCACACATTCTCATGTATAAGAAAAAACTAATAAATCACATATACATAGACGTTTTTCTGGAAGAAAAATGCTAAGCAGAGCCCATCCCTGAAATGATGCAGAATTACATCAGCCTGGAAACACTTTTGTCTGTAGATACTTGGAGTCACCAAGGAAATAGCAGTGGTTAGAAAATGGTAATTCAAACTCAGCTGTCGTTAAATCAGAATAGATGGATGCATCATTATCTTATGTTGTTTTCCCTTGAGATGGCATGGATGGAAAGAACCAACCTCTGCAGCACCCGAGTGAACCTTCAGTGCCTGACTTTTTCCAAAGCACTGCAGCACCACGGAGCAACCAAAGTCACACAGGGCGCAAGAACCATCAGCCCTCACCAGAACATTACGACTACTCAGATCACAATGAGCAATCGCTGGCTTATACACACCTACAAGACAAAACAAAGAACAATGTTCACAAAAAATGCATTTTGGAAAGAGCAAGTGTTTAATAGGTTTATGTACTGTTACTAAATACTGATATTGATAAAAAAAATATAACATCTATTGGATTAAAAGTGCCCACCATTCTTATTTAAGTCTGTATGGAGATAGGCCAATCCTTCTGATAGTGTCTGCGCTAGTTTTACTGCTGATGCCCAGTCACAAACAGTTCTGGAGAGGAATGCATTCAAAGAGCCCTTAAACAAGAAACATGTCTGGATAAGAATACAGGGAGTGGACACAGTAGTACAAACACAACATGTAAAATTCCTTCAAGCTTTACAGTAACTAAATTACAATTTACGTATTATGTATTCCTATAAGGTTGGATGCCAGTTAGTACTGTACAATATATCTCAAAAAAACCTGTAAAAATTCAGCACATGGTAGGATTGTTATTCAGAGTTGAACCCAAAGCCAACATATACAGATACATATCTTACATTCAGATGTTTTCATTCAGCAAAAGCCAATGCATGCCAATGCATTCAATCACTTTCACTTTCATGTGCACTGGATGCTTTGACCTGTTTACATTAACAGTGTGTCGATGCGCAAATTTTATGATACAATACGCATTCCCATTTTTTGCATCACAATACAATATGTTTTTGATATGTAATTACAAAAGACATGCTAACACAACCTTTGTATTTTTTTCTTTCATTTTCCTAAAAGTTGCCTGTTAAAAAGGATGGCTTAAGTCTGACATAAGTCATTTTTAAATAAGGTAGACAATAAATAAAAATGAGATACATAAAAATGCAAGATGTGTATTACATATTACACGTGTGTTTGACAAGTGTTGTAATAGCTCAGACTAATAAGGGTCAAAAAAAAAGCTTGAAAAAGCTTGAATGACCAGAAATGGCATCTGCAAGACATAGATGGAAATGCTCAATAGGAAGAAGAATGGCTTGTTCATGCTTTGCAGTAGTCTCTGTACAGATATTTTCAAGCAATTCCTTTTGCATAAAAATAACAATTTAATTATCTTGGTATGCACTGAAGATTATTTATAAATAAAATGAAATAAAAAATAAAACAAAATGCACAGCTCAATTCAGTGGTCTCTCCAAACTAAGCTTTTAGTAACTCACTCAATCACTCAAATCACTCAAAAGATTCTAGAATCATCACCACACAGATTAAAAATTACTTGCAGCCATGACACTATAACAGGCTAATCATCTAGCATCTGTCATACTCAAAGAGCTTTAGCTTTTAACTTAGTATAACAAATACATACTAACCTTTGACACCATTGTTTTTAACCACACAATCTAAGTAACATGCTCAAAAATAAACAAGCTCACCTGCAAAATGCATGGAAGTGTTCATTACAAAGGACATTACAAAGTTCATTACAAAATGGTTTAGAGATGCACTGATACCCCTTTTTCCCTTTTGATACCAATACAGATACTAACTTACCTATTTCACTTAAAAATATTAAAAGTGTATTTATATAATTAAACTTTAATATTTTAGTTTGATAAAATCTGTGTTCTGAGACATGAATGAAAAACACTGCTTGTTTATTTACTGTATATATTTAATTATTTACTAGAACATAGTCAGTAAGAGCCAATTTTACAGTTTAAGTAAATGTAAAATATCATTATTGTGCAAAACAGTTCAAAACAGAACTGAACAGTATATAGATAAACCTGGTGTTTTTACATTAGCACACAAGAGCTTCTCAGAATCAAAAACGAAGCTGAATGTTATTTCCCCACGCAAATTTCTCCAGTTATTTGTCTATGTGAGTCTTATTCACTTGCGCTGCATCTCTGAGCATCATTTCAGTAAATCACCATCCTTTATGCTGTCAGAATCATTGACTGTTTTTTCTAGCATTTTTGAAGTGACAAGCCACAAGTCCCCACTGCTGAGTGATACATCTGACCGACGGAGGTGCACTGCGAGCAAGACTACTGGGCACACGGGCCCGGCCAGCAGGCTGCTAAACTACAGGCTAAATCGAGGCTGAATGGTATCCAAGCTGTAAAATAGAATCACCTATAAACAAGCTCTTTCAACAGAGGGTGTCCCACTGAGTGGGGCAAACCTGTTGAACACGTGGATAGGAGATGAGTGCTGCAATCGAGGGCATGCTAGCTCTTCAGTGAGTCTGAGCCCTGTTGACTAGCCCTGCTCTTTTCTAACTTCCAGATGCACACCTCTAACTGTATAATCTTCTCTGTCAAGCACAAGACTGACTTCTCATAAACAAGCACTCAGAGCAATGCAATAGCTGACAGTCTGCCATACTGATACTCATGTTGTTTCATCGGCTGAATTGAGTTCTTTCAAAAGGTCTTGCAAATCCGATGAGAGAAGAAGTGACTTTCAAAAGTGGTTTTAATTCATTGTGAATTGAAAATGTAAAAAGCCACAAGAGACTAGCAAGATAGAGCAGAGAAAGCAGCAGCATTCCTGCCAGCAATTTCAAAAAGGAACTACATCAAAGCCTTCCATCCATGCATCCATTTTCTAAGCTGCTTCTCCGTCAGGGTCGCGGGGGGGAGCTGGAGCCTATCCCAGCAGTCTTCGGGCGGAAGGCAGGATACACCCTGGACAGGTCGCCAGTCCATCGCAGGGCAGACACACAGACACAGACAGTCACTCACACACTCACACCTAGGGACAATTTAGCACACCCAATTGGCCTGACTGCATGTCTTTGGACTGTGGGAGGAAACCGGAGAACCCGGAGGAAACCCACGCAGACACGGGGAGAACATGTAAACTCCACACAGAGAGGACCGGGGAAACGAACCCAGGCCCTCCTTGCTGTGAGGCGACAGCGCTACCCACCATGCCACCGTGCCGCCCTCTACATCAAAGCCTGAAAAACAAAAACTGTTTTAAAACATGCCTTCTCTTATATAAGTTTTATGCACTTAGTTTATTTTACAAAAAGCCAGAAAAGTGAAATGAAAGGAAAAAATGTTTTGTAACTATTTATTTTTTAACAAAAATGGGGCAGAGGTGGACTGAAGTTCAGGGAACCAGCTTTGTGACTGGAAGATCACCAGTTCGATCCCCAACAGTACGTGACAGAAGTATCCTTGAGCAAAGCACCTAACCCCCAACTGCTCTCAGGGAGCTGTGGATAGGGTTGCCCACTGCTCCACGCAAGTGTGCTCTCTGCTTGCATGTGGTGTTTCTATGTACAGATTGGTCAAAATGCGGAGGTGAAATTTCTTTGTTGTGTGACTAATAAGGGTCACTTAAAACCACAGGAAAGGAAAATGCATGTTTAAACATCCTGTCATAGTTTTGTTCAAATTCTTGTTTGCAAGTTCACTACAGTATTTTTTTTTTTTTGACTAAAAAGATTTGCTCTCCTTTACCAAGCACATGATTAAATAATTAACAGTGCAAAGCAAAAATACAAAATCTCTTAGTGGTCATGAAAATGTTTCAGATTTAGCACTGACGACAAATTCTCCTCATAAATTATGACACAGTGTTCTGCACTGGATAAAAGTGCATAAGCTGCTTTAAAATGTAAAAAGTGTATCAGTATCTGATATGAGTATCAGTATCGGTGATGCTGGCCCTGTATTTACTTTGTATTGGATTGATACCAAATTTTGCATAAAAAATAAACATACAATATTTTGCATCTAAGGCAGGCTTTGTAAATTAACTTACTACTTATCTTGATTTTACTACTCTATGCCTCAGAAATTTGAATTAGAACAGAAGAATACTTGCTCTAAATGAAGCCACCCCCACAGGCTACAGTTATGTGTACATAGCCCTTGTTTAAGTGGCTGGGGTGGAGGTATAGCAACCATCCATACTAAAGCGTTATGTGTGAACAGGAAAATAGCATACAAATAGTCTTCTTTTGAAAAACTTTTTCTTAATTTCAATTAATTTCCTTATTCCGATTTCTTACAAGAATTTGCTGACTTTCTATCAAGTTTAATAACGCATCCAAATAAAGTAAAAAATTCTCAAAAATTTTTATATCCACTTGACAAACCAAAGAATACACCTGCCAAGGTACCTATCCTGAACTGCAGTTGGTTTCATTCATTCACACTTCTGACTTAATTTTGATCTTTGGTGTAAACATAGATCATTTACCTGTTCTCCCCCAGAGCAAAGCAGTCTCAGATCATTACCTGATCTCATATGTAGTCCACTTTAGTCATAATATATATTTATTCATTGTGTTGCTGTAATGTCTCCTCTCTGATTTGAAAACAATAAGAAATATAGCCGCAAGTGTCAATCTGCCGCGTCCAAGCACCAATAGGACAGAAAGGATTTAGGTGGTGGTCTCTGGTCGTAGAAAGCAAATGATGTTTAGATTTTTAAGAAAGATCTGCTTTTCTTCTGATTTAGACCACTGGGGTGATACATCTGTTACAATCTACACAACTCTTTAACATCCATGATTCAAAGCCACGACCTTAGAGGTCAAAGGCAGACACTCTCATGGTGAGCTACAAGACACCTATGGCGCAGCTGCAATTTTTGAAACAATTTATTGAAAGGATCTATGCACCATTTTAGGACAAAGAAGCATCCATCCATCCATCCATTATCTTCCGCTTCTCCGAGGTTCGGGTCGCGGGGGCAGCATCCTAAGCAACGAGGCCCAGACCTCCCTTTCCCCAGCCACTTCCACTAGCTCTCCAAGAGGGATTCCGAGGCACTCCCAGGCAAGCTGGGCGATAGAGGCATGCCAGCGTGTCCTGGGTCTTTTCCGGGGTCTCCAGGAAGGCATCCAGGAGGCATCCTAACCAGATGCCTGAACCACCTCAGCTGGCTCCTCTCAACGTGAAGAAGCAGCGGCTCTACTCCCGCATGAGCAAACATCTCACCCTATCTCTAAGGGAGAGTCCAGACACACTGTGGAGGAAACTCATTTTGGCCGCTTGTATTCGCGATCTTATTCTTCCCGTAATTACCCAAAGCTCATAACCATAGGTGAGGGTGGGAATGTAGATCGACCGGTAAATTTGAGAGCCTTGCCTTATGGTTCAGCTCTTTCTTTACCACAACAGACCGGTAAAGAGCCCACATCACTGCTGACCCAGCACCAATCCGCCTGTCAATCTCCTGCTCCCTTGTACCATCACTCGTGAACAAGACCCCGAGATACTTGAACTCCTCCACTTGAGGCAAGAGCCTATCCCCGATCCAGAGAGGGCTCTCCACCCTTGTCCGCCTGAGAACCATGGTCTCGGATTTAGAGGTACTGATTCTCATCCCGGCCGCTTCATACTCGGCTGCAAACTGATCCAACGAAAGCTGAAGTTCGCAGCCTGATGTCCCCAATAGGACCACATCATCTGCAAACAGCAGCGATGTGACCCTGAGGTCACCAAACCCTCCATCCCTTGACTGCGCCTAGAAATTCTATCCATAAAAATTATGAATAGAATCCGTGACAAAGGGCAGCCCTGATGTCCAAATCTCACTGGGAACGAGTCTGACTTACTGCCGGCTATTTCGAACCAAACTCCAGCTTTGTTTGTACAGGGCCTGAATGGCTCATAGCAAAGAGCCATGTACCCCGTACTCATGAAGCACCTCCCACAGAATACCCCGGGGAACACAGTCGAATGCCTTCTCCAGATCCACAAACACACAGCACATGTGGACTGGTTGGGCAAACTCCCATGAACCCTCCAGAATCCTGGAGAGGATGAAGTGTTGGTCCAGTGTTCCACAACCAGAGTGGAACCCGCACTGGACTCTCTTCTCCAGTACCCCTACATACACCTTACCAGGGAGGCTGAGGAGTGTGATTCCCCTGTAGTTGGAACACACCCTCTGGTCCCCTTTTTTAAAAAGAGCCACCACCACCCCAGTCTGCCAATCCAGTGGCACCGCCCCTGATGTCCACGCAATGTTGAAGCCAAGACAGCCAAGACAGCCCCACAACATCCAGAGCCTTGAGGAACTCAGGGCGGATCTCATCCACCCCTGGAGCCTTGCCACCAAGGAGCTTCTTAACTACCTTAGCGACTTCTGCCTCAATAATGGACAAGCCTATTCCCATGTCCACAGACTCTGCCTCCTCACTGGAGAATGTGTCGGTGGGATTGAGAAGGTCCTCAAAGTATTCCTTCCACCGCCCTATGACGTCTTCAGTCAAAGTCAGCAGCACACCATCTCCACTATATATAGTGCTAGTGGCACACTGCTATCCCCTTCTGAGTCGCCTGATGGTTTGCCGGCTTAAAGTCACTTTCCAAGGCCTCACCAAACTCCTCACACACACAGGTTTTTGCCTTGGCGACGACTGAAGCCGCAGATCGCTTGGCCTGTCGATACCTGCCAGCTGCCTCTGGTGTCCCACAGGCCAATCATGCCCGGTCGGACTCCTTCTTCAGCTTGACGGTATCTCTCACCTGGGGTGTCCACCACCGGGTTCGAGGATTACTGCCCCAACAGGCACCAACTACCTTACGGCCACAGCTACAGTCAGCCACTTCAACAATCGAGGAGCGGAACATGGCCCATTCTGAGTCAATGTCCCCCACCTCCCCCGATATCTGGTCAAAGTTCTGACGGAGGTGTGAGTTGAAGATCAATCTGACAGGTTCTTCTCCCAGATGTTCCCAGCAAACCCTCACTATACGTTTAGGCTTGCCTGGTCCGACCGGTATCTTCCCCCACCACCTGATCCACCTCACCACCAGGTGGTGATCAGTTGACAGCTCAGCTCCTCTCTTTACCTGAGTGTCCAAAACACATGGCCACAAGTCCGATGACACGACTACAAAGTCAATCATTGAACTACGGCCTAGGGTGTCCTGGTGCCATGTGCACTTATGGACATCCTTGTGTTCAAACATGGTGTTCGTGATGGACAAACTGTGGTTTGCACAGAAGTCCAAAAACTGAACACCACTCGGGTTCAGATCAGAGAGGACATTCCTCCTAATCACACCCCTCCAGGTCTCACTGTCATTGCCCACGTGAGCATTAAAGTCCTTCAGCAGGACAATAGAGTCTCCATGAGGAGCACCCTTCAAGCACCCTTCTCAAGGACTCTAAGAAGGCTGGGGACTCTGAACTGCTGTTCGGTGCATAAGCACAGACAGCAGTCAGGACCCGTTCCCCAACCCGAAGGCGTAGGGAAGTTTCCCTCTCATCCACCGGAGAAAACCCCAACGTACAGGCACCGAGTCGAGGTGCTATAAGAAAGCCCACACCTGCCCGCCGCCTCTCACCATGGGCAACTCCAGAAAAAAATAAAGTCCAGCCCCTCTCAAGGAGATTGGACCCAGAGCCCAAGCTGTGTGTTGAGGTGAGCCCGACTATATCTAGCTGGTATCTATCAAGCTCGCACATCAACTTGGGCTCCTTCCCCGCTAGTGAGGTAACGTTCCAATTTCCAAAAGCCAGTTTCAGCAAACGAGGATCAGAACGCCAAGGCCCACGCCTTCGGACACTGCCCGATCCACAAAGCACCGAACCCCTACTACTGCCCCTCCCATTGGTGGAGGGTCGATGGGAGGGGGGACTCATGTAACTCCTTCGGGCTGGGCCCGGCCGGGCACCATGAGTAAATGCCCAGCCACCAGACGCTCGTTGGCGAGCCCCTCCCCCAGGCCTGGCTCCAGGGTACACAAGTCCTGTAGGACAAAGAAGCAGTATAAACTAATTTTGTGTCTCATCATAGAAGGCAGCAAATTGTTGGATTGTTAAGAAAGACTCTTTCTTAAGACTAAGATAATTAGGTGCGTGTCCACAAGAATTGGCACAGCACCATCCAACATCTGTGACCAGGAATCAAACCCATGCGCTATAAGAGGCTTGTTTTTGAGACAATTTATTGGTTCAGAGCAATTTTCATTTATTGTATACAGCGACCACACATAATATTATGACCACCTCCCTTGTTTCTATGCTCACTGACCACTTTATCAGCTCCACTTACTATATAGGTGCACTTTGTAGTTCTACTATTAGAGACCGTAGTCCATCCATTTCTCTGTATACTTTGTTAGCCCCCCTTTTACCCTCTTCTTCAGTGGTCAGGACCAGGTATGGGGGAGTAGCTAAGTAGCATGCTACTTTTAGTAGTTTTTTGTAGCAAATTTTTGTAGCTAGTAGCTGCAGCCACTACAGTTTTATGAAATCTATATTGATCATTTTTGCTACAATTTTGCTACAGGCAAAGAATGGCTAAGTAAATCCATGCAAAATCTGAACCACAGAATGCGGTCGTTAACTGTGTTTGTGGTGATTGTGCAATCTTGAGTGAGCCGCGGACAGTTTGAGCAAACAGTCACATGCTGCCCCCATGCGCTGATCACCCCTTACAGGCTTAGCTCAGGGGTTGGCAAACAAAGCATTTCATATTCATTTTACTGCTGTGCCATCTAAAGTGGAACGAGAGAAATCGAGAGAGAGGCTAACTTCCCGACTTAATGTCTGTCATTTTCTCTTTGCAGATTAAACATATGATTATAAATGCAAATAAGTCCATTTATCTCCAAATTATTGATGTTAGTCTTAAATCTGGGGACAGAAAATTAAGCCTAACTTTTAATATGAAATTTGATTCATTCTCTGTGAGTGCTGTCACTGAATTATGGGCTCCATAGTAGGCTATATTAAAGAACAGATGTGAAATTAAAGTTATACTGTGTTATCTACTCATAACATACTACAAGCAAAATGAAAGTTCACTGTTAAGTATAGTATCATGTAGCAAACATTAAGAAATCAGCAGATACATTAGACTATATTTTGTCTCATTAACTATATGAGTATACTATATGCTACAGACGTTTAATGTTTGCTTTTATAATCAGTGAGTGTAGAGATGCAAAAGAGACAAGCAAAGTTAAATGGAGAGATAAATTAAAATAATATTGAAACTATCACCTGGTTTAATATTCTTTTAGCTAAAATAAACATCTAAATAAATGGTTAAATGATTCATTAAACTTAAACAGTAACAGTAATAAGTATTGAGACCAATACTATGTGGATATCTTGAAAAACCTCAGGCTAGCAGAAAAATGTAGATGTCACATTTTGCCAATTATGATGCACAATATGGGGGCAGAGCTCAAGACATGCAGTGGGGAATTTATGTAGAATAGACCAAGGATTACGAGGAAGCAAGAATTTTAACTGTAGGCCTCATGGTTCAAGAGAAATGGGCCAAAATGTAAAATGTTGCTTTACAGTGGGGTAATTTCACTTGCCTGAGTAGTGGGGAGATTTTACACATACCCTCTGAGTTTGGTGCCTGGATGACAAAGTCTCTTCTCCACAATTATTTTTAAGGGGGGGGCAAGAATAAGAAGCAGGAGAAGCAGAAGAAGCAGAAGAAATCCTAGCAAAAGCAACAGGGTTCCATGCTACTGAACACCAGATGCTTTGAGTCCACAGGAGCAATGACTATGAATTTTTTAGTAATTAAAAACTATCAAGCAAAAAAATATATATACAGCAGAGTTAACCTTTACAAACCTGCTGCCCTGCAGTACAGTGTAACTACTGCAGAGAAAAACAAACTAGCGGTAATTAAACCTTTGATCAAGAAACCTAATCTTGATCACTGTGAGATATCAAGTTATAGACCTCTCTCTTATATCAGAGATTTGGGAAAAACTGTGATACAACCAAGTTTCTATTTGCATAGACAACACACACATGAAAAATTTGGAACCCTCATCTTAGTACAAAGACAGCACTAGTCAAAATTATAAACAACCTCTTATTATTGTCCAACCAAGGAAATGCATCTTTGCTGCTTCTGCTTGACCTTAGTATGGCATCTGATATGATTGACAACTCTGTCTTACTAGATAGGCTAGAAAACCTATAGGAGTAAGAAATTGGCTCTTTTTTGGTTCAGATCATACCTGACTGATTGCTATAAATTTTAGAGTGTAAACGGCAAATCCTCCGTTTGTACAAAAGTAAATGCTCTCTTTTAGGACCTCTGTTAGTTGCATGATCATTAAACATGGCATCAATTTCCACTGCTATGCTAATGACAATTGTTTTCACCAAATCAGATGATAAACGTTAAGATTGAGGACTGTGTAAAAGACATAAAAGACTACTCAACTCAGATAAAGAAAACAGAAAAGCTATGAGAACAAACTGTACAAATTAAAGCTCAAACTTAATAGCTTCTCAGTTGCATCATATGCATCTGTAAAAACCCTTGTCACAATTGATTTTAATCTGTCCTTCAATGCAAATATAACCTGTTTACTAGAATAGCTTCCCCCATCTTCACAATATTGGTAGATTAAGAACTAGAAAGTTTGACCATATCAGCCCAGTTTTATCAAACCTACACTAGCTTCAAATTAAATACCACACTGCACTGTATACTGTAGTCACGCTTAACAGAACTGACTGTCTGATGCAACTGCATCAGCTGACTCAAACATCCCCAATCCCAAAAATGTTGGGACACTGTAAAATGTGAATAAATACAGAATGCAATGATTTGCAAAACTCATAGACAATAGAACATAGAACACATATCAGATGTTTAAAGTGAGACATCTTACCATTTCATGAAAAATGTTAACTCAATTATAACTTAATGGCAGCAACACATCTGTGTTGGAGACCAGTTGCTGGAGTTTTGGAAGAGGAATGTTGTTCCATTGTTCTCTGATATAGGATTCTAGCTGCTCAACAGTCATGGGTCTTCTTTGCCAGATTTTTCACTTCGTGATGCACCAAATGTTTTGTTTTCTATTGGCAAAAGTTCTGGACTGCAGGCAGGCCAGTTCAGCACCTGGACTCTTCTTCTGTAAAGCCATGCTGTTGTGATGGATGCAGCATGTGGTTTAGCATCATTTTGCTGAAATATGCTAGGCCTTCCCTGAAAGAGATGTTGTCTGGATGGGAGTATATGTTCTATATTAGCATTGATAGTGCCTTTCCAGATATGTGTATGCCATCAGAGATGCAGGCTTTTACCTGTGTGCTGATAACAAGCTGCATGATCCCTCTCTTCTTGAGTCTGCAGGACCCGACATCCATGGTTTCCAAAAAGAATTTCAAATTTTGATCCATCTGACCACAGAAGAGGTTTCCATTTTGTCTCAGTCCAGTTTAAATGAGCTCTGTGCCAGAGAAGCCAGTGGTGTTTCTGGATCGTGTTGAAATGAGCCTTCTTCTTGGCATGATACAGCTTTAACTTTGTCATGCATCCCTCTGACTTATTTGCAGACTCTATTACCCAGGATCCACAAGGGACTCACGTGACCTATGACTCTGCTAAACGCTCCTATCCCTGGAATACTAACATGCAACACCTGTACCGTGTCCTATTTAGATAGTATATAATATATTTCCTGGTAAACTACTGAGCGATTGTTTATGATTGTCTTCTCGTGTATTTTTGACCTTTGCTTTTCTAGTACGATTCTTGATTCTCCCTTTTGCTACGTTGCCTGTCTGGTTGGATATGTGTTTTGACTTTTTGGACTGTATTACGACGTCAACTCTGGATTTTCCTCCACTTGAGATTAAATCTCTTTTTTATCTGCACACGTCTGAATTCTGCTTAAGCGTAATAAAACTTGCATTTGTGACAATGATTTCTCAAAGTGTTCCTGAGCCTATGCAGTGTTTTCCAGTATAGAATTAATGCCTGTTTTCATTGCAGCACTGCCTAAGTGTCTGAAGATCAGAAGTTTGGGGTGTCAAGAAGTTTGCCTGTCCCAGCAGACGTAGGGCGGAAGGCAGGACACAAAGAGCATATAAGAGCAAATTATCGATAGTAAATGTGAATTCAAACTAATGTTAACATAATTAGACAGAAAAACAAAGAAAAATATTGCCGAAAGCGGCAATGAGCAGGTTCAAGAACACAGAGACCATTTCCAAATGCGGTTACGAAGTATTGGTCAGACTGGCCTTTTGACCTTTGTATAATAAGCCTTTGTATAATGTAGTCTTTGAACGAATAAGCCAAAATACAAGACAAACAGAGCAATTTCAGAAATAACATGTAATCAGAAAGTTGTTCAAATGAGTGATCCGAGTCATGTGGCACCATTTGTTTATCTGTCCACCTTGTAATAACACTGTAATAGCTTTTAAGTGAGCACTAAAGCGCCCCCTAAAGGCCAATCTGAACCAAAATTGGCATATACCCATAAAGTCTCAGTATGTAAAATGACAAAGTTTGGAGATGATCTTGCCAATTAAATAATGTATTATCTAATTGTACAAAAGTGAACATGTTATTTATGTTATACATGGTACCATTAGGCTTAGTTATAAATAGACATGGAATAGGTTTCCACTGTTATGCTGATGATACACAGCTGTTCATATCAGCCAAACTAGATAAATCCAGATTAAATAAAATAGAAGATTGTGTAAAAGATATAAGAAACTGGATGCTGCAGAATTTCATTCTTTTAAACCCAGATAAAACAGAAGTTCTTCTTGGTCCAAAGTCTGCTCTGAAAAAATGCTCAGATTTAATGTTAAATCTTGCCGATTTCTCTGTAATACCTGGTTCAGTTGCTAAAAATCTTGGTCTGACAATTGATTCAGATCTAACGTTTAATCAACACATAGGTAATATTACAAGGACAGCGTTTCTTCACCTCCGAAACATTTCAAAATTATTAAAGTTATCCCTACATGACGCTGAAAAATTAGTACATGCCTTTATAACTTCAAGGCTAGATTACTGCAATGCATTGTAGTCAGGATGCTCCAACAGGAAGCTAAATAAACTTCAATTAGCTCAGAATGCTGCAGCTAGAGTAGTAACTAAAACCAAAAAATTTATCACATTAGCCCAGTTTTATCAGCATCACACTGGCTTCCTATCAAATTCCGTATTGACTATAAAACTCTCTTATTGACATATAAAGCCCTGCACAGTCTCTCACCTGTAACCTGTAAGATCTTATTTCTCATTATGAGCCGTCATGTTTACTCAGATCACAGGATGCTGGGTTTTCTACTGGTTCCTAAGATTCAGAAGACTTCAATGGGGGGAAGAGCTTTTTCTTACAAAGCCCCCAAATTGTGGAATAGTCTCCCAGTTAATGTTCGGGACTCTGACATGGTCTCAACCTTTAAGTCTAGACTGAATACTTACTTGTTTAGGTTAGCTTTAGATAATTAGCCTTCCCCTTTAGATAAAGGCAGGAGATCCTGGGGTTCATGGACATAGAGGCTTATGGTAAACTGCAATATTGGTGCTGTTGACCACTTCACATGATCACACAAGTTTGCTGACGGTGGAGTGAGGGGATCCCAGTGTCTCAGGGTACCCTCATATCTATGTTACCTTCTGGTTCTCTCCTTTTAGTTTATGCTGTTATAGTTAGATCTGTCAGAGTCACCAGCCACACTCTGGGGGAAAACTTATTTATTACATTCATCCTCCTGAGCAGAACTTATTTTGTCTCCTTACTCTTCCTGAGATAATAACTGCCTGCTGAACGCTGTTGGAAGACTGACCATCAGGGCCTCCTCTTCACCATCACCAACCCGTTCTCCTGTTCAGTTGTGCCAACTGCAACACCCTCAATTACATCACTGTGCCATCCAAATGTACCAGTATTGAGATAGGATAGGGTTGTTTCAGCTCACTCCCACTTTTCTTAAAGACTCAGTCAGAGACTGCCTCAGACAGAGACTGCCTCTACCAGTGCCGTTTCTAAAGCTTTACCATCCAGTCTTCAAACAGAGATCGTCTTAGCTTTTACTGGGTTTTTACCTTATTAAATTGTAAATACTGTTTGACCAGAGGAGGATCCTCCCTCCCCTTGTGAGTCTTGGTTCATCCCAAGGTTTCTTCCTCCAGACTGAGGGAGTTTTTCCTTGCCACTGTCACCTCTGGCTTGCTCACAGGGGGATATATGTTGTAACTATGATTTAAAATGTATGTAAAGATGCTTTGTGACAACATTGTTGTGAAAAACGCTATACAAATAAACTTGAATTGAATTGAAGTTATCAGCCCAGTCATCCATAAACACTTCCTGAAAGCTCAACAGGGCAGTCCACCTCAGCCTGTACACCATGTCCCACCAGCCTGACCAGCTCACCCAGTGACACTATCTAGACTACCTCTGTGGCCCTATCCATAACATCAACTCGCAATATATTACAACCTGGAGTAGCTCAGTGCTCACCACCAACCAGAGCATCAT
Organism: Pygocentrus nattereri; assembly: GCF_015220715.1. NCBI lineage: Eukaryota > Metazoa > Chordata > Actinopteri > Characiformes > Serrasalmidae > Pygocentrus > Pygocentrus nattereri. Next base: position 19,180,000 of record NC_051231.1, read on the forward strand.
GCTAGCATCATTCCGAACCCACACCGTCACTCTCACCCATGACGGCATCCTACAGCAGCAGCACAGCTATGCAGAAGCCCTCCAAACTCTACACAAATGGGTGAAATCAAACAGCTACTGTTATACATCTGTACAGAACTCATAATATGTAAATACCACATATTTGTGTCTCAGATTTAAAGTTATGGTGTTATGGCTTTGTTGTATGGCGTTGTTGCGTGATCTAAAACTATTAAGAATTTCAAAATCAAAATTCCCATAAATTCATTCATATGACTCAAGTTCATATGTGTGTGAAGGCAGACGAGCAAATACTTTTGGCAATATAGTGAATCAAACAACAAACACTACATAGTTACATATTTTAAGTTGATATAACTTTTCTCATTTTAAAGAAAAGGGACTGCTCTGTGAACATGGCTTCTCTTTAAATTATTATGTGGAAACTCCAAGGTCTAAACCCCTTAGTCCCCTTTAAGATTTTCAATACAATATCAACACTGACTTTGTTACTTTACAAGAGACATGGTGTAGGACTAAAACTACCACTCACTGTCCCCATGGCTACAGAGAAATCATCATATCTTGAGTCAGTAATTGAACCAACTGCCCTTTATGGCAGTGAAGTGTGGGGTAGACAGACCAGGCCAGTCAACGACAGTGTGACAGAATAACTGTCCAGAGTTTATGAAGTACCTGTATAAGACTAGATTTCTTGTCTCACAGCCGTAAACAACTGTATACCTCAGAAACAGTATACAGGCTGCATAAACAGTAAACTGTAGGCTCTGGGTGACACCTGTTAACTAAAGTAGCTGACAAACACTTACAATAAAATATACCCAACCGATTTCCAGTTTAATACACAGAAGCATCATAAAAGAAAGAAGAAAATTGTAAACATGGTACCTGTTTAGCTCAGGTCAGCTAACTAGCTTGGCTAATGCTACCTGAAAAGGATTATTACTATGTACTGCTGTTTCTTCTTTCCGGTGGCAACCTCCGCAGGGTGTCCGGTTAGAACACGAGTCAAGTTATGTCTTTCAGAAAGAGATTTATTGAATCTTCACACCCACAACACAAAGGTAACAAGATGGTTATGCTATATCAGATAGCTGAAGAGTGCTCAGAATCTGCTCTACAATAGCTTGCGTGAATGGATATGTAGTAATGTGTTAGTGTGTGTGTGTGGTTCTGAAATGAGAGAAATGAAAAGGAAAAAATGGCTAGTGTATATCAATAAGCTTAACATAGCAATAGCAGCAATATACACATAGCGTAGCCATATCTTATCACACAATTTGCATATAAATCACATAGCCATACGTAGCTAGTCCGTAACTTAGCAAAATAAGGTAGATAGAACACAAATAAGCCTGAACTAAGCATGAACAAGCAGCGCTGAGGCTAACAATAAGCTAAATACAGTGTTAGCATGCTAATCGCGATTAGCATCGATTAGCATATAGAAGCATCTAGTCAAACATCACACCTGACAGCAATAGGATTAGAACACCTAAATAACAGAAAGAATATTACACTAGAATCAATATAAATATACTTCTAGTGACTAAACTCACTGTTAGATGCACGCACACCACACTGTCTGAGTAGAGAGTCAGCCTGCTGCTACTCAACCTTGCCCCTTGCTGAACTGGCCATTAGAGGGCCTAGAGGGGCTTCAAACTGATTAACATAGGTGGCTAACCACCTGCCTGACTAAAACTCACAAATAGCATGACAAAACAATAACTATCACAGCTGGGCTTTTGTACACTACCTCAGGCTGGAGTCGAGTTGTGAGAGCGGATCTCAGCAGGCCTCATATTTGGTCGCTGATAATAACGCTGTTTGCTTTAGTTTATGTGAAAATGAATACAGATGACCAAAGTAAAAGTATTTAATTAAAAATGAACTCAAGTAAAAGTACTATGATTTCATTCTACTCCAAAAAGTACCGTTATAGGGAAAACTGTACTAGTTACAGTAACAAGAGAGTAAATGTAATTTGTTACACCTCCAGCCAGTCATATTGGACCTAGTAATTTGTCAGCTAATCATATCAGACGTGGGGGAGGTCTGTCTCTGCTTTTAATTTGTGTGCAAATGAATGCCAGTTGGCAACTGCTGAAGCTGCAGATTTTGGATAAAAACTCAATAAAATCAACATTAGACCTTATTCAAAATGTATAATATATGGCATAAAACAGCAAGTAGTTACAGAGTAAAGAAACCCACCTACAATGTGGATTTGTGGCAAATCATGGTCAGTATAGCTGGCTATCAAGTTTTTCCTCTGTTGCTTGTTAGCTAGCTAAATTTGAATGAACATTATGAGAAAAGGTGTTATGCAACAGTAAAATTAACTAGGTAGCTAGCTAGCTGAAAAGCTATGAGGTAACACTATTTTAAGGAACACACATTGGTGGCTTATTAAAGTCTTATGATTTGTTCAATAAAGTCTGAATTAGGCACTTCTAAATAGTTTATTCACTATGTATTAATCTTTATTCATTATGATCTGTGTTAGTACATAATTAGAGATCTGTTATGTGAAAATTATTATTATTAGTCTTTATTAGCCTTATTAGTCATTATAACTCACAATAAGCACTTTCTTCATGCCTTCTTATGCTGAATTGCTGAGCATGAATTATATAATCTTATTAGTGTAAAATTGGCAAAATATGATTTCTACAGGTTCTGGATAGCATCAATGCATCATTGGAGTTTATTGCTTCTTTAGAGGTAATAAGAGTTCAATAAGTCACTAATGCTTCAGGATTTGTTCCATATTCCAAAGTGGAGTTATGATCAGCACTAATTAAAGGCTAAAAGTACTAAATAGAGTTTCAATAAGTCAATTTGTGTTCCATATTCTAAAGAGGAGTTATGATCAGCGCTAATTAAAGGCTAAAAAGTGCTAAATAGTTTCAATAAGTCAATTTGAGTAAAATATATAAAGTGAAGTTAATTTCATGACTTTTTCATGACTAGTAGCCAAAAAATCTGAATACTTCACCTGTGTTCCATTCACAGATCTTAAATGGATGTTATGTTGTAAAAATGCATGTTGTCATTTCTCAGGGTGATATAATGAAAAAATATGCATTTGACCTGTAATCGAAACAGTTTCATTTTGCTGTTAGAGATATATACTCAACTACTAAAAGAAAATGTTAAATGAAAAACTGGCTCAACTGACATTTGACAACATTTGAATCTGAGACTACTAAAGCTATAACAATTCTTACTGGCCTATACCAGCTATATTTACACTGCTCAAAAAATAAAGGGAACACTTAAACAACACAACTCCAAGTAAATCAAATTTCTGTGAAATCAAACTGTCCACTCAGGAAGCAACACTGATTGACAACCAGTTTCACATGCTGTTGTGCAAATGGAATAGACAACAGGTGGAAATTATTGGCAATTAGCAACACACACCCAATAAAGGAGTGGTTCTGCAGGTGGGGACCACAGACCACTTCTCAGTACCTATGCTTTCTGGCTGATGTTTTTGGTCACTTTTGAATGTTGGTGGTGCTTTCACACTCGTGGTAGCATGAGACAGACTCTACAACCCACACAAGTAGCTCAGGTAATGCAGCTCATCCAGGATGTCACATCAATGCGAGCTGTGGCAAGAAGGTTTGCTGTGTCTGTCAACGTAGTGTCCAGAGGCTGTAAGCACTACCAGGAGACAGGCCAGTACACCAGGAGACGTGGAGGAGGCCGTAGGAGGGCAACAACCCAGCAGCAGGACCGCTACCTCCGCCTTTGTGCAAGGAGGAACAGGAGGGGTACTGCCAGAGCCCTGCAAAATGACCTCCAGCAGGCCACAAATGTGTATGTGTCTGCACAAACAGTTAGAAACCGACTCCATGCAGATGGTATGAGGGTCCGACGTCCACAGATGGGGGTTGTGCTCACAGCCCAACACCGTGCAGGATGCTTGGCATTTGCCAGAGAACAGCAGGATTGGCAAATTCGCCCTGTGCTCTTCACAGATGAAAGCAGGTTCACACTGAGCACATGTGACAGAGTCTCGAGATGCCGTGGAGAGCGATCTGCTGCCTGCAACGTTCTTCAGCATGACCGGTTTGGCAGTGTGTCAGTAATGGTGTGGGGTGGCATTACTTTGGAGGGCCGCACAGCCCTCCATGTGCTCGCCAGAGGTAGCCTGACTGCCATTAGGTACCGAGATGAGATCCTCAGGCCCCTTGTGAGACCATATGCTGGTGCGGTTGGCCCTGAGTTCCTCCTAATGCAAGACAATGCCAGACCTCATGTGGCTGGAGTGTGTCAGCAGTTCCTGCAAGATGAAGGCATTGAAGCTATGGACTGGCCCAACCATTCCCCAGACCTGAATCCGATTGAGCACATCTGGGACATCATGTCTAGCTCCATCCACCAACGCCACGTTGCACCACAGACTGTCCAGGAGTTGGCGGATGCTTTAGTCCAGGTCTGGGAAGAGATCCTTCAGGAGACCATCTGCCACCTCATCAGAAGCATGCCCAGACTTTGCAGGGAGGTCATACAGGCACGTGGAGGCCACACACAATACTGAGCCTCATTTTGACATGTTTTAAGGACATTACAGGCTGATCCAACTTTGATGTAGTGTGTTTTTCCACTTTAATTTTGTGTGTGACTCCAAATCCAGGCCTCCATTGGTTAATAAATTTGATTTCCATTGATGATTTGTGTGTGATTTTGTTGTCAGCACATTCAACTTTGTACAGAACAAAGTATTCAATGAGAATATTTCATTCATTCAGACCTAGGATGTGTTATTTCAGTGTTCCCTTTATTTTATTTTTTGAGCAGTGTATAAATGAGCAATCATAAAATTAACTCAGTTTGCTGCAATTAACTACATTTTCCAAACAGGCTCAATAACAGGCAAATTGGAAGAAAAGAATTTCTGAAATTCTGAGAAATTCTCAAAAAGAAATTCTGCCAGAGTTATTCACAGTGTGAACAGTGAAACCTCTTTAGCTTGATATATACAGTTTATTTCCACCGAATGGGAAGTAGCTGTCCCTTTGCCTTCATGTCGTCTATTTTATTCTTCATTTCTTCTGTGATGCTGGCTGCACATTTTTTTGCAAATGCAGCCAAGGTCTCCCTTGTTGAGGTAGATGCAAGACTTTCATAGGTGCTGGGATCAACAATTGCAAGTTCTGCGATTGCTGCAGTGAAAGCAATTGTTCCACGGTCAACATTATGGCGGCTGAATGCTTCGGTCATAGTCCTGACCATGCTAAAAGTCTTTAGCACCTTGCAGTATCATTTGATGACCTCCTTAGGTCCTTGTGTTGGAAAAAATTAATTATCAGTCAGAATAAATATGAAAAAGATCAAGTCTATTCAAGAAATATACCTCTTTATGTTTGTTAAACTCCATTGCCCTAGTTTAATTTTACTATTTCTGTCAAGCTTTCAAGCCTAGCATGAGAAGCATGCCACTATGATATCAGCAGCAGACTTTTCAGGTTATCCATTGTCAAGCATAAAGATATATAAGATTTTTGTTGTTAAAACTGAAAGAAATGCCTTTACTGAATCAGAAGAATAAAAATGGTTAAAATATGAGTGTGCTGCTGGGATTCACATTGTAAAGCTTGAAATAATAATTTAAAAGTCAGAGGTGTTGGGTTTTTAGAGTTTTTTTGGACGACAACGTCTTTATGTATTAACGTCACACTTATGGTCTTAAATAATCTCAAAGTCAATGCTAAACTGAAGATATGATGACAACAGTATATAACTCACTCACATCCTCAGAATAAATGTCGTTCACCAAGTTTTCTTTGAATACTCTTTCAACATTCCTGCAATCCACAAGTTCCCTTAAAGCACAAATAGTTTTATTACATGCGTCTACAACCTAAGAATAGCTCAGCAAGTTTGCACTGTAGTCCCTGTACTTACTGAATATTAAGCCTTTGTAATAAACCTGGGATTTTAAGGGGTTAATGGAACTTTCAGAACCATGTTGTACACCAGCCTAATTGACCTTGTGGGTTTTATGTATGTCCTGTGTGCACTGAGTAACTTACTGCTTTTGTAAAGTTCAGGAAATTTGGTGCATTAATACGTAATATAATTGATTTATGTGGTCATATGTGCATATGGGGTATTTAACAAAGGAACTGAATGTACAAATCAAGATCTGTTTTATAATTTAGAGCACGTGAAAAGATGATAAAATGCATACATATGTCAAAACAGCATCAGAAGTAAGTTTGTTACAGTTACCAAAGAGAGGGAATAATGTTTCAGCTTGTGTTTCACCTACATAGACATCTAAGATACATACTGCATTCATTTCAGTATGTACTATTTCAAATACACTGAACCAGAGTTCATTTGGCAGGTGACTGGGACCTCCTGAGAGGACTTAATTAGTTTGAGTTTGATTAGTAGTGTTCTCACTTGTTCTAGCAAACTACAATAACAGAGCAGTCACTCCATGGTCTGTTTTAAATAGACCAAACCTGCCAAGTGTAAGCATTTCAAAAATGAGGTAAAGATGCATAATTTTTAAAATAATGTGTTTGTTAATGTCTACAAAGTTATAATTTGGTACTACACAGGCTGACACGGCTCAGATAAATAAAAGTTTTGCTCAGCAAATTGAGAACACCTGCTGTGCCTGCATAGCTAACCAAAGCAATACAGTTCAGGACAGATAATTTAAACTCACCTCCAGCATGGGTGGGTTTTGCAACTTTGATGTCCATGTGCTTCTTATTTTTTACCTTTCTGAGTGGCTGATCTGATTCCGAAGAGTCACTGATAACAGTAGACTCAGATGACTCAGATAAGGAGTCAGCTTGGCCAAGATTTGCTTTGGTGTCCTCACTCATAACTTCAGGAAGCATGCCTACTTACAATTAAAAAAATTTTTTAACAATTTTGGCCATATTGTCAAACTTAACATCTAGACCTGTCAAAATCCTGACATTTTAACTGATTACAAATTCCAAATGCATGTGGATAATTGTGAATTACAAATTGTCATTTTTACATTTTTGTATGCAAGTAAGTAAACCAGCCATTAGGGGTGTACTTTGTGTACTTCTGGTGCTGGCCCCAAGCCCGGATAAATGGTGAGGGTTGCGTCAGGAAGGGCATCCGGCGTAAAACTTGTGCCAAAACTATCATGCGGATCACAAATATGATTGCCATACCGGATCAGACAAGGCCCAGGTTAACAATGACCGCCTCCGGTGCTGTTGACCAGCAGGGTGCCGGTGGAAATTGGACCATCAAAGAGGAGAGGAGGAAGGCGGGTTAGAAGGCAGCGAGAGAGAGGGAAAGGCAGGAGTGTGGAGGTTAGAGTAGGGACTCTGAACATAGGGACAATGACTGGTGAAGGCAGAGAGCTTGCAGACATGATGGAGAGAAGGAAGGTAGATATTCTGTGTGTCCAGGAGACCAGATGGAAAGGAAGCAAGGCCAGGAACATTGGAGGTGGATTCAAACTGTTCTATCATGGTGTAGAGAGGAAGGGAAATGGAGTAGGGATAATCCTAAAGGAACAGCTTGGGAAAAGTGTTCTGGATGTAAAGAGAGTGTCAGATAGGATCATGAGCCTGAAGTTGGAGGTTGATGGTGTAATTTTGAATGTGGTCAGTTCATATGCACCACAGGTTGGTTGTCAGTTAGAGGAGAAAGAGGAATTTTGGAGTAAGATGGATGAAGTGGTAGATGGTGTCCCTAGAGAGGAGAGATTAGTGATTGGTGCAGACTTCAATGGACATGTTGGTGAAGGGAACAGAGGGGATGAAGAGGTGCTGGGTATGTATGTGAAAGACAGAAATGTGGAAGGTCAGATGGTTGTACATTTTGCAAAGAGAATGGAAATGGCTCTGGTGAACACGTATATTCAGAAGAGGTAAGAACACAGGGTGACATACAAGAGTGGAGGGAGGTGCACACAGGTGGATTATATCCTTAGCAGGCGATGCCACCTAAAGGAGATTGGAAATTGTAAAGTGGTGCCAGGGGAAAGTGTAGCAAGGCAGCATAGGGTGGTTGTCTGTAGAATGAGATTAGAAACAAAGAAGAGGAAGAGAGTGAAGACAGAGCTAAAGATTAGATGGTGGAAGCTGAAGGAGGAGGATGGTTGCAGGCAGTTCAGAGAAAAATTGCAACAGACCCTTGGGGGCAATGAGGAGCTACGTGAGGACTGGGAAACTACAGCTAAGGTGGTGAGAGAAACTGGCAAAAGTGTGTTGGGTGTTTCGTCTGGTCAGAGGAAAGAAGAGAAGGAAAGTTGGTGGTGGAATGAGAAAGTCCAGGAGAGTATTCAGCAGAAGAATGCAGCTAAGAAAAAGTGGGATAACCAGAGAGATGAAGGAAGTAGGCAGGAGTATTGTGAGGCTTGTCGCATAGCGAAAAGAATGGTGGAATGGTGGAAGATTATCTCTTCTGCAAATTGCACAACCTGCACACTCGATGCAATTCCATCAAAATTACTCAAAGAAGTACTGCCAGTTATTATAAACCCTATCTCAACTATTGTAAACTCATCCCTTAGTCTGGGCCATGTACCCAAAGCTTTTAAACTAGCAGTTATCAAACCCCTGATCAAGAAACCAAATCTTGATGTCGCCGTTTTGTCCAATTACAGGCCTGTTTCTAATTTACCGTTTATATCTAAGATCTTAGAAAAAGCTGTGGCCCAACAACTTAGTTCATATCTACACAAGAACCATATATATGAAAAATTCCAGTCTGGATTCAGGCCACACCATAGCACTGAGACGGCTCTAGTTAAGATAACTAATGATCTTCTTCTTGCCTCTGATCAAGGTTACATATCTCTCTTAGTGCTACTTGACCTCAGCGCGGCTTTCGATACAATAGACCACAATATTCTCCTAGAAAGGTTAGAAAACATGGTTGGAGTCACAGGGACGGCCCTATCATGGTTCAGATCTTACCTATCAGAACGTTATCAGTTTGTTAGGGTAAACAATTTATCTTCCAATTATTCAAAAGTGAGATTTGGAATTCCGCAGGGGTCTATATTAGGACCATTACTATTTACACTATACATGTTACCGTTAGGCACAGTTATAAGTAATCATGGCGTAAACTTTCATTGTTATGCAGACGATACTCAACTGTACATATCAGCCAAGCCTGATGACCAACACAGGTTAAAGAAAATGGAGGACTGTGTAAAAGACGTGAAAGGCTGGATGTCACGCAACTTCCTCCTATTAAACAGTAACAAAACGGAGGTTCTCCTTCTGGGTCCAAAATTAGCAAGAAGTAAATCACCAGATTTAATCTTAAATCTCGCCGACTTTCCAGCCACACCTGGCTCAGCAGCAAAAAATCTCGGCGTTATAATAGATTCAGATTTATCATTCGATCAACACATAGGCAGCATCACTAGGACAGCTTTTCTACATCTTCGCAACATCGCCAAGATCAGAAATGCCCTGTCCCTGCGTGATGCAGAAACACTAGTACACGCCTTTATTACTTCTAGGCTAGACTACTGTAACGCACTACTGTCAGGATGCACGAGCAGGAATTTAAACAAACTCCAACTAGTCCAAAACGCCGCAGCCAGGGTCCTCACTAAAACTAGAAAATTTGAGCATATTAGTCCAGCGCTATCATCACTTCATTGGCTACCTATTAAATTCCGTATTGATTATAAAATCCTTTTACTGACTTATAAAGCCCTACATGGTCTTGCTCCTGAATACCTGCAAGACCTTATTTCTCATTATGAGCCATCACGACCACTCAGATCCCAGAGCGCTGGCTTATTAATAGTTCCTAGAATTCAGAAGGTTTCAGCTGGGGGAAGAGCTTTTTCTTATAAAGCCCCCAAACTCTGGAATGATCTTCCAGAAACTGTTCGGGACTCAGACACAGTCTCAATCTTTAAGACTAGGCTGAAAACACACTTGTTCAGTTTAGCTTTTGGTAGGTAATGTTCCCCCCTAGATAAAGGCAGCAGATCCAGGGGTCCATGGACACAGGAAATTATAGTAAACTGAGACGCTGGTGCTGTCGTCCCGCTGCTCGCACGCGGTCACTCAAGTTTGTGGACGGTGGAGTGGAGGGATGCCGAACTGTTTCAGAGTGCTGCCGTGTCTGTGTGTCCTTCCGGTTCTCTCCTTTTAGTTAAGCTGTCATAGTCAGATCTGCCGGAGTCGTTAGCCACACTCTGTAAATGTTTACATTCCCTGTTTATATACAAACGGATAGAACAAAACTAATCCCATTTACCTGCTTTTTTTCCGAGTATACAACTGCCCACATGTCCGGCTGGACACTGAAGGACGACTGACTGCCGAGCCCCCCTGCTACCCACTTCAGACCAGCTGCCCACGCCTACCACCATCCACCTTGGATGAGCTGCCCACCCTACCCTGATGTTCTCATAGACTCCTAGATATTCCTAATATCAATATTACTGCTGTTAATATTAGTAGTATAATCACTTGTAGGTAGTTTGACCAGAGGAGGATGGGTCCCCCCTGGTGAGCCTGGTTCCTCCCAAGGTTTCTTCCTCAGTTCTGAGGGAGTTTTTCCTTGCCACTGTTGCCCCTGGCTTGCCCACTGGGGGGTTTCTGAACATTCTGTACATTCTTTCAGTCCTGTGGAAACTTTGTCTTTTCTGAAATCCTGTAAAGCTGCTTTGTGACAACATCCATTGTAAAAAGCGCTATACAAATAAATTTGATTTGATTTGATTTGATTTGAATGGTGGCAAAGGCAAAGGCTCAGGCCTATGATGAGCTGTATGAGAGGCTGGACAGTAAAGAAGGAGTAAAGGACTTGTATTGTTTGGCTAAACATAGATATAGAGCTGGAAAGGATGTACAGCAGGTTAGGCTGATAAAGGACAGAGAGGGAAATGTACTAGTGAGTGAACAGAGAGTGTTGAGTAGATGGAAGGAGTACTCTGAAGAACTAATGAATGAGGAAAACGAGTGAGAGAGGAGGACAACGGGGGGAGAGATAGTGGATCAGGAAGTGCAGAGAATTAGTAAGGTGGAAGTGAGGGCAGCTTTAAAAAGGATGAAGAATGGAAAGGCTGTTGGTCCAGATGACATACCTGTGGAGGTATAGAGATGTTTAGGAGAGAAGGCAGTGGACTTTTTAACCAGGTTGTTTAACAAAATCCTGGAGAGTGAGAGGATGCCTGATGAGTGGAGAAGCAGTGTACTGGTCCCCATTTTTAAGAACAAGGGTGATGTGCAGAGCTGCAGTAACTACAGAGGTATAAAGTTGATGAGCCACACCATGAAGGTATGGGAAAGAGTTGTTGAAGCAAGGTTAAGGTGAGAGGTTCAGATCAGTGAGCAGCAGTTTGGTTTCATGCCCAGAAAGAGTACCACAGATGCAATTTTTGCATTGAGAGTGTTGGTAGAGAAGTACAGAGGTCAGAAGGAGCTACATTGTGTCTTTGTGGATCTAGAGAAGGCATATGATAGGGTGCCAAGAGAGGAACTGTAGTACCGTATGAGCAAGTCAGGTGCAGCTGAAAAGTATGTTAGGGTGGTGCAGGACATGTATGAGGATAGTGAGACAGTGGTGACGTGTGCAGTTGGAGTGACAAATTGTTTCAAGGTGAAGGTAGGGTTACATCAGGGATCAGCTTTGAGCCCCTTCTTGTTTGCAATGGTGATGGAAAGGTTGACAGAGGAGGTCAGGCAGGAGGCTCCATGGACCATGATGTTTGCAGATGACATTGTAATCTGTGGTGAGAGTGGAGAGCAGGTGGAAGAGAATCTGGAGAGGTGGAGGTTTGCACTGGAGAGGAGAGGAATGAAGGTCAGTAGAGACAAGACGGAATACATGTTTGTGAATGAGAGGGAGGCAGGTGGAAAGGTGAAGATGCAAGGATATTAGAATATTAGCATTCTGTTACCCACTCCTATTCACCTATTCTAGAGAATGAGTTAAACATACATAACTAGGGATGCTGTCTGTGAACATGAGCTCATTTATAATCATTCTGGTTCCATCCAAGTGGTGTAGACCACTTAACTGTTATCCCTTCTGAACTAAGGGAAGTTTACGTATGGTCATTGGTAAAAGCCTAGCATTTTTGTGACTTCTGCTGGACTGGGGGAGGGGGGTATTTTGTTTTGATTGTTGGTAACGTTACTTTACCATGACTTCTAAATGTCAGATTCTAAGGAAACCTCTTAACTATAGAAATAGCTCATTAGTTAAGGGTGGGTCTGAAATACCTCAGGGGATTAAGATTTTGTAATGGTAGTTAACACCATAGTCAAAAAGCATACTAATAAGCAAAAGAGTTCTCAGTACTTTGCAACCAAATGGTTCTCTGCTGATAATGAAAGGACTGTTGCAGAATGTGAAACAACTTTAGGTTATGGTCTCAAGCATGACTCCATAAAGGAGTGACTTTGTGTAATAAAGCTGTACTGAAAGTGTAAGCATAGGTATATGGAGAGTAAGCTTTTTTTAGAAAAAAAAGAAGGAAAGATCACAGAGCAAACTAGCGAATGTAAAAAGTATAAAACAGCTGCCATGAATGACCAGAGAACATGTTAAAAAAAAAACTTCAGCAATCACTAACCAAGGCTGAATGGCAACAATTTTAAATCTAAGTCAAAGGGTCAATGCCAATCTCCATCTGTACACCCTCCTCTGGGTCAGCCATGCTACACAAAGGATAAAGATCCACCACTGATGGCTAGTCTGCATCCAGAATTGGAAAAACAAATACAAAACAAATTGTACTGTGCTCACTAAGTGTTGCTAATACTTAGCTTTCCAGTAAGCTAAACATGAGGCTATAGGATGAGCAAACAACATGGATGCAGAGCTAGATTTTCAGTTCCTTGTCTCCCTTTCATTAATTGTATAAGCACATACATGTCTCAATGAAGTGGAAATCCTTACAGAATATGCATTTCACCAACATGCTCAACAGTAACTGGGATCATGTTAAATTTAGTTACTATTACAGAAACAAAGAAAAACTATTTTTAACAGAAGGCTACATAGCATACTGCTTGTTTTCATTGGTATACAAATGGCTTGTAAAAAGAAAAGTTATACTTATGAGCATTGTGTACATGGTGAAAGAATGACTAAAAGCAAACTAATTCTAACTGATTCTAACAGATATGCATCCTCTAACACCCAGCAATCCTTCATTGTCTATTACAGGGCCAAGCTTTTTGATGCTGCTCTGTTTAGGTGTGTCCATGTTTATGAATGCCATTGAGTTTGTTAGCATATATGTTTCTTTTTGCATATTCATGATCAGGAGTTTTTGTGCTTTTTCTAGGTTCTCTACTGTGCTTGCCTTTTTACAGATTTGCCACCCATTTCAGCTGCTGTCATTGAAACTACGAGCAATGCAAATCTGTCCTTTAATAAGGCACTATGTATTAATCGAAAGATGTGATCAGTCGGGTTGAGCTCTGAGGGCACATATTTCTACTGTTGCTGACACACACACAGAGAACCTCTCTTCTGTTTGCATGGTTGTCAGGGTGGAACTCATTCATGAGCACTGCACTATTTTTTGTGACCTTGTGTATACTGAGACGGAAGCAGGAAAGCATTTCTTGTGCATACTTGACACTGATGGTCTTTATTAGTTAAGCCTTTGGTAATTAGTTTTTCCCCATTTCCAAAAAAAAGCATTGGGGCGCTGTGTGAATGTAAATAAAAACAGAATGCAATGATTTGCAAATCATGTAAACAGTATTTTTAAAATGAAAATATTGCAAAGACAGCATGTTCAAACCGAGAAATGTTCAAATGTTGAAACCGAGAAATGTTTGAATTATGCACTGATAACAAGCTGAGTGGTCTTTAGCCTGGAGGACACAATGTCCATGATTACCAAAAAGAAATTCAAATTACATCATTATGAATTGCATCATCAAAGCCTTGATTTGCAGTTGATATTCTGAGATTATGAAAGCTCCTGATGAGGGAGTATATGTTCTTTTTGAGGATAAATGTTGTAGTTACCCCCAGTGCATACAGTAGCAGAAGGTAATTTTACAAAAGTAATGGAGCAATTAAGGGCACTTTGGAATTAAAGTAGAAAATGCTAAAGGTCCTTCTCCATTTGCTGTGGAATGGTTATTCTCTAGTGAATGGACAGCTATCTTACTAAGAATTGGTGTGATTCTATTGGGGGGTGTTGTGGTTTTATTCATTTTAGGGTGTTGTGTTACACCTTTGGTATGCAAAACTGTAGGGAACATGGGATATGGGATATTTTCCTGTGTTACAGGTTGAAACACATACAGCCAATAACAACCTTCAAGTGACTTGACTTGTTACACCAGTTCAAGGACACTTAAAGTTGTGAGATGTAGTGGTGGTCTTCTCAGCTCTCGCCTTGCCCCTTTTCATAATGTAAAGTGACTGGGGTGGAAGATAAGTATCATGAGACGACCATTTGGTTGCTGCAACAGCCTATTAATCCATGTATTTATCTATCTTTTATTTACTCATCATTTATTCATTGATGTATTCAGTACAGACCCACATTTTATTCTTATATATGCAGCGGAAAGCCCAAGAGGAAACGCAGACAAAGGAAACAAAAAGCACACTAACGCGGCTAAAGAAGCAACCATTTAAACTACCGCTTTCCAGCATTTTCCTCACAAATGCTAGATCCATAATGAACCAAACTGACGAAATGAGGCTACAATTTGCGGATAACAAATGTCTTCACAACTGCAGTATTGCAATAATTACGGAGACCTGGCCGCAGCCCACCATACCGGATTTGGCTATCGAGTTAGCATGCTACATGGCTCATCGCTACAACAGAAACAGCGACTCTGGTAAGAGCAGAGGAGGAGGTTTATGCATTTACAAAAACAACAGGTGTTGTAAAGATGTAAAGACGGTAAACAACCACCGTTCCCCGAATTTTGAATATTTAACCGTCAAATGTAGGCCTGTCTATTTGTCATGGTAACAGCCGTATAAACTACCTGATGCTAATGCTAACTGGGCTCTGGGTGAGCTGCATGACGCAATAAGCAACCAACAGAACTCATATCCCGATGCAGTGCACATTGTAGGGATTTCAACCATGCAGAATTAAAAACAGCATTTCCAAAATTTGAACAGCACAAGTGTGCAACTAGGGGTGGGAACACACTGGACAAAGTCTATAGTAACATCAGAAAAGGCTATAAGACAAAGCCCTTACCACACCTGGGACTGTTGGATCATATATCCATGCTGTTAGTTCCTGCATACACACCCTGCAGAAAGAGAATTCTACTTGCCACAAGGATTATAAGAACATGGCCAGAGGGGACATTGCATCAGCTGCAGGACTGTTTTGAGAGTACAGATTGGAATGTTTTTGAACACGAGGATCTGGAGGTATACACCACAACTGTGCTCTCCTACATCAACTTCTGTGTTGAAAATGTGACCGTGGACACACCACTATGGGTATATTCCAACCAGAAACCCTGGATGACTAAAGAAGTGCATGTCCTGTTGAGGCAACGTGACATCGCTTTCAGGTGTGGTGATGGTGTGCAGTATGGCGCTGCCAACGCTGAGCTGAAGATAGGGATCAGGAAAGCCAAGATGCAGTACAAAACAAAGATTGAAAATCATTTCAGGACCAACAACATGAGGCAAGCATGGCAGGGCATCCAGCATCTCACACACTACAAGCCAAGCAACACAACAATGGCTGTAGGTGACTCGATTACGGAGGAGTTGAACCACTTCTTCACACGGCTTGAGGTGTAAAGTTCAGAAATTGCAACAGCCAAACCATTCGGCTGCAGCAGCTCCAGCATCACAGTGTAGGAACATGGGGTGAGGTGCACAAAGAGAGCGGTGAACCCTAGAAAGGCAGCAGGACCTGATGGAGTGACTGGGAGTGCCCTCAAAGAGTGTGCGGATCAGCTGGCTGGGGTTTTTACTAAGATCTTCAATGCATCACTGTTCCAGTCCTTCATACCACCATGTCTGAAGTCAGCCATAATTGTACCAGTACCTAAAAAGACCAGTATCAGTAGCCTCAATGATTATCGATCGATCGCTCTGACAATGATCGTCATGAAGTGTTTTGAGAAAAGAAAGCACACACCCAGGGGACCTAATGTTTGAACTGTTTGAAGATGTTACAGACAAATGAAAACAAGGACAAACAGACTAAAAGACCGTTTTTCCAACCAGGCCATAGCTCTGTTAAACACAAAAATGTGACTGATCTGTTAAATACAAACAAGTTTCAAGTTTATTTGTCATTTGCACAACATGTTAGGACATTTATGCATTGAAATGCTTGTGGTGAGGCTCAGATAAATCACTACAAAAAGTAAATATTGTAACAACACTCAATAAGCATTTTTGAACTGAGGACACTAATTGTTGAAGCTTTGTGGAATTGTGGAATATGTGGAATTCTTTCCCATTCTTGCTTGATGTACAACTTTAGTTGCTCAACAGTCCAGGGTCTCTGTTGTTGTATTTTGCGCTTCGTTATGCACCACTCATTTTCAATGGGACACAGGTCTGGACTGCAGGCAGGCCAGTCTACTACCCGCATTCTTTTACTATGAAGCCACGCTGTTCTAACACGTGCAGAATGTGGCTTGGCACTGTCTTGCTGAAATAAGCAGGACGTCCCTGAAAAAGACGCTGCTTGGATGGCAGCATATGTTGCTCCAAAACCTGCATGTACCTTTCAGCATTAATGGTGCCTTCACAGATGCGCAAGTTACCTGTGCCATGTGCACTAACACACCCCCATACCATCAGAGATGCTAGCTTTTGAACTTTGCACTGATAGCAATCTGGACAGTCCTTTTCCTCTTTGGCCCGGAGGACACGATGTCCATGATTTCCAAAAACAATTTGAAATGTGGACTCGTCAGACTATAGGACACTTTTCCACTTTACATCAGTCCATCTTAGACGAGCGCAGGCCCAGAGAAGCTGGCAGCATTTCTGGGTGTTGTTGATATATGGCTTTCACTTTGCATGGCAGAGTTTTAACTTGCACTTGTAGATGGAGCGATGAACTGTGCTCACTGACAGTGGTTTTCTGAAGAAGGCGCCCTGCTCGGCATCCCAGTCCAGGTATCTCAGTTCACAGGGTGGTATGGCGATAACACAGCAAAATTGCCATGGAGACAACCTTGATCGGGCCCAGGCAGAGTCAACAAATCAGTAGGAATCCAGGGAAGTGGAGGAGGATAAAAGAGCGTCTCGCAGCAGTGTACCTCTGGGGGAGATGTGATGTACCAGCCAAGGCCAAGGCCCACGCTGATACGGGGAGCCGAAAGCAGATAAGAAGGTGTTGCAGGCTTCGAGCGAGTAGCTCACCAAGTCCATTATGGTCACTCCAATGATCCATTTTCTCCACGATGTTATCAAGGGTACGACTTACAGTCAAAGTCTGAGTGTTGACAGCTCTGCCCACCACGTCAATCATGTCAGGCAGCTTCAAGGGGCCTTGGACAGCTGCCTCCATTCTGCAAATTTTTCGATACACCAGGGCAATGCCTAATCCAATCAGCAAAAACACCTGTGATCATGGTTCCAAATCCTCAATATCCTCCACAGAGAGAGCCGTCAGGCACACAACACTGTTCATTAACTGGGTTGTTTGAGCCTGGATGCTGTGGAATCTTCTGCCTGATGCATGACTGGTAGATGTCTCGTAAGGCTCATAGTTGCCTATGATGGCTTCTGCCGTCCTCACCACTCCTCTAATAGCCTTGCGGTTACAGGCAGTGCAGCTGCTGTACCAGACAGTAATGCAGCCTGTGAGGATGCTCTCTATAGTGCACAAGCTGGTGAGGATCTGAGGATGCAGACCAAGAGCCTTCCTGAGCCTATGCAGGAAGAAGAGACCAGACGGGCAGATCTCAAAAGTGTTGGTGTGGTGGGACCAGGTGAGTTCATCAGTGAGATGTACGCCGAGAAACTTCACACTGCTGATTCTCTCGACTTCGGCTCCACTGAAGGATAGGGGAGAGTGACCACCCCTCTGCAGCTTCCTGTAGTCCACTATCATCTCCTTCGTTTTGCTGATGTTGAGACAGAGATTGTTGTCATGGCACCACTCTGACAGAGCGCTGACCTCGTCTCTGTAGGCTGTTTCATCTCCATCAGTGATGAGGCCTAGGATGGTGGTGTCATCAGCAAACTTGAATATGATGTTAGACATGTTTGGCTACGCAGTCATGTGTATACAGGGAGTACAGGAGGGGGCTGAGCACACATCCCTGGGGAGCCCCTGTGCTCAGAGTCATTGTGGAAGAGAAGCTGTTCCCAACTTTCACCACCTGGGGTCTGCTCATCAGGAAGTCCAGTATCCAGGTACACAGATGAGAGTTCAAACCAAACTCTGTGAGCTTGGGAATGAGTTTGGCAGGGATGATTGTGTTGAATGTTGAGCTGTAATCTATGAACAGCATTCATATATATGTGTTCTTCTGTCCAGGTGTGTGAGAGCAGTGTGTATTGTTAGTGCAATGGCATCATCTGTGGATCTGTTGGAGCGGTATGCAAATTGGTAAGGATCCATGGTGGCTGGAAGTGTACAGCAGATGTGAGCTTTGACCAGTTGCTCGAAGCACTTCATAACTATAGATGTCAGTGCAACAGGGCGGTAGTTCAGGCAGGTTACAGACGATTTCTTGGGGACTGGAACAACTGTGGTTTCCTTAAAGCACTTGGGAATCACTGAAAGTCTTAAGGAGAGGTTAAAGACATCAGTGAAGACCTCAGCCAGCTGGTTGGCACATGCTTTAAGTACCCGGCTGCAGATGCCATTGGGACCGGGTACCTTGCGTGGGTTAACTGCCCTGAACGATCTCACCACCTCAGACAGGGGAATGGCTAGGTTTTTTTCAGCAGGTGAGATGTTAGTTGCCTGAAAAAAGTGAGCATTGTGTTCATCTGCGAGTGAAGAGGAAGAACCCCCATCACAGATCACGCCTTTGTAGTAAGTGATGGTGCAGGCAGCAAGCAGCAGCCCGAGCTCTTAGTTTGGCTTGAACCTCAGCATTGGTCCAGGGTTTCTGGTTGGGAAATGATCCAACATTGTACCAAAAATCAATGTCTTCAGTGTATTTGCTGATGTAGCTTGTGATGGAGTTAGTGTATTCATTGATGTCTGTGCCAGCTGCATCACGGTACATCATCCAGTCTGTGGATTCAAAGCAGTCTTTAAGTGTGAAGATGGCCTCCTCACTCCATTGATGGACTGATCTGAGAACTGGTTTTGCCTGTTTAAGTCTTTGTATGTATGCGGGCAGGAAAAGAATAGAAGGGTGATCAGCATTGCCGAAGGCAGGGCGTGGGAGGGGTTTGTAACTGTCCTTGATTGCGGTGTAGCAGTGGTCAAGAGACTGTTCTCCAAGGTGGGAAATTTAATGTGCTGGTAAAATTTGGGCAGAATCTTCTTCATGTTTGCCCTGTTAAAGTCCCCAGCCAAAAGCAGCTTCAGGGTAAACATTCTCAAGTCCATTAATAATCATGTACAAAACCTCCAATGCACATGACTTATCTGCCTGAGGTAGGATGTAGACAGTAGTGAGGATGACTGAGCTAAAGTCCCTGGGCAAAAAAAAGGGGTGAACTTTGACTGTTATGAGTCCTGTCGGTAGATGGTGAAGCAGGCCGGTGTGATGCCGTGGATGATCGGATGTTCAAAACAATTTGCCGATCATACTGAATGATCCCAAATGCGGGTTGTGCAAAAACACAAAGAAACAGCACAATAAAACTGTAAGAAAGACTCTGGCATTGAAGCCTAGCCCCGCCCCCCTTGTGCAGTTTAGTTTCAGTTTTATATGGAGCATAGAGCACATGTTCAGCTCTGCTGCTTCAGGCAGAAGTTATCACTTCGGGTTGGCTGGATCACAGCCTCAAGATGATAGCAGGTGAGGAGTTGTGTGCGTGCATTCCAACCAAGTAAGTGTTGTTAAGTGTCGAGATAGTTAGTTAGTAGGTAGTTTTCAGAGTTTGTATGTGTTGATGTGCAACTAGTGTTGGATTAGCATGCTAATCGCGATTAGCATGCTAAGCGGAAAACTAGCATTATAGGCTTATTGTATAAGAGAAAAGTCATGCTAATTCAGCTATGTTTAAGTAATTGAAGTAATGCTAAGAAGATTTATTATTTTGTTAGTTTAATTCAGTATGTTGATTAGCCTTATTCTGTTTACAGACCACACACAACTGAGGCTCTTGCACATGTAATTTAAGTGTAAGTTTAATAAAGAAACTAAAGGAAGAGGAGACAACTGCTACATGGTGTTCTTACCGACACCCCCCATACAACACACCTCCCATCATCAGAACCAGCACATACAGTCCTTTAGTGGTCCTCACCAACAATTGAAAGTGTATAGGGGGCCCAAGCCGAAAATTCCAATTTTCAAGAGTAGAGATCCGGTGGAGTACGCAAGACTTAAGATAAGTCTAGAGAATCTGCTACCTGAAGACGGCACAGAGCTCTTTAAATATCAAGTCCTTATCGACCACTTGAAACTTGAAGAGGCCTGTCTGATAGCGGATTCTTACCTAAATTCGCTCACTCCATACTCAGACACCATGGCAGCATTGGATGAGAAGTTCGGCCAGCCCCGCCATGTGGTTCTCAAGATAATAGCTGCTGTCATGGAGGCACCGGAGGTGAAGCGTGGAGACGTTGCAGCCTTCGAGAAGTTTGCTCTACAAGTCCAGTTCCTCGTTGGCATGCTCCAGACCCTGGGGCCTGAAGGAGAAGTAGAGCTCAGATGTGGCACACACGTTGCTCGTCTACTCACAAAGCTCCCATCTGAAATGAGAGCTGACTGCCGCCGTGCCATGCTATGGAAGCCAGAAGCCACGTACTTTTTGATCGATCTGGCAGAGTGGCTAAGATACAAGTCCTGGTGCCAAGACACAGAGGTCCAGCCAGATAACAGGTATCAAGGGCAGCCTGGCTCCAAAGTTGAGAAGAAGAAGAATCGATCAACTATGTCAGTGTTACATGGAGCAGAGGGATTACCCAGTACTGATCCCCCTAGGCCGCCTGCGCCATCACAGAAGAAAGGCAAAGCTAAGTCATTTTGCCCATACTGTGAGAGCTCTGAGCATTTCCTGAATAGGTGCCAAGCCATTCAAAAGCTCACAAAGGAATGAGTGACTGCGAGGATCAAAACGAACAAGTGATGCTGGCGCTGTGCAAGGAACCACCAGGCTGCTCAGTGTGACTTGAAGAAGCTGTGTGAGGTGTGTCAAGGCAAGCACTTAAAGGTCCTTCACGAGGTCAACAAGAGAGACACTGATGAGCCTCCCAAGGATGGGAGCAGCGCAGACAGCTCCACCACAGATGTTCTCTACCTGGACCGCCCATTAGAGTCCTCTAGGGTCCTGTTAAAGGTCATCAAAGTGGCGCTTTGCTATCGCGACCGGAATCTGGTGACATATGCCGTGTTAGACGACGGCTCGGAGCGCACAATGCTCCTGCCCGAGGCCGCCAGACAGCTGGGGATAGAGGGCTCCACCGAAGAACTCAGTCTTCACACCATAAGACAGGACGTCCAGGTACTCAGGGGAACCTGTGTTTCCTTCCACCTATCTCTAGCTGGTCAGCGTAAGAGGAGCTTCAAAATCACACACGCCTTCACATCGCCACACCTTAATCTCGCTGAGCGCTCCTACCCAGTCACATCCCTTCAGAAGAAGTACAAGCATATGGTAGGTCTCCCTCTTGAGCAGTTTACCCGGGTTAAGCCCCTCATGCTCATAGGTGCTGACCACCCTCACTTACTCACACCCATTGAGCCAGTGAGATTGGGACCACCTGCGGCTATCCACACCCGACTTGGATGGACCCTGCAAGGCCCCACTAGGCTAGTCCAGCAGACTCTACCAGAACAGCAGTGCCTCTTCACCACAGTGTCCCCACAGACCATGGAGCTGATGGCTAACGTCCAGAAGTTGTGGCAGATGGACGTGCTGCCATTTCGTAGTGACAAAGTCGTCACTCGGTCTAAGGAAGACCAGGAGGCCGTGGCTCTGCTGGAAGCAAGGACCACAAGAGTGGAAATCGAGGGCATCCTGCGCTATGCCACCCCCCTGCTTCGGAAGCACCAAATGCCCCTCTTCCAGGCCACCCAGGAGGCGGTTATGCCCAGTCTGAGGAGCACAGACAAGAGGCTGGCTAGAGACCCACAGCAGGCGGAGGCATACTGCAAGGAGATCAGTAATCTGGTCAAAGCAGGATCAGTGAAGAAGCTAGGCACTGATCTCCCGACGGAGAGTGAATCCTGGTTCATTCCCCACCATCTGGTGCGACACAACGAGAAGAATCGCATAGTGTTTAACTGCTCGTACCAGTTCCGTACCAGTTGAGTAAACCTCAATGAAGCACTGCTGCCTGGACCTACACTGGGTGCCTCGCTTCTTGGCGTCTTGCTGCGCTTCAGACAGAACGCAGTAGCAATCAGCGGTGATATACTTAGCATGTTTCACCAAGTTAGGCTCTTGCCGGAGGACAGACCACTTCTCAAGTTCGTATGGAGAGACATGAGGCGGGAAGATCCCCCAGATGTGTACGAGTGGCAAGTTTTGTCATTCGGCACGACCTGCTCTCCATGCTGTGCAACATTCGCACTTCAGCGACATGTCAGGGAACACAGCGCTCCTGATGAAGATGTGCGGCAGTCTGTAGAGCAGTGCTTCTACGTCGATAATTGCCTACAGAGCGTCCATACTGCCGAAGAGGCCAGGGAGCTTGTGGACAAGCTCTGTGGACTTCTTGCCACTGGTGTGTTTGAACTCCGCCAGTGGGCAAGCAACGTCCCATGTGCCATCAGTCACCCCCCAAAGGAGGCTCAGTCCAACAGCCTTGAGCATTGGCTATCGTACGGTGACACCAGCCATCCAGAATCTGCCCTCGGCCTTACATGGCACTGGGAATCTGACTGTCTCGGTTACAAGCACCGGCCCCTAGAATACAGCACACTAACAATGCGCAACGTGTACAAGGTCCTTGCTCGACAGTATGACCCCCTGGGGTATATTCTGCCCTACACAACGCATGCCAGTGCTTGTCCAGCGTCTCTGGGATAAACAGCGCCACTGGGATGATCCACTTCTCCCTGAGGATTTACAGCAAGAATGGAAAGACTGGGAACCGGAGCTTCAGGTACTACCACAGATATTGTTTCCCCGTCCCTACGTCCCAGCTCAAGCCAACGCTCACGCAAGACAGATCCACATCTTCAGTGACGCATCCGAGAGGGCTTATGGATCGGTCGCATACCTACGGTCGGAGGACACCGGAGGGAGAGTCCATCTGTCCTTCCTTGTGGCCAGGTCCAGAGTCGCTCCCTGCCGGTAGACATCGATGCCAAGACTGGAGCTCTGCGGGGCCCACACTGGAGCACAGCTAGCCAGCTTGTTAGCAAAGCAGCTCACGCTGCACATCGACAGCGTCATTCTGTGGACCGACTCGACCACAGTGTTGACGTGGCTTCAATCAGAGTCATGTCGTTTTAAGGTGTTTGTGGGCACGCGTGTGTCTGAAATCCAAGAGCTAACTGACTCCAGCTGCAAAAACACAAAAAAATTCAAAGTTTACCCGGAGCTCTCACCAGCGAGGCCATTCTACGGTGCACTGGAACCGGAACCACCAGCTAATATGACTGATTGTATGACATCTGGTACAATGCAATTAATTTCATTTGAACAGTTCATTTCAAATGGGCCAGTGCAATTTATAACTGAAAATTCGGTTTGATGGGTCATGTGCAGTCATTTTCTGTTTACGTTTTGTTGAGTGTAAATTTGTATAGTGTTTAAATTATTTTATCTTATTTTACTACTTCTGCTTTTTCTTTGCATTGAGAGCAGGGGTTTGTATTTCAATTTCGTTGCGCAAGTGTACGAGTACAAGGTGCAGAAAATGACGAAGTTCATTCATTCATTCATTCATATTTTTGTGTTTCATTCTATCCTTTGGTGACTGACTTTTTTTGGGAAATGTTATAATACACTGGGAAGTACATACTTCTATTCTAACTACTTCAAGGGTCTGGTTTGCTTTCAGGCTGATGATGGCTACTGACATCCAAGAAGATGGGTTCAAGACATTAGTTGCCTATTTGGGTTTGAGAGCTGGAACTGGAATGATCCAACTGAGGCTTTTTGGGTTTATTAGCTTTTTTTGGGAAACCTGGTATTTTGGACTTAGTATAATAGTGGCAGTACAATAGTGTAACAATCTGACCAAACTCAGTAGTCACTAATAAAATCTGAACACTAATTTGGTGAGAAAAAAATGTGAGCACCAGAATACCACAGAGCTTGCACGAGTTTTACTTAATATTCCCTAGAACAGACAACACACAAACAGCAACAGCAACAAAACTTTAAAAACAAAGCAGAAAAGCAGTTAAATATATCATCTGCTGGAGAAGTTCATAAGGTTATCCAGAGACTGTCTCTATCAAATCCAATTAAAAAAAAAAAGTCCAAAAAAGTGTCAAACAGCAACAATAGTCCAAGGAAACAATGTCCCGAAAATACTTAAAAAATTGCTCGCCATTTGGTGTGTTATTATAAGGTTCACAGTTAACCGTGGAAAAAGGGGTAAATAACAGAGATGTTGTAATCTATAACCAAATAGGTAGCATTAGCTAACAGAGAATATTAATTCTCTCACAGAGGGAAGGCCTGTCTGTCTGCATAGGAGATTATAGACACTGGAAAGTCCCTGGGTTCACAGATAGGACTGTGTGTACTTACTAACTCAGTGAAGAGAAGGGCAAGTTAACCCTGAAAGGTAAACCAGACTGGTAAAAACAAGTTGAAACCAGTTTTAGGAATGAGCTCAACACGCGATGACCAAATTGATGGATGAAGAGATGGACCTGTTAGAGAATAGGCTAATATCAAAACACTGTATTTGCGCAGTTGAGTCTCTCGTGACCCTGTGCCACATGATGCTGAAATAAAGAAGAAGCGTTGTTCCCTCTTCCACAAACTCTTTTTTTTTTTACATCTTTTGAGAACTTAGACTTAAAACAGTTATTAGTGAGAGTGTTTAGCTGTTATAAAAATATTTATTTTTTATTCATAATATTATGTCTGAGGCCTGGGGTTGAAG
Source organism: Pygocentrus nattereri (assembly GCF_015220715.1). Classification (NCBI taxonomy): domain Eukaryota; kingdom Metazoa; phylum Chordata; class Actinopteri; order Characiformes; family Serrasalmidae; genus Pygocentrus; species Pygocentrus nattereri. Next base: position 19,205,144 of record NC_051231.1, read on the forward strand.
GGGACAGGCTTTGGGCCCGAAATAATTATTGGGAAGGGGTTCACTGCTCTGTGAAAGACTGCATGATCAAATAGTGCAACAATTTAATAAAATAGCAAAGAACCTTTGATTTCCATTATCTACAATACATAAAAATATTAAAAGATTCAAAGAATCTAGAGAAATCTCTGTATGCAAAAGACAAGGCCAAAAAACAGCATTTGCTGTCCATGATCTTTGGACCTCCAGTTCACACTGCATTCTGTAGTGAAAATCATTGTTCATGATTTTCATGGGTTCAGGAATACTTCTCAAATCCACTGTCTGTGAAAATAGTTAAAAAAAAAGTTAAAACTCTAGAACACAAAGAGGAAACATTACATAAACAAGATCCAGAAATGCTGTCACTTTCTCTGGGGAAGTGGAAACGTGTCCTGTGTTCCAACAAATCAAGACCTACATTTTTTTTTGGGAAGTCATTCACACTGTATATTCCAGGTTAAAGAACACTCAACTTGTTATCAGTGCACTATTCAAAAGTCAGCATTCATGATTGTATATGGGTGCATTAGTGCACATGGTATGGGTGACGCACCCATCTGTGAAGGCACCAATAATGTTGAACGATATATACATTTTTTGCCAACATATGCTGCTATTCAGATGACACCTTTTCAAGGGAAGGCCTTGGTTATTTCAGCAATGTGCTGTCTAATGCTATTGCTTCTTCTGCCTTGTCCACTGCTCGCCAGCCTTCTGGATTGGCTTGACCAACATCGAGCTTCTTGCTGTACAACACTGTGCAAACCTCACCTGCATAAACTGGCCCTTCAAATGATTCTGCTGCAGCTACTGCTGTACAGACTCAAACTAATCTAAATCTAATTAAAACCAAGGTTAGGATAGCTAGAGAACAATTAGTAGCTAGCTACTCTGCAGCTAATTTCCCAAAATTTGTAGCTAGCTACAATTTAGCTACTTTTCCAGAAAAAGTAGTGGTTACTTTTTAGCAGTGGTGGACAGTAACTAAGTAAATGTAATTAGTTACTGTACTTAAGTATTTCCATTTTGGGTGACTTTTTACTCCACTACATTTTTAAAAAATCTGTCGTTCCTTTTGGTTTTTATGTGTATAAAAACGTAACATGTCAAAACAAAAGAAGTGCAAAGCATCATGCCGACCCAGTGCAGCACATGGTTCAACATCAGTGCAGCAGCGTAAATATTTGTGAGCACATACCTCTACCTAAATGATGGAACTAACCTAACTTTGTGTAAATAGACCACAATATAGAAATATGTACACATATGCAGTCGTGACTGGCATGTTTCTTTTTTTCTGAATACAAAGATACAAACACTTTCATTTCATAAGAAATTAGTTTCAGCTAGTTTATGTTTATGAACAGAGACCTACAGCTGCAATATAGTAAAGGAAAACGTATTTGTGATTGTTGAAAGCAAGTTTTTATTCAACTTGTAACTAAGTTACAAATAAATCTTAAACTGAAACTTTGCTTACTTGTAAAAAGACTTTCAGAGCCACTCGGTTCTACCTGATGAAAACTGTTTGCCTTCAGTTTTTTGTGCTTATGATCGTTTTAATAGACATCAGCGTCACTAATTAATGACGTTCTATTAAAAGACTGGATTACTAAGAGAGACAATGAGTTCATGAGTTCATGAAGTGAGTCTTGTTATAAAAATGATACCATAATTAACCATAACCATAATTACTCTTATAGTAATTTTACTTTCAATACTTAAGTACATTTGAAGGCAAATACTTTTCTACTTTTACTCAAGTTGAGGTCTAGAGTAAGGACTTTTACTGGAATAGTATTTTATCTTGGATATCTCTACTTTAACTCAAGTACATGATTTGTGTACTTCGCCCACCTCTGCTTTTTAGCTATTTTTTGAAAGCGTGGCTGTCAATGTGAAATTCCACCTGACACACCAAACAAGCCCAACTGATAGTGTGAACAAGACACTGCATTTAATCATGTGCAAGAAAGAAACATACAATTAAAAGGCTGCAAATTTTAAACTTTTAAATTTGTCAAACTTATACAACCAAAGGCATGATATCCAATAAAAATTTTGACTAAAGGCAAAGCCAATCATACCAGGTTTTTCCTTTCAAAAATCAACAAAAATAACAATACAAACCAAACAACTTTGTGCAAAGCATTGTCAACTGTTGAAATAAAATTGCTCCAATTTAAACATTTCAGCAAAATATGTACAGACATGACATTCAGAGTTTGGGGTGAGAATCAGGCCTGAATAATCTCTCCACTGTTGCTGTTGTGGTTCCATAGCAGAACTCAAATTTTAGGTAAAATAACATAATAATCCTTTGTTGTAAAAACTGTAGAACACACAGTTCCAACACAATTTTAACAATACATGGTCTGAAACATAACTACTAATTCACCAACCTTTAACACTGAAGACTGATGTGACCATTCTTCCAGAAGCGCATTTGTGAGGTGAACCTGTTCCCACAAAGTTGGCAGCATGAAATTGTCCAAAATGTCTTGGTCTGCTGAAACATTAAGAGTTCCTTTCACTGGAACTAAGGGGCTGAGCCCAACTTTTGAAAAACAACCCCACACCATAATCCCCCCTCCACAAAACTTTACACTTGACACAATACAGTAAGACAATTAACCGATTATTTAGAAAATACCTTACGTTCCACTTTAGAAAATGTGGCCCCACTTAAAATAAAAAGAATAAGGCAGAAAAAGCTCGCCCCGTGGTACAACGATAAAACCCAGACCTTAAAACAAACAGTCCGGAAATGAGAGCGGAAATGGCGTCAAACCAAACTGGAAGTGTTCCAATCTGCCTGGAAGGACAGCCTTATAGATTATAGAAATGCTCTCACTGAAGCTCGCTCAGCATATCTGGCCTTGCTGATTGAGAATAATAAGTATAATCCTAGAATACTATTTAATGTGATTTCCCAAATCACAAAAAATCAGGCAGGTACTTAACCAGAAATTCCAGCAACTCTCTCTAAAATTGGTCGGAAATATGGACAGCAATTGGCGATCTTTCAAGCAGCAATTCGAGCTGTACTTGTCCGCCAGGGGACTGGACAACAAACTAAGGAGGATTGAATTGCTGCTCACGGTCGCGGGTCCCCAAGCAATTGAGGTCTTCAACACATTCGAGTTTGCCACGGTTGATGACAAAGAAGACTACAGTAAAGTAATTGAGAAATTTGAAGCATATTGCTCTACGAAAAAGAACATTGTGTACGAGAGGTATGTGTTCCGTTCACAACTGCAACAGGCAGGAGAAACATTTGATTGCTTTATGACTGATTTAAAACTGAAGGCACAGTCATGCGATTTTGGGGATTTGAAAGATTCCATGGTCCGCGATCAGATGGAATATTTGTTAAATAGACGAGGGAGAGGATGCTAAGAGACGATAAGCTAACTTTGGAAGAGGCTGAGAAAATATGCCATGCTAGTGAGCTAGCACAACAGCATGCAAAGACGTTTGCTGACACGAGTGCCTCCGTAGTGCACGAGAGTGCTAGAGTAGCAGTCGTCAGAAACAAGGTGAAAAGAAATGATCAACAAAAGAATAACAAAGACGCAACAGGCTGCAAACGATGTGGTGGAAAACATGAGCCAAGACAGTGCCCTGTATATGGCAAAAGATGTGCAAAATGCAATGGAAAAAATCATTTCGCCAAACAATGTCTAACCAAAGAGAAATCAAGGCCAGTGAGGATAGTTGAGGAAACAGACCTAAGTGAGACTTTCTTCGTAGGCATGGTGTCATGTGAAAATGCAGAGAACGGGCAAGCCACAGAGGCACATGAAAGGCACACAGAAGATGACAACTGGATAGTTTCACTGCCAATAAATGGAGCTTTAGTAGCACTTAGAATTGACACAGACGCGCAAGCCAATTTGATCAGCATGACAGAAATCCGCGCAATGAAAGAAAAGCCGAAAATACTCAAGAAAACAGTGCAGCTGAAAGATTACAATGGAAAAGAAATAGAAAGCAAGGGGCAGTGCAGACTGAGAGTGACTGTGAAGAACAAAGAATACAATGTGCTGTTCTCTGTAGTACCTGAGGGTCGTGAGTCACTGATAGGAGGAGTCACCTAAAAGATATTGAATCTGGTGAAAAAAGTCTACCAAATCAACTGTTCGGGGGGCACACAACAGCACAGTTGACTCTGTAGTGCAACGTTTTCCTGATGTATTCAAAGGACTGGGCTGCCTTCCATACACATACACAATTCAGTTGAAAGATGATGCGCAACCAGTGATCCACGCACCAAGGAGAATGCCTGCACCACTGAGGGAGCGCCTTAAAAAGGAACTGGACAGAATGTGTGAGATGAAGGTGATCACAAAAGTTGAAGAGCCTACAGAGTGGGTAAACTCTATGGTGTGTGTAGACAAAAACAAGAAAAAAACAAGAACAGAGAGCTGAGGATTTGCATGGACCCAGGAGACTTAAATAGGAACATAAAACGTGAGCATTACCAGATACCGAAACGTGAGGAAATTGCAAGTGAAATGGCAGGTGCTAAGTATTTTTCCAAGTTAGATGCAGCACAAGGATTCTGGCAAATCAAGCTAGATGACAAAAGCTCGCAATACTGCACATTCAATACGCCTTAAGGTCGATACAGATTCCTACGTATGCCATTTGGCATAATTTCAGCATCAGAGATCTATCATCGTGCGATGGACAACATGCTTGAGGGCCTAGTAGGGGTGCGTACATCGATGATCTAGTCATATGGGGGCCCACCCTGCAAGAGCACAACGAGAGACTGGCAAAAGTCCTACACAGGATATCTGACAATGGACTGAAATTGAATCGTGCAAAGTGTCAGTTTGGTGTGCAAGAAATAACATTCCTCGGAGACAAGCTGTCTCCAGAAGGCATTGAGCCAGATGACAAAAAAATAAAAGCAATCCTTAGCATGCCACGCCCCACAGACAAAAAAGGGGTACTCAGAGTGATGGGGATGATCAACTTTATTGGCAAGTTTATACCCAACCTATCTGTGAAAACATCAGCACTGAGGGAACTACTGCGTGACTCCACAGATTTCAAGTGGACAACAAGGAATGAGCGAGAATGGAATGCTCTCAAGGCAACTCTGACCAAGTCCCCTGTGCTTGCGTATTATGATCCAGCAAAGACACAGAAGATTTCAACAGATGCGTCAAAAGATGGTCTGGGAGCTGTCCTCCTGCAGGCAGAAGGAGATAGCTGGAAGCCAGTTGCCTACGCTTCGCGATCAGTGACAAAAACTTAAACCAAATATGCTCAAATAGAGAAAGAGTGCTTGGGATTGGCCTATGGACTAGAAATATTCCACGGCTATGTCTACGGGCTTCCCACTTTCACTGTCGAAACAGATCATCGCCCCCTGGTGTCGATCATCAAGAAGAATCTCAACGAGATTCATTGCAATGTTTCATTGTTTCATTGCAATGGAAAGGACTATTTGCTAGTAATTGATTACTACTCAAGTTTCCCTGAAATTGAACTGCTCTCAAGCACAACTGCCAGTACTGTCATTATGCATGTGAAGTCCATATTTGCCCGGTATGGAATACTGACTATGGTGAGTGACAATGGTCCTTGTTACAACTGCAAAGAGTGGCAGCAGTTTTGCGAGCCACTATGGCTTCAATCATGTCACATCCAGTCCTCAGCATGCTCAGGCAAATGGCAAAGCTGAAAAGGGGGTGCACATCATCAAACAGATTCTAAAAAAGACCACAGACAGCAAGTCAGATCCTTACTTAGCTCTTCTAAGCTACAGAGCTGCCCCGCTTGAATGTGGTTTATCCCCAGCAGAACTGTTAATGAACTGCAAATTACGCACAACCCTTCCCTGTTACACAGACATCAAGCACAACACAGGGATACAGACAAAATTGGAGAACATGAAATGGAAACAGAAACAACATTATGACAAATCAACTAAACCTCTCAGTCCACTCGCCAAGGATGATGTGGTACGAATCCAGGATCAAGATGCATGGAACAGGAAAGCAACAGTTCTCCAGGAGGTCGGACCTAGATCCTACGAAGTAAAGACGGAGGAAGGACACGTGCTCAGGCGGAACCGCCGCAGCCTTCTGAAAACAAAAGAGACTTTCACAGAGACTGAGAAGGAATCTAATGCATTCAGTGCAGATGCAGCATCAAATGCAGACAATAATGGACATTTGCACGTGGACACAAGCAATGTTCAGTCGGAATTACCTGTCCTGAGAAGATCTGGATGCCAAAAAAAAAAGACCTGATAGACTGGACTTGTAAGAGAATGGACTGAATATTGGTTTATAAAAAAAAAAAGGTTGTTTACAACTGTTGATGTATTGATAAATGTTTAAAGTAATTATCAGTATGTTACATCGAGTAAGTAAAGTATCTGTGTTAATGTCAGATCTAGAGAAGGGAGGATGTGTTGATATGCAGAATGCATTCAATGGAAGTTCCAAATATGACCACCAGATGGACCTATCGAGGTAATAAATAGAAGGTCAACTATAGAGATAGGGTAGAAGAAGACAGGGAACATGTAAGACATGTTTAGAGACGTTCGTCTAATAAAGCTGAGCACAAGTTCATTATTGTTACACAACGTTTGTTGACTGAGTTCATAAACGACACAGTCATCACAGGGAGTTAAGTCTTACTTTACAAATTGTCTCTACGTTTTGCTAGCTAGCTAGCTATACCAGGGTATTTTCAAAAACGTAAGTTAGCGTGCATCTAGGTTAAGTGTGTTTTTAAACCTTATGTGTTGTGCGTTTATATATGTGACTGCACTTTTTGACTCAGTTTAACTGCAAAACTTGGAATGCACTTTTGAGCCACTTGTCAAGATGTCATCAGCCATCCTCACAAAATGAATTGACTACATTTAAATGTCTCTTATGCAGTTCCAAGCAGCGATCAAATTTGAAAGACTATTTTCAGCATTTAATGCATCATCTGCAAAAGAATGAAACAGTAGTTTGTATGTTTCAGGGGTGTTCGTACAAAACAAATATTTATGGTTCCTTTCGAACTCACAAAAGCAGAAATCATAAGGATTGTTCAGTAAATGACTTAAAGCCTGGAATACTTGAGAAACAGGGGTCAAGGCTAGGTATTTCTTTTGAAAGTCATTATTCTAATAGTGTCCAAATCAGTGGCATTTGTCCTGAGCCATCAGATCATTTAAGTGCAGAAGTCTTGTGTGATTCTAGTTTTGTACCAGATTTACGTGACTTAAATGTTGAGCTCAAGGTTGCTTCTCTCTTACTGAAGCTAGAACATATTTATCTTGTTTCTAGTGTGGCTGTTGATGAACTTTTGCAAGAGTTTGAGTATTTAATAAGCACTGCCTCTGTCCCTCTTGTTCATCAAACCATAGCACAGCACTTACAAAATGTTAACTGTCAAGTAGATGAAACTGTTCTACAAGAGCTAGCATCTACTCTTTGTAAGTCAAATCCAGTAACCGCTTCTTTTGGTGCTCATGGCCCATTGTCCACTGCCTGGAAGCGAAAGAGGTACTACAAAAAACATTTTAATATTGTAGAACCTATAGAATTTATCCTTGACTCCCAAAACAGAAAATCCTTTCAATACATCTCTATACTTAAATCTTTACAGCAGATCCTAAGTTGTAAAACGTTTTTAGATAAATCTGTCAATTTAAAATCTCCCCATCAAATTCATCCGGATAAAACACTGTATAAATCCTTTTATGATGGTAGTAGTTACAAAGAAAATGTACAGTTGTCAAATGAGTGTGCCATTTCTCTTATTCTGTATATAGATGATATTGAAATTTGTAATCCCCCTCGGCACCTCAAGAAAAAAGCATAAAATCTGTGGAGTCTATTGGGCATTGGGAAACTTGCCTGCTAGTTTTCACTCATCGCTGTCTAATATATATTTAGCTGCACTTATTCATAGTGAAGATGTTAAGTGCTATGGTTATGAGAGAGTATTAAAGCCCTTAATAGATGATCTTGTTACATTAGAACAACAAGGACTGTTTTTTGCCAAGTTGGGGAAAACTGTGAAAGGATTTGTTCATTGTGTAGTAGCAGACAATCTTGGGGCCCACAGTATTGCAGGTTTTGTGGAAAATTTTTCAGGTAAATATGTTTGCAGGTTTTGTACAGCAGAAAATGCAGATATACAAACAAAAGAAGTCAGGTCAGGAGTGTTTTGCCTAAGAAGCAGTGATGTTCATACTTCTCATCTCAAAGCTATTGAAGAAAATTCATTTCCTACTCATGTTGGTGTAAAAAGGACGTGTGTGCTGTCAGAAAATCCGTCCTATTTTAGTGTGACGCAGAGTTTCCCCCCAGATATAGTTCAGAGGAATTATCCCTGTTGAAATTGCTCTGTGTCTTACAAAGCTAATTTCTAAAAAAATATTTTACATTATCTGAACTGAATGAAGCAATAGCCACATTTCCATTTAAGTGGACTGATAAGACAAACTGTCCCCATTCTGTGCCCCTCACCTTCACAACAAAGAAAACAATCGGAGGAAATGCACATGAAAATTGGAGCCTCTTGAGATTTCTTCCTTTCTTGATCGGAACCAGAGTTCCTTTAAATGAACCAGCAGCGTGGGAGGTACTCTGTGAATTAAAGGACATAGTAGAACTTGTTGTTGCACCTTTTCACACTGAGGAGTCTATTTCCTATCTTGACTTCAAGATATCGGAACACAGGAAAGTACTTCAAGAAGTTTTTCCTCTTGGAAAAATTCTGCCTAAACATCATTACCTGGAGCACTATCCACAGTTGATATGCCAGTTTGGCCCCCTTGTTGCACTATGGACTATGAGATTTGAAGCAAAACATAGCTTCTTCAAAAGAGTAATCCGTCATACAAACTGTTATAAAAATGTACTGTATTCGTTAGCTCAGAGGCATCAATTTCAGGCTGCCCATTATCTGCATCTGTGTCAGTTTTCCAAGCCATCTTTGGAGGTTACTGATCATTTCAACACTTCCAGTTGAGGTTCTAAATGAGCATATAGTACTTGCAATGAAACAGAAACATATGGACACTGTGAGCCTTGCAAAAAATGTGTCCTACAATGGCTTCAACTATAAGACTGGAATGATGGTAGCCCATGGGTCGCTGGCTGGACTTCCAGAGTTCTGTGAAATAGTTCAAATGATTGTTGCAGAAAAGACACTGATCTTCACTGTCAAAAAATTGGATGCCTGGTACCTGGAGCATTATCGAGCTTATGAATTGGCCATATCTGCAACTAGAGAACTAAGCCTTGTTGGGGCACATGAACTGAATGATCTCTACCCTCTGGTATCCTACATAGTTGGTGGACGACGCCTCATATCTCTGAAGAGATACATACATGCATAAGGTATGGGTGTGGAGTTGGAAATGTTGACATTTTCACTTTTTTTTTTTTTAACTTCTGTGAACCTTCTGTTTTGCCTGCCGGAAACGCACTCTCTTTTGTAAGAATACCTATCCCATTAACTTTTAACTGCTTCTAATCTATGTCAATTCTGATAAAACAGGCAGATATTTTATAGTGTGTGATACAACTGTGCAACAGACTATCAACTTAGATTTCAGAGTTGAATGACATTGCATTTACAACAGATTTCTTTAAATGGTTCATTGTACATTTTGTACACCCATTCCTGGTTCTGGAGATCTACCACCCTGCAGAGTTTAGCTCTAACCCTAATCTAACACACTTGATCCAGGTAATGAGGGGCTTCAGAGGCAACTGAATATCAGGTGTGTTGGATCCGATCTCTTCAAGGTGGTAGATATCCAGGGCCAGGATTGAGCACCCCTGCTATAAGTTGTAATATTAAAATGGAAGTTCCATATTTCACATTTGAGTGAAATGTATTGATGTTTGAACACTAATTGATTTCTCAACCTCAATTACCTGATTTCATATATTTTTTTTAAAAAGCCAGTAAAACAAAAAGCATTTGTTGTGACTACTGGATTTGCTATATTAAGAACACCTTTAGGATTTGTTTGGGTCTGGTGCAAAATATTGTCTTAAGAAAAACTGTGCTTTTTACTTTAACTTTATAAAAGAACTACTTAATTCTTGTTTTGATAATGTCTTTTTTTAGACAGGTACAGTTTGCTCAAATGTGAAATAAGGTGAACTTGACCTTTTGAAACAGCTTTTGTGCTTGGGCTACATGATATTAGGGGAAAAAACCTTTCATTGCAATGTATTTTTTCAGTGGTAATTATTGCAATATTAAAAAAAAATACAAGACTTTTCACCAGAAATAATTTAGTCAATATTTTATTATAATAATGCACATACAGTGTATGCAAAATTAGACAATATATTATATAATTTGCCTCTGTTACATATGTCATGAAAATGGAGGTGTTATAAACTTGGGTAATTTTAATATAAGGCTTCAGTTTTTGTTGCACAAATGTTGGGAATTTCCTAAAGTTATTTAGAGTTTTTTTTTACCTGAGAAGGAGAGTGTTGTGAATAAATTATGAATATTTCTATCATTTGCTGTTGCCAATTTTGTACACCTAATGGTGTTTTTATTGTTTTTTTTTTTTACTAGGTCATTTAGGAGCAGATGACATGGCAATGAAAAGGCCAGCCAAGTTGCGAGTTATTCTCACTCCTGATGACACCAGGAAGCTAATTCTGCCTGATGGAATACCAAAAACTATGGGGGAGCATATGGATGAAGTCAGCAAACTGTGTCCGCTTAGTGGGAATTTCAGACTGCAGTACCAAGACAGAGACTTTGGAGATGCACTAGTAAACCTGAATTCTACCACTGAACTTGAGGATTTTGCAACTATCAAGGTCATCCCAATAACTGATGACTGTAGCCATGAATTTAATCTCACTGTCTGTGATGATTTAATGCCACAATCATCAGATGACACAGAGATCCTGTCCTCACCCTCCAGCTCTGCTTCTGTTTCAAATACCGGGGTTTTCCTATGACACTGAACTTCAGTTAGAAAAGGGAAATGCAGTATATAGGACAGACTTGACCAGGTTGACACTGAGTTCAAAAACCAGATATTCTGGAAAAGCTAGCTGAAGAAATATTCAAGTACAAAGCCTACCCAACAGATGCTGACTTCAGTGATGTTGCCGAAGCACTGATCAAGAAACATCCATGCCTCTCTGAACCAGGTTCATACAACTGCTGCTATGGGTGGAAGCAGCAGCTGAAGACAAAAATGGGCAACTACCGAACTCAGCTAAAAGACATCGGGTGTTCTGAATTAATTGCCAATTCACTTAAGTCAAAAGCTCCAGAGGATGCATTGCCAGCAAAAAAAGTAAAGAGACCTAGGAGAGGAGAGGCCAACCACATACCTGACATTCCAGCTGGAGAGACCATAGAAAAGTTGGAAAATGAGAAACTGTCAAGAAGCGAAACAATCACTCTGTGATAAGGGAAAAAATGGCCAAGACTTTTTCACTGCAAAGAAAGGAAATTGTGGAAAAGGTACTTGAGTTAAAGGAGAGATGGCCTGCGTGGTTCACCATGGATGAGGTAAGTTTTCTAAGAAATGTGAATAAATCAGTTGTGGCTATGTTATTTTATACCCTATGAAAAGGAAGAGCGTGAGCCAGACCCATTCAAAATGTATGTGATTGTATCTAAGCTCTCATACCATAGTTATAAGGTAACATAATAGATTTGCATGTTTGTTTTTATTTTTTTAAGATAAATAATTAATTTCTGAGAATTACAACTGTTCCACTGCAACCGCAATTCCTGGCTTCTTTGGACAAGCACCACAGCAAGCTGATTGAGAATCAGAAACAAGGGAGGAGTTGTCAGAGAGAAGACACAGAAAATAATAAAGTTCTTGATCAGGTAGGTGCTTGTTTAGTATAACAACGTTTGAATTATATCACATACATTTTAAATAGAAACAGTTGAGCTCATTTATTGTGTGACAAGTTTTGGAACTGGTTTGCTCAAAGCTAACTAGTAGTGGTCTATTTATTTATTTATTTATTTAAATGGTCAATGCATGTTTTTAGGAAACGTCAGCCGATGGCTGATATATAATGCCGATACCAGTACGAGGTCGGTATATGGGTAAACATTAAAAAAAACAGAAAAGTCATGTATAATTCCATTATTCTATGCACATTGGAATCTAATATAGATCCTAGCCAGTAAGCTTGTTTCAAATTGAATTAGGATTAATTAATCAAATAGAAAAATACATTATGCTGCAGTTCTCTGAACTTGACTGGTATTTACAAGGAGAGCTGAGTTCAGTCTGTCAAATCACTTCATGTAACACATTTCATATATTTAATGCTACCCACTAACAGTTCGATTAGATTTGTTGTCATTTAGAGAAACTCTTTTATAACATTTATAAAAGATGATGGTAACTGAGGAAATTTAGGCAAACATTCATAGGAGGGTCTGTTTTGCATTACATGTTTTTGGGTTCTTACCTAGAGCCTTACCTAGAGGTGAATCTGAAAAGAGTGTCTGCTGAAGTGCCTTACTGTGTACCTTGGGGATGATGTGGACAGTCTTATCAAGGAGTATCTGGTAAGTAGTGTTAGTTCAATCACTTAAGCTTTAGAAAAGCTTCCATCGCTTACTGTCGGCAGGTAATTTATTTCCAGTCAAACCAAAACAAACACCATAGTCCAATTGTAAGGCGTTTTCAGTGCCACACCTCTGAACAAAAACAGCTATACATTGGTTTTCATAAATATTAAACCAAGCACATGCTAAGAACTAAATAGATTCAGGCAATCCGAGGGTAGAGGTCCAGATTTCTAAGGGCGTTTTCACACCTGTAGTTCGTTTCACTGGTCCAGATCAGTTAACGAGTTTGTTTACTTTGAGCGTTTCCCCCCTCGGTTTGGTTTGTTTTCACACAGACAAAAACCTACATGCGCCTCAGCTGTCTGGTGTGGGAGCAAGAAAGTAAACACAGGGAGAAGATCCGGTTTTCCCCAAACTATTGCACATTTCTTGTACAGTTTAGCACGGAGCAGCGGCAGAGACAGTGTTTGTTCATAACTATAATAATAATCTGGGCAATATACCAAACTAAAGTACACCTGCAGAATGCCCAGTTCACTTCGAGGGCACGTCTCGTACTGCCCTACACCTCATACTAACAATGCCTTAGTACACCTAATGTATGGGTCGGATCGAGGTCGGATCATGTTCTCACCACAAACGACCCGCTCCGGAGTTCGTTTGGAACCGGACCGAGACCACCCCACCTCGAGGGTCTCGGTGCGGTTGTTTTGGTCTGCACCCGAGTGCGATCCACTAGCTAACATCATGATTGTGTAATGAGGGGAGAGGAGCCCATCCCAGCTTCCGAGAGCGAGACCAATCCAACTTATCTAATAAATGTTTTCACTTTCATCAGGTTGCTCAGAAGGAGGAAGCTGAAACAGAGCTAAAGAGGTGTGCAATGGCAGTATTTGTCATCAGGGAGGATGAGGATCCTCTCCAGCCAGCACATGATATTTGGATTGGAATTGAAGGTGTTGAAGTCCTTAATGAGTTGCCGTCAGTTGCACATGCATGTGCCATGTTGTTTGGTCTCATCTATGCTGTAAACTTGAGCTATCCAGGTGAGCTTAAATACACTTTTGATGCACTGCAGAAAATCTTCATGGAGATAGAACCAAAGAAAATGACACGCAGTCTTAGTGCCAAGCTTTAAATATTGGATTTATCAAAGAAAGACATTTGGATACAGCATGTTTTGTTTGTTGCTTGTATTTAGATACATTTTAGGATAATGGAACAGGTCATTGTTTACATAATTCTTTGTAGTAGTATTGTGGCACTGAAAATGTGAATATGCTAAATTCACAATCAGCAAAAGTGCTAACCTTTGTTCATAGATTGCACTCCTAGCCATTGCCCTGGTTTAACTTGGTTCAGTTTTATTATTTTTTGCCTTCACTTTGTAATGTACCATTCATACATTCTGGTCAGTTCACCAATGGATAGCTAAGTTAACAGCTCTTCACTGTTTTAGAACTGTTTTTTTTTTTTTTTAGTTCTTATTGGCTGGTAGAATAAATCTCAAGTTTGCAAGGAGAAATGTACAGAACAGTTTCACACATTGCACTGGTCGGTGTATATGCTTAAGGTTATAGAAATATTGCAAAAACTTAAAAGAAGAAACATTGAAAAGGCCATAATTAATTTTATTTAGTGTATTTTGTTTCTGTGTTTTTTATATTTAGTAGATTGTGTTGGTGGGGAGCTTTACTAGCTTTAAAATGCAATTTTTTAATCATAGTGATATTTTACTTATTTGATTTTTTTAATTATTATTATGATTTTTAGTGTTTTTATATCTTTTGGTATCTACAGAAAAGATGGTAAATGTTAAGACATCTGAATAAATATTCTTGTCTTTTGAGGAAAATATTCTTGTCTTTTATTTGTTGTGAGTAAACCAAATCAAACATTGTTTTAAATTTATCAATAGTGAAAAATCTATCCATATCAAATGTAGCTTTTGTTTGTGAATATGTTGCCCTACATTTAGTAGGTTTTGTGATTAAAGAAAATACATTGATTAAGCAAGAAATTGTAGTTTGAGTAATTTAATTAGTTTACTTAAAAGGAAAAACTATACTTGAATGTAATAGTAAATATATTTTTTCCTAAATTAATAAAATAAGTTGAAACAAAGTTAATAAATGAGTATGTGGTCTTAAGTAGTAAGTAGTCTTTTTACTTTGATTGCAAGTATTTTTATTAAGTTTGAGTAAATAAATATTTTAGTTGGTATTAAATTAAAATATAGGATTTTGACTGAATCATAAATATAATTGGAGAAAAATTAATCAATTTAAATGTAACAAATTAGAGTAATTTTTTTAAGTTGGTCCAAAGTATCATTTTTTTCAGTGCACCACAGCACAGACAGCTCTAGTTAAGAAAGCGCGGCTTTCAATACAATAGACCACAATATTCTCTTAGAAAGGTTAGAAAACATGGTTGGAATCATGGTTCAGATCTTATCTATCAGAATGTTATCAGTTCGTTTGGGTAAACAATTTATCTTCCAATTATTCAAAAGTGAGATTTGGAATTCCGCAGGAGTCTATTTTAGGACCATTATTTACACTATACATGTTACCGTTAGGCACAGTTATGAGTAACCATGGCGTAAACTTTCATTGTTATGCAGGTTTCATTGTTATACAGGTTAAAGAAAATGGAGGACTGTGTAAAAGACGTGAAAGGCTGGATGTCACGTAACTTCCTCCTATTAAACAATAACAAAACAGAGGTTCTCCTTCTGGGTGCAAAATTAGCAAGAAGTAAATTACCAGATTTAATCTTGCCGACTTTCCAGCCACACCTGGCTCAGCAGCAAAAAATCTCGGTGTTATAATAGATTCAGATTTATCATTCGATCAACACATAGGCAGCATCATTTCTACATCTTCGCAACACTGCCAAGATAAGAAATGCCCCATCCCTGCGTGATGCAGAAACACTAGTACATGCTTTTATTACTTCTAGGCTAGACTACTGTAACGCGCTACTGTCAGGATGCATGAGCAAGAATTTAAACAAACTCCAACTAGTCCAAAACGCTGCAGCCAGGGTCCTCACTAAAACTAGAAAATTTGATCATATTAGTCCAGTGCTATCATCACTTCATTGGCTGTCTATTAAATTCCGCATTGATTGTAAAATCCTTTTGTTGACTTATAAAGCCCCACATGGTCTTGCTCCAAGTACTTACAATACCTTGTTTCTCATTATGAGCCATCACGACCACTCAGATCACAGAGTGCTGGCTTATTAATAGTCCCCAGAATTCAGAAGGTTTCAGCTGGGGGAAGAGCTTTTTCTTATAAAGCCCCCAAACTCTGGAATGATCCTCCAGAAACTGTTCGGGACTCAGACACAGTCTCAATCTTTAAGACTAGACTGAAAACTCACTGGTTCAGTTTAGCTTTTGGTAGCTAATGTTCCCCCAGCAGATCCAGGGTTCCATGGACACAGGGAATTATAGTAAACTGAGACGCTGGTGCTGTCGTCCCACTGCTTGCACGCGGTCACTCAAGTTTGTGGACGGTGGAGCGGAGGGATGCCGAACTGTTTCAGAGTGCTGCCGTGTCTGTGTGTACATTCTTACACTCCTGTTAAAACTTTGTCTTTTCCGAAATTCTGTAAAGCTGCTTTGTGATAACATCTGTTGTAAAAAGTGCTATACAAATAAATTTGATTTGATTTGACTCTAGAGTCCAGTGCCGGTGTGCTTTACAACACTGCATTTGATGCTTCGCATTGTGCTTGGTGATGTAAGGCAGCTGCTTGGCCATAGAAACCCATTCCATGAAGTTATCTACACTGTTTCTAAGCTAGTCTGAAAGCCACATGAAGTTTAGAGGTCTGTAGTGATTGACTCTGCAGAAAGTTGGCGACCTCTGCACACTATACGCCTCAGCATCTGCTGACCACGGGGTGTCATTTTACATCACCACTTTGTTGCTGTCATTCCCACTCGCTTCCACTTTGTTATAATACCACTTACAGCTGACTGTGGAATATTTATTAAGCGAGGAAATTTCATGACTGGACTTGCTGCACAGGTGGCGTCCTATCACAGTACCATGCTGGAATTCACTGAGCTTCTGAGAGCAGCCCATTTTTGTGCATGCATGCATGCATAGGTGCTTGGTTTTATACACCTGTGGCCATGGAAGTGATTGGAACACCTGAATTCAATGATTTGGATGGGTGAGTGAATATTTTTGGAAATAAAATGTAAGTCTGAGTTTATGTAATTTTTATCCCATATTAGGACATCAGCACATACTGACTTATTTACAGCAAAGATGGTAAAATGGACATAAAATGTTGTGCCTCCCAAGGTGGCTTCATTTTTGTTGAAAGGACAAAATGGCTCTTCTTCACATTTCAGTGGTCGACCTTGAGTTAAGCCTAAGCCTCAAACTGTCTGCAGCAGTCAGGATTGCACAGCCGCCACCAGCCCAGTTAACAACCGTGCTCTATGGTTCAGATTTTGCGCGGATTGCCTCAAGCCTATAGTGAAAATTACTGCAATAGCTACACAAAAATTTGTAGGTGCTACAGCTGTTAGCTACATTTCATAAAACTGTAGTGGCTACAGCTATTAGCTACAAATATTTGTAGTTAACTGCAAAAAGTAACACGATACTCCCCCTTCCCTTCTTATAACCATTGCTTCACCTGTTTTTCCCCATTCCAGTATTTTAATAGTTTATACTAATGCTGTTTGCTATCTGGTGTCAGAAGAGGATGGGTTCCTCCTTCCTTTCGAGTCTTGGTTCAAACCTTTTTTTTTTGCTCGGTTTTGTCTATTTGAGTGGACACTCCACCCGTACTCAGGTGCACACCACATAACTAAATCATTTAACATTCATAATGTAACACACCCTTAATGCTAATATTTAGCAAAACACACTTATCATAGGATAGGTCTGGTGCTATTAGCAGTACATCCACCTTAACAAAATTAAATGAGATTATCAGTTGATTGAACATAGCCAGGCTTGAATGTAGCTAGCCCTTCTGAATATAAACCTAAAAGGTTTACCATCAGTCAACAAAGTTTTTAGAAGCACATTAGGCCATGATCAAATGAAATGAAAAAAAAAAGCTACTGAAATACATACATCAGTCTGCAAAGGGTTACAAAACTGTGAGTACATTTCTAGTACATTGCTGATCCACAATGAGAACCATTATATATACAAACTGAGAACCCTTTCCAGGAGTGGCTGCATACATGAAAAAAATTTCCAAGGACACAGAGGCAAATCCTCCAGGAAGTCACCAGGGTTTCAGGAAAACATCCAATGAACTGTAGGTCTCTTTAACTGCAGCTAGGTTTATGACTACACAGCAAGAAAGTGATGGGGCAAAAGTGGTATTAAAGGAAGATCAGCTAAGGAAAAAACACTGCTAACCAAAAGAAACATTAAGAGAACAGCAAGTTCTGTGTTTCAGAGTAGGGACATAGCATTCATACATAGTAGCGGTATAAGGAAAATGTAGGAATATTTTTTTTTTGCTTCAGGACCTGGACAACTTGGTAATTTAAATAAAAAACAATGTTTTTGAGTGGCCTTGGCAAAGTGCTGACTTCAACCCACAAAGTAGTTATAGTAGTAAATGTTGGCAGCAGTTATTGCTGCTGCAGGTCAAGAAGCAAGTAAATTATTTCAGCAGAGAAATTACTTTTTCACATGGGTGATTTACCTGTTAAATGACTTTGTTCCTGAAATAATAATAATTTTAAAAATTAGGTTTGCATATAATCAAAACTCACTTGATTTGCCAGTTCCAAAACCAACACAAACTCTCGCCCCATTCTTCCTGCTCCAAGAAACCGGGCAATTCCAGAATGCATCATAAAAGGCAACATGTACACGTCTTTCTCTTTATCGAACTCTTGCCTCTGTGTTGCAGGAAATACCTTCAGGGCTACTGACAATCCCTGGGATGACCCCTGCCACACACACGCAAAATGGCCACAAGCCACTACCTAGAACATAAACGACAGAAAATGAAGCAAAACATGATGTAACCACATCAAAACTATGTTAGAATATTATTAATTACAAATTCATAATTAGCTTTCGTACCTTTTGCCAGTCCATGTTCCCCAGGTCAAAATCAGATTCTACCGAGATGGCAGGTGTTATGGCACCTTTCATGTGGGAAGGGGAAAATTGTCCAATTATTATTCCAAAAAAAGTAGGGTCAGCGTATTAACTGACAATAAAATAGCAACCTGTAATTAGTAAATTCTGTTTGGCATGTTGAATTCAATTACAATAAAAACAGTACAAAAAGAACTTCACCATATTTTAACTGCACACTCACTGAAAATTTTGAAATTTCTAAAACTCATTTAAAAAAGCTGGAACAGGAGCATGTTTACATTACTTAATAATTAAGTGGGCACGGAGTAATTTTACTCTGCCTTCCTTCATGTATTTTGTACTTCATAATGTGCCACAGGTTGAGGTTTGTACATATGCACATGCATATAGATCAGTATCAAGTGAAAAATATATATATAAACATATACCTAATACAGCAACTGACAACAAACTGTAATATTGCACACAAGTAAAACACGTGTAATGATGTATTACTTCAAATGGAAACTAGTAACCAATATAACCACACATTGCAGACAGTAAAGACAATAGTGCTCAGAGGCTTTTTTCAGGACATGCACTCTTAAAAATAAAGGTGCCAAAAAGGGTTCTTTGCGTGATGTCATGGAAGAACAACTTTGGTTCCTTAATGAAGTTTTCAATGTATGGTTCTTTAGATAAACATTTTTTGTAAATGAGATGTGTGACCGTGAATAATATTTTATAAAGTTTAAAGAACCCCTGTATATTTTAAATGTTCTAGGGCTTTTCTATGGCAAAACTTTGTGGTATATTTTTGTCTATGAGAAAGTGATACAGCTTATAAATGTTGCGGAATGTCTACGGAATGAGCATGCATATATTTGAGGTTCGGTCCTGAACTAACTGTAATAAATGACCTCATGTGGCACATACAATCTTACAACAGAAGTCATTTTTGTGTCTGGACAGATACGTGTGCTCAATCTGTAGTATTCTCATATTCAACAGCTTTATATGTAGAGCTAGTCTCTTCTGAGCATAAAAAGGAGGAACATGATAACACTATTTGTGGTTGATCAACAGTATCTATGGAAGTAGAATCTGTTTGCTGCAACAAGTAAACCCACACAAATTTTGCTGTCAGGATATTATCTTCTTCAGTGTTCCTAGAATTTTGGGTAATCTGCACAATGAGCTGTTACAATGGTGTGACAGCCAAGGGTATAAAGTGAGGTGGGTTGACCTAAGGGAGAAATCATTTAGAAGGAAACAATGAATAAGAAAAAAACCCTTAAACATTTTAGCTGTCTTCCATAATAGGACGATTTAATAGCAGTATTGTACACTACTTAACAGGAGTAGTACAATTACGTTGTAGCTGTACTGTTAAAGACAATATACTGTAGATTGTAGTAATGCATATGCTAAATAAAATCAGAAGATAAAAAAGAGCAGAAGAGAAAGTTCAGGCCAAATATCAGCCAGTGAAATGAGTTGTTTTTATTTACTGATTTAAACTTATATTCAGTAGGGACTCCTGAAATAGGCAATTTGGATAATTGGCAAAGGCAGGAGTAGCATTATTTCAGCTTTTGAAGCCATGGAGCTCTTAGACTCTCAAGCCCTGTCTCAACTTGTGCACTTGCAGTCCTCAATTGCGTCCCTATGAGGGTCTAGAAGTTTTAAGGAGCTTTCAATTTCTCAATTTGGTGTTCCAGGAGGTGTTCACAAGGTTATTACAAACGAGGACGAATCAAAGGCTAATAACAAACATGAAATAAAACATGGTACATGTCAGTCATTTTATAAACGTTATAATTGTGTATATGTTATATGAACATTTTGTTTACACCATACATAGAGACATAAATTTTGAGTTTCCATTTAGCCCGTTATATTATTACACGGAGTGGAGGGCGGCACAGGGCATACTCTAGCAATTTAGAAATCCTAACCAACACGTTTTTAGGTCCCACAAAGAGTACATGAGGTCCCAATAAAGAGGACATATGGTCAACTCAGTCAATATTGCCAAAGAAACAGAATATAGACCAGGTATAGAGAGCCTGTTAACAGCAACCAGCAATGTTGCCTTCAACATAGTTTGTGCCTGTGTTTAATTAGGCACTGTAGTCACCAAGCAATCTCTCAGCTCCCTAGACTAGGCATTTGTATTACCTCAGTAAAACTACACATATAAAAGATATAAAATTCCAATCCATAAAAAGTGGAATGACACATGAAAAAAGTATTGAGCACAGTAAGAAAAAACACTAAACCAGCTGATCACACACATTAGTTTTCCTACTCATGCTTATTAGAATTCGCTGGGGAGGTGCACGTTGGTAGGTTAGTACTTCCACACTTTATAAAACAGCTACCCATGTTTAAACACAAGTAAAAAAAATAATTTCTCATCAAGCTGTCATGCAAGCAAACTCCCACGGAGGGTATAGGTAAAGAGTGAGGTGTATTTACACTCATATTGTATTTGTTATATTGTAATATTCATGTTTTTCTTTATATTTTTATATATGATACATTTACAGACCATTAAGCTTTCTTTTCCTCTGTTAATGTGTGTGTGTGTGTGTTCTGTTGAGGGCCTCTCTCGCCCCTCCTTCAAGTGAGGGAGCTAAAGTATAGAATAAGCATGCCAATGTTATGAAAACAGTGTTTGCCGGGGGTACCTGGTTGCGTTAGAATAAGCTTTTCCAGATGTTTCCTTATGGGAATGTATGGATGTGTGTCTCTAACCATGTTATGTATGTGCGTACATTTACCATATAAGAGCAGAGGCAGTTTGAAAAAGTTGGGGATCCCACATTCGGCCTTCGGGACTCTCACAGAGCTTTAACACTATCTTATCTTGAAATAAAGTTGTTCATGTTTAAATCCAGATAGTGTCTACAGAGCTTTCGTCTCCCCACCTACACAACTGAGAATAAACCACAAGAGCACTCTCAAGACCTTCACAACCAGACAGTTAAGCATCATAGTATGAGACGGTTTCTTTTCTCATGGTAGTGGCGAAATTCAAATTCTAGAAGGGAAGATCAATGGATACATGTACCAGTAAATTCTTAAGAAGAATCTATTGCCATCCAACATAATGAGGAGAAGAAAGGGGGGAACTTCCAGCATGAGAATAATCAAAAACATACTGCAAAGGAGACTTACAATTGATACCACAGGAAGAAAATGAATGTGTTGTAATAGCCTAGTCAATAACCAGAATTTAAAGCAAAAGAGAATTTGTGGAGGAAACTAAAGATCAAGATTCACCAGCATGCCCCACCAGAATCTTCAAGATTCTTCAAAGACTGTGTGTAGAAGAATCAGACACAGTCATCCAAAATACAGCCCCTTCTGAGACCCAAAGCATGACATTCCATGTTGTTCGTGCCACACAGAGTCATTAACAGCCAGTTGGCAATGGTAATAGCCATAATTTGTAAACATTGTACTTTCACTTTTTTTTTTTTTTTTTACTTGTTTTAGTTGTTATTTTGTCAGTATTCATAGCTTACTTCACTGTTTAGCTGCATACTGAATGTGGGAAATTTAAACTTGATGCCAAATTTGTAGAGAGCATAATGTCTCAGAGTTGCAACTGGGAACTGGGTGGCAACTTGCCAGGGGTAGCACCGGTACCCCTGAAATATGTGTAAATATATGGGGAGTGAACTGTCAATGAAAACCTGAGGTCCATAAGAACTTACCAGTCCTTCCAGTTATGGGTAAAATAACCTCAACTATGAGTAAAACGGTGTGATGGTAACATATCACCACTGCGTCAACAAAAAAAGCAACAGACAGAACAGAGAGTCTTCTAGAGAGGCTCAATGGCTCTTGGTCACCACAAGGCCAGAAGATGGACTTAGCATAGTCTAAGATTGGCTACTTTATGGTGATTCCATATAAATGTAAAAGTTACCAAGACATATTTCCTCAGAGCTGATCTCTAAAATGATAATGACTTGCTGGTGATGTTCTTTCACCTAGGGGTTGAGAAGATCTCAAATCTGAAATTCACAGCAGCCAAATTCAACCTTCAAAGTCTCAAAGACCCTGATGTAACAGAAACTTTCCAAACAAGAGGTGTCAGGCTCACACCAGGAATTGAACATGCAGGCACAGATACAATGATGTGCTCCTTCAATACAACAGCCACTGTGACCCTCTGTAAATATTGGCCAATGCTGATCAACTTGTACTTTATCATTGGAGATGGGAACTCAATAAAAACAAAAATGAACCTGCAGAGGTCAACATTAAGAATAGTATCAAGAAGGCAAAAGAGAAGTGTATAGAAGATTAAAATAAGAAAGTAGAAAATGACGTACAACTGTCAAAAGAAGAAAAGTCTACACCATTTAGAATAAGAAATCCTATATAGATAGACAGAATATTGCTCACAGTTATAATTATAAGGTTTCTGAACATTACTTGGTACTGTAATGTTACACTACCAAGGAGGACAGCTACCCAACCTTGCAAGAAGAGGTCGAGGCAACAATCAAATCCTTGAAGAAGGGGAAGACAGCAGAAATGGAAAGCATACCCAGAGAACTGGTTCAAGCAGGGGAAGAAACCACAATTGAATTGACATCCTTACAAATTGTGCACACAGGAGACAGGACAGCAGACAGGAGAATGGCCCACACCATAGACTCAGTAATTACTTTGCCCAAGAAAAAGAAACCCTCAGTTGTGCTAAGACTTAGAATAAACCGTAGTCACCCAAGCAAAGTCATGTTGAATGCAATACTGAACAGACTGAAACTTCAGGCAGAAGAAATCATCATAGAAAGACAGACATGGTTTAGAGCTGGTTAGACCACCAAAATACAGATATTTAACCTAAGAATTCTTCACAAGAAATACCTACAGCATCAAAATCTTTACTATGTCTTTATGGACTTCCAGAATGCCTTCAACAGGTTTTGGAAGGCAGCCATATGGGTAACCATGAATGAACCATGTAAATATAACATCAACCCAAATCTTGTCTAATCATTGAACACCTACATAACAAGGCCACCGGTGCAGTCCTCAATAGCATGATTCAGTCCACAGGTGAGCTTCAAGTACTTTGGGGTGATTATCACAGACAATGGGCTCAAAACCAACAGCACCACTAGTACAACTCATCTGTAACAATAACATCTCCCTCAATTATAAAGTAAGGCTGATGCATTCACCTATTTTAGTTATTTTCTCATATGTATGTGAAATATGCATACTTACAGTGGAGCTACAGACAAAAATCCAGGCCATCGAAATGATGTGCTATGGAGGATATTACACATCTCACATGCAGAGCATATCACCAACAAGCAAGTCCATCAAATGATCACACAGGTCATCCTCACAGTCACCAAAAAATAGAAACGGAGGTGGTATGGCAGACAAAAGAAAAGGCGGAAAGCTAGTTAAGTGTCAAGAGGCTTTTATTGTCATTCCTTCTATGTACAAGTACACAGTGGAGTGAAATTATGTTCCTCCAGAAACAACACGGTGCAACAAGGAAAAAAAAAGTACAAAGTGTGAACGTACAGACATAGTGTGCAAACAAAAAATTAAGCTAGAATCAATATCCATCCATCCATCCATCTATTTTCTAAGCCGCTTCTCCGTCAGGGTCGCGGGGGGGAGCTGGAGCCTATCCCAGCAGTCTTCGGGCGGAAGGCTAGAATCAATATAATAAATACAATAAATTAAACAGACATTAGACACAGTAAACAGACAGGACAGTGCAGCACCGGCACAGCATACATTTATGGATATGAGGTAGTGAGAATAAGGTGCAAAGATATTTAACATGCTGTGATCTGTGAGTGACGCAGTCAGATAACATACATAAACACAGCAGATACTGAGGTAGTAAAACCTGAGTAAAACAGTGTAAACACAGTGTTAGCAGCAATTTTCCAGATAATGCAAGTAGAGCATCAAAAGAGGTAGGGTCTTGCGGTCAGAGGTGGTGCAATTCCCAAACCAATCGATGATGCAGCTGCTCAGCTGATCTCCACAGTCCCCCTCTAGAACATGGTTAGGATGGGAGGGGGGACAAGAGCCTTCTTCAGTCTCTGCAGGAAGTAGAGGTGCTGCTGGGCTCTCTTGGCAATGGAGTTGGTGTTGAAGGACCAGGTGAGGTTCTCTGTGATGTGGACACCGAGGAACTTGGTGCTGAGGGATGATGATGTTCATGCTGAACTGAAGTCTATGAACAGCATTCCAACATAGGTGTCTTTATTGTACAGGTAGGTGAGAGCCAGGTGGAGTGTGGTGGAGATGGTGTCATCTGTTGAGAGGTTGGGGCAATATGCAAATTGCAGAGGGTCCAGTGAAGGAGGAAGCACGTTGGAACAACTGCAGTGCTCAGAGAGATATTGAATATGTCTGTGAGAACATCAGCATTCTCTGAACACTCTACCTGCTACTGCTGTCAGATCCTGGTGCTTTTCATGGGTTGACTCTGTGTAGAGTTCTCCGCTCATCAGCAGTGGACATATGCAGTACCTGTTCACTTGGAAAACCGAGCATAGAATTATTAAGCATGTCTGGAAGGGAGGCATCACTGTCACAAGCAGGTGGAGGTGACTTGTAGTTGGTGATAACCTGGATGCCCTGCCACATGCGCTGTGTGTAAGCAGTGTTTTGAAAATGATTGTGGATTTTCTTTGAGCAGGCACGCTTAGCCTCTTTGATGGCCCAGGAAAACTTGGCTCTTGCTATCCTGAGGTTTGCTTTGTTCCTTGACTTGAAAGCCTTGTCGCAGGTTCTGAACAGCAGGCGCACCTCTGCAGTCATCCATGGTTTCTGGTTGGGGTGCGTTGTGACAAGTTTGGAGACAGTAACATCATCAATGCACTTGCTGATGTAGCCAGTCACTGATTCTGTATACTTCTCCAGGCTGATGGAATCACTTGAGGTTGCTGCTTCTCTGAACATCTCCCAGTCAGTGTGCTCAAAACAGTTTTGAAGAGCAGAGATAGCTCCTGGTGGCCAGGTTCTCTTTTGCTTCTGGTCTGGTTTGGCACATGTGATGAGTGGTCTGTATGCTGGGATGAGCATCACAGAGATGTGGTCTGTGTATCTGTAGTGTGGGTGGGGCTCAGTCCTGCACGGGCCGGGGATGTTTGTGTAAACAAGATCCAGCACGTTAGCCCCCCTGGTTGCATGGTCCACATACTGATGAAAATTGGGGAGTACTGACTTCAGATTGGCATGGTTGAAATCTCCAGCAACAATGAGCAGTCTGTTTGGGTGTGCGTTTTGGAGATCACTGATAGCGTTGTACAGCTCAGTGCAGCGTTAGCAGTAGCATTGGGAGCTATACACACCACTACTATGTACAGCATACTTGGCTCTCTAGGCAAATAACATGGCCTGGCTGTGACAATCGCAAACTCCACCAGCGGTGACAGTGACTAGATACTAGTGCCGTGTTTTTACACCATGCAGTGTTGATGTAAACATAGTCCCCTACCTAGAGTCTTACTGCACAGCTCAGCATCTCAGTCCGCACGGAAGCACAACAGGCCATCAAGCTAAACGGCTAAGTCCGGAGTGGAGCTCGTCATCCACGTCTCCATAATAACGAAAACACAGCATTCTCTGAACTCATGCTGGGTAGCCCACTGAATCCGGAGGTAGTCCAGTTTATTCTCCAAAGAACAACCATTTGAGAGAAGAAGCGATGGAACAGCTGGTCGTCTGGGATTTGCCTAGCGTGTACCACGGCTCGCTTGCCTTGCTTTTGCCTCTTCACACATCGCTTTCAGCCAGTATACTCATGTAGCACCATGGATTGTAGCAGGCGTAGCTTGTGCAGCTCTTCACACAGTACGTTTGTAAGCAGAGATTATGGCTGATTTCTCATCTGTAGCAGGCTCTGGCGTTGGTAGACGCTGGTGCTGGTTGAAGCATTCCCTACATCATATTTCTTAGAGTGAACTCTTATGTACACTGGAAAAAAAAAAAATTGGAAAAAATGGCCAAATGACTGGCAGCAGCGGCTGCCGCACAAAAACCATAAAATTAAAGTAAAATATATTAATTTTTTTTAAAAGTACAATAATAATAATTTTATGGAAATTTTCTATAAAGGTTTTGCGGGAAAGAAATGTTATTTTAGAGATTTTTGCTATAGTATTATGATCAAATACCTTCAATAAAATGAAAGCACAAAAGGTTCTGCAGACTAAAACCATTATTTTACAGATTTTTACCAAATTATTTTGGTCAAAAACCTTCAATTAAAGGATAGCACAAAATGTTCTACGGATAAAAACTTATTTTACAGATTTTTACTAAATTACTACGATCAAAAACCTTCATTGAAGTGTTTGCACAAAAGTTTTGCAGATAAAAACTGTAACTTTACAGACTTTTCCTAAACTGTTGATCAAAAACCTTCAATAGCGATAGCACAACAAAAGTGCTTCAATAGATGAGGTTTTTTTTTTTTATTACTACAAACAAACACCTGTAACAAAGTAAAAGCACTAAAAGTTCTGCAGAGATTACATTTATTGACATCAATAATAACTTTGAAGCTGTTGACAAAGTCTCACATTCATTTTACCCACTCAAAAATGGGCCAAATTTGTGCCCCCACCAAATAAAGCACTTTAGAAATAGATAAGATATAATGGACCAGAAGTCACAACTTGAACAACCTGTCAATTATTCAAGCAGACAAAATATTAATCTGTTATTCTAATGATGTAACACAAGGAATGCAAATTTTAGCAACTGTTGACTGATTCAATAGATTCAATTTATATAATAATTAGTGTTAAGAAAAAGTTTAGCTTTATTGAAAAACAAAACTGTAGCTTAGCTATTTGCCATTAGATCAAATCCAAAACAAAGGACTGTCAGCCCTACAAGACACAGGAAAATTAGGTAATATAAATATGGTGGGTGCTGTCCTATCTTAGCCATGTTGAGGGGTTTGATGTCTTAACACTAACATTCCACCTTAAGCGTAGTCAAGAATTTATACTGCAAAACCAACGTTAAAATGCCATTTCAAATATCAGCATGAAGACAACTACAATTTCAAAAACCAATTGAGCATAATGCAGTTTATTTGGTAAAAACGAAACCTGAGCTGTAATGCCAGAAAATCTAATGGTACTTATTTTCCAACACATGTGAAAATCTTTCTGAAACTGCTGTTTTTAATGTAATTTACAGTGAATAAAACCCCTTAAAATGTGCAAAATTTGCAGTAATTAGCCTTTTTATCTGAATGTTTATTGTAAATGTTTAATAACGAATTTGAAAACTATTTTTGCTATATATATTTATTAAAGCACAGCTAAGGAAATCATAGACAAGTATGGTTATTATTCTTCTGTTTAACAAATCCTTTACAGGATTACCCTCCTCATTCAATCAGATTGAAATTGTATTCCGAATGGCCTCAGTTGTACAGGTCTGTTCCAATCAAACTATTAGTCAGACTATTAAGATATTATTAGGCTGCATGTAAACGTGATTAATGATTACACAGCTATAAGGAGGAAGCACTCAGCTCTAACCCCGAGTTTGGTGCAATAATGTGATGTGGGAGTCCTTGTCTGTGGGTGTGGTTTGGCAATCACCAAATATTACTTAAGAACTTATAAGAAGGCAACTGCATATAAATGTAAGTTAATATGAATTTTAATCTTTACAATGCATAAGATATTTGTCTTTTAGAACGCTTCAACTCAGGTCTAAAAATATACGATGTACAATGTAAACAATGCAAGCCAGCTTTCAATGCAAATGCATGCATGCGGCATTTAAAAGATATTGTCAAAGACATCAGGCGGTTTAGAAATATTTCAAAAGCGTGTGATGTTGCTGCTCCTCTGAATGCTTTATCTGAAGTATGCATGTCTGTTCATTTATTAAGCCCATGTGTTTCATGCATTAATTTAGCCCACAAAATAACTCCAGATGCCAGCTTTGGGTAAAAAGTAAATAAACAAGATTTTTTTTTTGTTGCCTGTTGATTTAAAAAATTACAAATTAAAAAAAAATGATTGGCTTATACAAATCAGCCATCACCCCGAAGATACTTGTATCTAAAGAACAGTGTTTCTATATTTGTCTATTATTTCATATATGTGGGGCAAATAGAAGATGTAATGTCAAAGGACCAGCCATCCTCAAGCACAGATGCTTTGTTCATGGCTCTGAAAATAAAGGCATCTGATGGAAAGAGGCACACTGTCAAAACACTTTCTGGTAAAAAGTGTATTGTTCTCTTTTTATATACACTGTAAACTCATTTAAGTTCAAAATAATTCAAGTTTATAATAGTTTATAAAAAGGTTTATAAAGTCAATCAAGTGTTTGTGTGTGTTTAAAACTGAAAAATACTTTGTGATCAAAGCTAACAGTAAATTGTCTGGATTATCTGACAGATGCAAAGTCAGTGACTCAAATGTAGTTGTAAGTATTCTTTCAATTCTATCCTAAACAAAGTATTTATAAATGCTACTGATTTATGAGGTACTCAGGAACAACTCTCTCTGACAAGGACAAAGGTGTTGTTATGCCAAGCATAAACGTGTGTTATTCAGAAAATTAATTAATTTTGAGTTACTAAAACACTATAAGCTGAAGCATGGCCATTATGTTCAGAGACACCTATATCTATGCACATACACTGAATGCCCATGCACGTACAAAACATTTAATGTCTATTTCATGTTGAGGTTTTAACTGTGAAAAGTACAGAACTAGTAATATTTACATGTCTATTGTGTCCTGGAAGTGAAACATACTATATTGCCAAAAGTATTAGTTCTTCTGCTTTCACATGCATATGAACTTGAGTGAGAACCCATTCTTAATCCACAGGGTTTAATATGATGTCGGCCCACCCTTTGCAGCTTCAACTCTTCTGGGAAGGGTTACAAGTGTGTTTATGGGAATTTTTGACCATTCTTCCAGAAGCACATTTCTGTGAAAATGTGCTTTCTGTGAAAGTTGTTCCACAATAAACTCGCTCATCCATGTCTTTATGAACCTTGCCTTGTACACTAGTGCGCAGTCATGTTGGAACAGTAAGGTGCCATCTCCAAACTGTTCCCACAAAGTTGGGAGCATGAAATTATCCAAAATCTCTTGGTCTGCTGAAGCATTAAGAGCTCCTTTCACTGGAATTAAGGGGCCGAGCCCTGCAAAACAACCCGACACCATAACCTGCCCCCTCCACCAAACTTTACACTTGGCACAATGCAGTCAGATTTTGCGTACCGTTCTCCTGGCAACTGCCAAACCAAGACTCCTCCATAGGATTGCCAGATAGGGAAGCATGATTTGACACTCCATGATTGGTGGCATGATTTACACCACTGCATTCAACGCTTACATTGCGCTTGGTGACGTAAGGCTTGGATGTAACTGCTTGGCCATGGAAACACGTTCCACAAAGCTCTCTATGCACTGTTCTTGAGCTAATCTGAAGGCCACATGAAGTTTGGAGGTCTGTAGCGATTGACTTTGCAGAAAGCTGCAACCTCTGTACACTATGCATCTCAGCATCTGCTGACCCAACTATGTCATTTTACGTGGCCTACCACTTCGTGGCCGAGTTGCTGTCGTTCCCAATCACTTCCACTGTGTTATAATATCATTGACAGTTGACTGTGGAATATTTAGTAGCGAGGAAATTTCATGACTTATTGCACAGTTGGATTCAAACACCTGAATTCAATGATTTGGATGGGTGAGGGAATACTTTTGGCAATAAAGTGTATCATCTAGTAGAGAGTACTTTTCTCGTATAAACAACCATCTGAGGCACTATGACAGTAACTTGTATGTTTCAGTATCGTTCTTTTCAAGCCAAAATGTATGCTATTTTCAAATCCCATAAGAGTAGGAAGCAGTAAAAGACTTAAAAGTTGAAGTACTGAAAGGTGGTGATATAAATGATGAGCATCAAGTATCTGATGAACATCTGGGTGATTTTGAAGAAACTCCTTCTGATTTATATAGTAACAACTTGTTTGAAGCTGATCCAGTAAATGAGAACTTGCAAGACAATAATTCAAAATTGCCATCTGTCCTTTTGAAATTAGAGAGTCACATATGGCAAGTTCTGTAATTCATGAATTACTGGAGTTGCATTTCATTTTGTACCTCTGCTGCAGTGCCTGCATCACACAGTATAGCTTTTGATGTTTTTAAAAAAAGCATAACCATCTGGTCAATCAGTTAGCAATTAATGAACTCAGCCTAGCCATTTCTACCTTCAAACATAAACAATACTACAAGAAAAATTTTAAGGTTGTGAAACCTGTCGAGTATGTACTACAGGCGAAGACCAAGAAAACCTTTCAATATGTTCCCTTACTAAAGTTTCTGTAACAGTTACTTAGGTGTAAAGATATAGTTGATAAGCTTGTTGATAATCATACAGCCTGTTCTGCAAGTACACATCAGTAAGCATCTTTTCAGGATGGCAAGCATCACCAAAACAAATTATTTTCAAGTAGTGATTTAAGGATTTTTGCTGTGTTTGTACATTGACGAAGTTAGGGTTTGCGATTCCCTTTGGGAACATCATGCAAAAAAAAAACACAAGATTTGTGCAGTGTACTGGATTTTAGGTAACTTGTTATCAGCTCAGCTCTGTCTTCAATCTACTTAACATTGTTGTGCAAAAGTGATCATGTTAAAGGTTATGGCCATAAGAAAATATTTGAGCCTTTGTTACATGATCTAATGACTTTGGAGCACCAAGGACTGGTTATTCCATAGCTTGGGTCATTTATCAAGGGTATGTTGTTACTGATAATCTGGGAGCTCATGGACTAGCTGTATTTGTAGAGAGTTATTCAGGAAAGTATTTCTGTCGATTTTGTACAGCTCAGCTTTGTGACATTCAGGGGCAAGAACCAAGAAAGTTCACCAGCTTCATGCCAAAACAACGTGCAAAAAAAGGGGTAAGCTGCCTTGGTGTAATTTCAGCTTGTTTTTTTTTTTTTAACTAAAAGTCTCTCTCACTTTAACGTGCTAAGTGGTTACCCCCCAGATATTGTCCATGATCTTTCTGAGGGCATAGTTCCTGTAGAACAAGCATGGTGCATTGAAGTACTTCTTTCTAATAAATAGTTCACATCTTAATAATCTTATCCATCTTTTCCATACAAAGGGGGTATAAAACTAACCACCCTCATTTGTTGTCTAACACTGTCCTGCCACAAGTACATGGTTAGGTTTAGAAGCCTCATTCCATTTTTGTATAAGAATATTCAGTAGCCAGTTGTAGTTAATCTTTAAACCACTAGGTGTCAATAGCTAAGAACCATTGGAGGTTAAAGCAGCCTATCACACGTTATCAGGAAGTGAGAGCAGGCCACTCTTGAGAATCATGGAGCATTGAATCAAAAGTCAATCCAGTGAGATCTGCATACATCCTAATGTCATTGATAGCATCGTGGGTATGTAACTATTGTTTTTTGTTATCTAGCATTGTAGGTCATTATTTTAGAGACATTTGTTACATTTTGTTACGTTTGATACTGAGAATTGATTGGGGCGCTATTGTGGCAGTTGCATTACTCTTATATATCCATTCATGCACAGTTGCAATAAACCCAAGAGATTTTATTTAAATGGTGGTTAATTAGCACATGTTAAAGGCGAGCATATTGTTGAATATTGTTTTTCTGTATGTTTTAGTTTCACCTTTCCTTGCAACGTCAATAAACCTGTGGATAAGGGCCAAGTGTCTTCAGAGTCTTGATGTTAGGAGAGTTTATCTGTCTGTCAAGATATATTCAGCATATATACCAAGGACAGAACAAACACTTTACAAAGGAAACAAACAGTTGGTGGTAACGCCAACGAAAACTGGTGTACTCAGTTACTACTTTTCATTATTTGAAAACATGTTCCCAGCGATGAACCTGCTTGGCAGGTCATTTTGGATTTAAAGGAGATTGCCAAATTGGTTGTTGTCCCTGTTCATAGTCTTTAATCAACTGGATCAAGTGCAAAATTTCAGAACATAGAAAAAGTGATCAGGAACTCTTTCCTCATCACAAGCTGTTGCCTAAACATCACTTTCTGGAACACTATCCAGAAATGATTCAATGTTTTGGTCCCAGTGTGTCATTATGGAGTGTGAGATTTGAGGCCACACACAGTTTTATCAAGCACATTGTTAGGCATATAAATAACTTCAGGAACGTAACTTTGTCATTAGCAATGAAGCACCAGATAATGGTTGCCTATACTTTGAAAAGTCTTCCTTGGAGGTTCCACAAGTCCCCACTGACATACTTAATGAGGATGTTGTGAACACAACTGCCCTCAAATCACTGCTGTAAACCTTGCAGAGCGTCACAATTAATGGCATAAACTAGAAAAAAAGGCATGATAGTTGTTCATGGATCGTATGGGAGTCTGGCAGAATTCTCAGAAATATTTCAGCTCTGCATTGTAAAAGATTTTATTCTCAATATAAAAAAAATTGACCTCATGGTATAGACAGCACTATTGAGCGTTTGAGTTACATCCAACAACAGATTTTGCAGCAGTTGACTTGAAAGAGATTGCTGACCAGTATCCATTGGGTGACAGCAAAGTTGGATCACTACTAATGGTGACTTTAAAAAGATTTGTGATAGATAGGTAATTTTTAAATCTATCTGTCTTAAAAGCTCACATTTTCTTCTTTGTCAGTTAATAATAATTATTATTATTATAAAACAGTTAATTACTGGTGTGTAGTTTTAATAAATTATGGCAATGCACATTCATAATTCATAATTCAAACACCTATGAATTGTTTTTAAATTTTCTAATTATAACAAGTTATTACATAGGGCGGTCATACAAATTTGTTTTTAAAATGTGGAAAAGTGAGAGATAAGGGGGGGGAGCAAGAGATAAAAGAGAAGAGTTAAAGAATCTGTGCAGTTACACATGTCCACTAGAGAGGACTAGCATGGACTGCCAATTTAAAGAGAGCACTATAGAACATTTGAGTTGCATCCAACAACAGAGCTTGCAGCAGTTGATTTGAAGGAGCTTGCTGACCAGTATCCGTTGACTGAAAATAAAGTTTGATCACTACCAATGGTGACTTTAGTTGCACATTTCCACTAGAGAGGACTAGCGTGGACTGACAATGTGAATTGTATCACTAAAATGCTAAAAAAAATCATTATTTTCTTGTTTGTTTGTTTTTCAGATTGAATACAAGATGGCTGAAACTCTGAGCATCATACTTGGAGTAGATAATGCT
The DNA here is from genome assembly GCF_015220715.1 of Pygocentrus nattereri. Classification (NCBI taxonomy): domain Eukaryota; kingdom Metazoa; phylum Chordata; class Actinopteri; order Characiformes; family Serrasalmidae; genus Pygocentrus; species Pygocentrus nattereri. The sequence continues at coordinate 19,239,083 of NC_051231.1, forward strand.
TCAAAATTAACTCTGCCCACTGGGATACCAGTACAGGACCTCAAAGGAGAGATTAGAAGAAAGTTTGGCTTGTCTGGAAATTTCAGGCTGCAGTGCAGTCACATTGAATTTGACAATGAGTTTGTGAACTTGACAGTGTCTTCAGAAATCAAAGACAAGACCACAGTTAAAGTTATTTACTTGCCAAATGAATCAGACACAACTCTGCCTCATACTGCTTTGCAAGAGTTAGATGACAGTCTTTATTGTCCTCATCATCAGACACAGACTTACTTTCCTCCAATGAATCTACATCTTCAGATTCTTCCCTTAGATCACAGCCATGGCTCCCAAACTTCCAAATACCTCAGTTCAGTTATGAGGTACAACCAAGCTTTCTACAACAGCGGCACTCTTCTAAATCCAAGTACCAAACTAATGTCAGATATACTAGATGGTTTGGCATCAGCAATCATCAAATACCAAGTTTATCCTTTGAGTGCAACATCTGATGATGTGGCTGAGGCTCTGATAACAAAGTCTTCCTGTTTAAAGGACCAAGGATCGGTCACTGGCTACTACAGATGGAAACTACCACACTACACCAAGAAACACAGGCTGCCCAGAGTTGAGTGTAAAGGCTGTAAAAGAAAAGCGCGGTGCCACAAGTCAAGGTCCTAACCGGGTAAAGAAGCCACGGAGAGCAGAAGTCAACTACTATCCTTATTACCCTACAGGTGAGACTACAGAAAGCCTTGAGAAGGAAAGGCAAGCATTTATGCTAGAGGTGAAGAAAAGGAACAACCCACAGCCAATCTAAAGTGAAATGGAAAGAACCCTTTGTCTACAGAAGACAGGAAGTCATTGAAGATATGCCTTTTATAGCAGAGCTCAAAAACAGATGACCAGCTCTCTTTTCTGAGAGTCAGGTAATTTTTTATTCTTTTTAGTCTTTTTTATTTTACTGTACATGTGTCAAAAAATTACTTCTTAAATTTGAAAAATGTGGAGTGGAGTGCAAGTGTAGGTCTAAATCTTGTGAATCTGGTGAATGGTCAAAATGAGCAAATTTAAAATGGACAAATTTAGATGTAAAACTGATAATATTCCACGTGTGTTTGATCTGTCTATATAACAAGGCACAGTATTGTTATAGATATAAATGCAACACTCAACATATAAAAAAATGCAAAGTGATAACAAAAACGTTGACCCACCACCTAAAGAAATCCAGCCAAGATGTTGATGTTTTCCTTCCACTGTATGTGATCATTTGAAATTATGCATTTACATGAGGTTCACATTCAATTTGTTGTGTTGTATTCAATTTATTATGTTTCAGATAAACGCAGAATTCACCTACATCACCACAGTGCCCTTGATGTCAACCTTTATGTACCAGTAAATTCCAATGATGTTGGGAAAACAGAATACGATGATTTGCAAATCATTTTCAACCTATACTCAATTGAATACATTACAAAGACAAGATATTGAATGTTCAAACTGATGAACTTTATTGTTTTTTGCAAATATTCACTCATTTTGAATTTGATGCCTGCAACACATTCCAAATAAGTTAGGACAGGGGCAACAAAAGACTGGGAAAGTTGAGGAATGCTCAAAAAACACCTGTTTGGAACATTCCACAGGTGAACAGGTTAATTGGAAACAGGCGTGTGTCATGATTGTGTATAAAGGGGTCATCCCTAAAAGGCTCAGTCGTTCACAAGCAAGGATGGGGCGAGGTTCACCATTTTGTGAACAACTGCATGAGCAAATAGTCCAACAGTTTAAGAACAACGTTTCTCAATCTGCATTTGCAAGGAATTTAGGGATTTCATCATTTCCATCCATAATATCATCAAAAGATTCAGAGAATCTGGAGAAATCTCTGCAAGTAAGCGGCAAGGCAGAAAACCAACATTGAATGCCCATGACCTTCGATCCCTCAAGCGGCACTGCATTAAAAACCAACATCATTCTGTAACAGATATTACCACATGGGCTCAGGAAGACTTCAGAAAACCACTGTCAGTGAACACAGTTCATTGCTCCATGTACAAGTGCAAGTTAAAACTCTGCCATGCAAAGCGAAAGCCATATATGAACACCCAGAAATGCCGCCAGCTTCTCCGGGCCTGAGCTCATCTGAGATGGACTGACGCAAAGTGGAAAAGTGTCCTGTGGTCTGAAGAGTCAATATTTCAAATTGTTTTTGGAAATCATGGACGTCGCGTCCTCCGGGCCAAAGAGGAAAAGGACTGCCCAGATTGTTGTCAGCGCAAAGTTCAAAAGCAAGCATCTCTGATGGTATGGGGGTGTGTCAGTGCCCATGGCATAGCTAACTTGCACATCTATGAAGGCACCATTAATCATTTGAGACACTGCGAGCGACTGAGAGCGCGTCACTGCGAACGACTGAGAGCGCGTCACTGCGGTAAAGTTTTTTGTGCTATCAGCATCTAAATCAACAAGAAGCAGTAAGTGGCTGAAATATCATGGCTTCTGCTGGTTGCTTCGTCTGCGCAGAGTGTGGCATGTTTAGCCTAACGCCCTTTTCCGCGATAGCGTTTGTACTAAGTGCCAGCTAGTTAGCTGTTTGGTGGAGAAGGTCGACCAGTTAGAAGTGCGTATCCGGGGATAGGGGATAGGCAGCCAGAGGCAGCGTTAGCAGCCCCCGGTACCCTAGGGAGAGTTAGCATCCCCTCGACTCCGGCGTCAGAATCGGCGGTCTAGCCGGAAAGCTAAGGCTAATGCTAATGCTGAGGCCAAAGCTAGCCCACCGGAACACCACGCTCCTCCGATTCGCGTGTCAGGGTTTGCCCTGCTCAGTGAAGCACCCACTGTGAAGCCTGTTAAAAGCACTCTGGTCATAGGAGACTCGATTGCTCGACATGTGAATACTCCGTTAGGGGCGCCAGCGGTTACAGTTAGATGCTTATCGGGAGCCAGAGCGTCGGACATTAGTGGCAACCTTAGATTAGCTGATAAGAGATATTCGAGGATAGTCATTCATGTAGGGGCCAATGATATCCGTCTGCAGCAGTCTGAGGTAACTATGGCTAATATTAGAGAGGTGATTAAACAGGCCCAGACGATGTCCGATGCCGTAATCTGCTCTGGCCCCATCCCAATGTGGCGCAGCGCTGAAGCCTACAGCAGGCTTACGGCGTTAAACTGCTGGATGACCAAGTTGTGTTCCAAAAATCAAGTGGGCTTTATAGACAATTGGTTACGTTTTGAGGGCAAGCCTGGTCTTATAGGTAGGGATGGTGTCCACCCCACGCGGGAGGGTGCTGCCTTACTTTCGTGCAGCATAGCACATAGTCTTTTAGTTAGTCGGCAGAGTAGTGTAAACCGCTGCTGACAATCCAAAGCCGGGACCAGACCGCAGACACAGGCTAAACCGACCGCTGCAATCCGCCTTGAGGCGTCACCCAAGATTAACCTTATTGAGACCATGTCTTTGCCCCGAATTAAAACTAAATTTAATCACAGAAAAACTCAATCAGTCTGCTTAAATAACCTTATCAACATATATCCATGTTCTGATGATAGCACTAACACCTTAGATCTAAAACTTGGACTACTTAATATAAGATCATTAAACTCTAAAGCAGTCGTCGTAAATGAAATTATAAGCGATCATAAATTTTACTTTTTTGTCTTACTGAAACGTGGGTTAGACCAGATGAATATTTAGCTTTAAATGAAGCCACGCCTGTAGGCTATAATTATGCACATAGGCCCAGACTATCAGGCAAGGGAGGTGGAGTCTGTATAATATACCAAAATACTCTCTATTAGTCAGAAACAATGCAACGCTTACTTCCTTTGAGGTCCTCTCTATTCACGTCATAAATCCGGTCACAAAAAAGAAGGCGTTCTCATTATTTAACATTTACAGACCACCAGGGCCATACTCTGAATTTATAAAATAATTTAGTGACTTCGCTGCAAACCTGGCTGTGTGCAATGATAAAGTAATAATTGTAGATTTTAATATTCACTTTGAGAAGGTAGACGACCCATTAAAAAGGGCATTTACCTCAATCCTAGACTCTGTTGGTTTTACCCAAAATGTAACAGGGCCTACACACTACTGTAGTCATACGTTAGATTTAGTTTTGACACTAGGTCTTAACATAGACAAGCTTAATATCCTACCGCAAACCACAGCGATCTCTGACCATTACTTAATTTCATATGAGCTACGATTTAGCCATAACATATATACGTCCCCTTGTTATTCAACAAAGCGCACAATAAAACCTTCTACCGCCCTACAATTTATAGAAAATCTCCCAGAGTTATCAACCCCAGTCTCCACTCCATCAGACCCAATGGATCTAGATTTATTAACCGATTATTTAGAAAATACCTTACGATCCACTTTAGAAAATGTGGCCCCACTTAAAATAAAAAGAATAAGGCAGAAAAAGCTCGCCCCGTGGTACAACGATAAAACCCGGACCTTAAAACAAACAGCTCGGAAATTAGAGCGGAAATGGCGTCATACCAAACTAGAAGTGTTCCACACTGCCTGGAAGGACAGCCTTATAGAGTATAGAAATGCTCTCACTGAAGCTCGCTCAGCATATCTGGCCTCGCTGATCGAGAATAAAAAGTATAATCCTAGAGTTCCGTTTAATGTGATTTCCCAAATCACACAAAATCAGGCAGGTACTGAACCAGAAATCCCAGCAACTCTCACCAGTGAGGTTTTTATGGGCTTCTTTAATAATACAATTTATAATATTAGACAACAAATTCAACCCACAGTATCAAATTCAAATCCAGCTTGGCTGTCATCTGACTTGGCTGATATAGAACAAAACACAGCTGTAGAAAAGAGTCTGGAAACCTTTTACCCCCTCCCACAGCTAGAGCTAGAGAAGATTATCTCTTCTGCAAATTGCACAACCTGCACACTCGATGCAATTCCATCAAAATTACTCAAAGAAGTACTGCCAGTTATTATAAACCCTATCTCAACTATTGTAAACTCATCCCTTAGTCTGGGCCATGTCCCCAAAGCTTTTAAACTAGCAGTTATCAAACCTCTGATCAAGAAACCAAATCTTGATGTCACCGTTTTGTCTAATTACAGGCCTGTTTCTAACTTACCGTTTATATCAAAGATCTTAGAAAAAGCTGTTGCCCAACAACTTAGTTCATATCTACATAAGCACCATATATATGAAAAATTCCAATCTGGATTCAGGCCACATCACAGCACTGAGACGGCTCTAGTTAAGATAACTAATGATCTTCTTCTTGCCTCTGATCAAGGCTACATATCTCTCTTGGTGCTGCTTGACCTTAGCGTGGCTTTTGATACAATAGACCACAATATTCTCCTAGAAAGGTTAGAAAACATGGTTGGAGTCACAGCGACGGCCCTATCATGGTTCAGATCTTACCTATCAGAACGTTATCAGTTTGTTAGGGTAAACAATTTATCTTCCACTTATTCAAAAGTGAGATTTGGAATTCCGCAGGGGTCTATATTAGGACCATTATTATTTACACTATACATGTTACCGTTAGGCACAGTTATAAGTAACCATGGCGTAAACTTTCATTGTTATGCAGACGATACTCAACTGTACATATCAGCCAAACCTGATGACAAATACAGGTTAAAGAAAATGGAGGACTGTGTAAAAGACGTGAAAGGCTGGATGCCACGCAACTTCCTCCTACAAAACAGAGGTTCTCCTTCTGGGTCCAAAATTAGCAAGAAGTAAATCACCAGATTTTATCTTAAATCTTGCCGACTTTCCAGCCACACCTGGATCAGCAGCAAAAAATCTTGGCGTTATAATAGATTCAGATTTATCATTCGATCAACACATAGGCAGCATCACCAGGACAGCTTTTCTACATCTTCGCAACATTGCCAAGATCAGAAATGCCCTGTCCCTGCGTGATGCGGAAACACTAGTACATGCCTTTATTACTTCTAGGCTAGACTACTGTAACGCACTACTGTCAGGATGCACGAGCAGGAGTTTAAACAAACTCCAACTAGTCCAAAACGCCGCAGCCAGGGTCCTCACTAAAAGTATAAAATTTGAGCATATTAGTCCAGTGCTATCATCACTTCATTGGCTACCTATTAAATTCCGTATTGATTATAATATCCTTTTATTGACTTATAAAGCCTTACATGGTCTTGCTCCTGAATACCTGCAAAACCTTATTTCTCATTATGAGCCATCACGACCACTCAGATCACAGAGTGCTGGCTTATTAATAGTCCCCAGAATTCAGAAGGTTTCAGCTGGGGGAAGAGCTTTTTCTTATAAATCCCACAAACTCTGGAATGATCTTCCAGAAACTGTTCGGGACTCAGACACAGTCTCAATCTTTAAGACTAGACTGAAAACTCACTTGTTCAGTTTAGCTTTTGGTAGCTAATGTTCCCCCTTAGATAAAGGCAGCAGATCCAGGGGTCCATGGACACAGGGAATTATAGTAAACTGAGACGCTGGTGCTGTCGTCCTGCTGCTTGCATGCGGTCACTCAAGTTTGTGGACGGTGGAGCAGAGGGATGCCGAACTGTTTCAGAGTGCTGCCGTGTCTGTGTGTCCTTCTGGTTCTCTCCTTTTAGTTAAGCTGTCATAGTCAGATCTGCCGGAGTCATTAGCCACACTCTGTAAATGTTTACATTCCCTGTTTATGTACAAACGGATAGAACAAAACTAATTCCATTTACCTGCTTTCTTTCTGAGTATACAATCACCCATATGTCCGGCTGGACACTGAAGGATGACTGACTGCTGAGCCCTCCTGCTACCCACTTCAGACCAGCTGCCCACGCCCCAGCTACCACCACCTACCTTGGATGAGCTTCCCACCCTACGCTGATGTTCTCATAGACTCTTAGATATTCCTAATACCAATATTACTGCTGTTAATAGTATAATCACTTGTAGGTAGTTTGACCAGAGGAGGATGGTGAGCCTGGTTCCTCCCAAGGTTTCTTCCTCAGTTCTGAGGGAGTTTTTCCTTGCCACTGTTGCCCCTGGCTTGCCCACCGGGGGGGTTTCTGTACATTCTTACAGTTCTCTTGAAACTTTGTCTTTTCCGAAATTCTGTAAAGCTGCTTTGTGACAACATCCGTTGTAAAAAGCGCTATACAAATAAATTTAATTTGATTTGATTAATGCTGAAAGGTACATACAGATTTTGGAGCAACATGTGCTGCCATCCAAGCAACGTCTTTTCCAGGGACATCCCTGCTTATTTCAGCAAGACAATGCCAAGCCACATTCTACACGTGTTCACAGTAAAAGAGTGCGGGTACTAGACTGGCCTGCCTGCAGTCCAGACCTGTCTCCCTTTGAAAATGTGTGGCGCATTATGAAGTGCAAAATACGACAACGGAGACCCCAGACTGTTGAGCTACTGAAGTTGTACATCAAGAAAAATAGGAAAGAATTCCACCTACAAAGCTTCAACAATTAGTGTCCTCAGTTCCCAAACGCTTATTGAGTGTTGTTAAAAGGAAAGGTGATGTAACACAGTGGAAAACATGCCCCTGTCCCAACTTCTTTGGAACGTGTTGCAGGCATCAGATTCTTGTCTTTGTAGTGTATTCAATTGAATAAAGGTTGAAAAGGATTTGCAAAACATCATAATCTGTTTTCATTTATGTGTTACACAACGTCCCAACTTCATTGGTATTGGGGTGTATAATTTGAATCACTACTCCAGCCAGCTAGTGAGGGTATTCAAAAAGAAGGGAGGAACAGCTGGACGCAATATCAGCATGATCATGGCAGTCATGGACAAAGTATGTGGTTTTTTTTTTTTTTTTTTTTTATTAGTTTGTGTAATTTAGGCTCTGACCTTTGGCGATTTTAAAACTGAAAGTTGAAGTTTACACTTTACCACGTTCATTAAAACTGTCTTTCACAACTCCTGACATTTAATCCTAGTACACATTCCCTCTTTTGGGTCAGTTAAGATCACTAATATATTTTAAGAATGTGAAATATCAGAATAATATTAGAGAGAGATTTCAACTTCCCAGTGGCTCAAAAGTTTATTTTATATAAAACTTATTTTGGAGAAATGTCTTCTGGTCTGATAAAACAAAAATGCAACTGTTTGGCCATAATGAACATCATTATGTAACAAAGTAAAAGTAATGCAGTGATTATTACAAAGCCAGTAAAAAACATGTGTAAGCAAGGAGGTTTTAAAAACAACTCAGTTACACCAGTTCCATCAGGAGGAATGTCCCAAAATTACACCAACTTATTGTGAGAAGCGTGTGGAGATTTCCCAAAACATTTGACCCAAGTTAAACAATTTAGACAATGCTATCAAATACTAACCATGTGTATATACACTTCTGAGCCACTGGGAATGTGATGAAACTGAAAAAAGAAAATACCTATCTATAGTATTATTGACTTTCACATTCTTAAAATGCAGTTAGAATCCTAAGTGACCAAAGAGAATGAACTAGGAATAAATGAATGAAATAAATGAAAAATTGAGTTTTAATGAATGTAGCTATGCAAACTATGCAAATGACTTCAAATGTACTTCATTAACTCTTTCTCCTTAATTCCGTCTCATTGTCCTATTGCTCTCTTGTTCATTTGCTGCCTCTCAAATAGAATTACAAAGCAACCCAAATAAGGATCCTTTGGCACATTCAGAAAGATTCTCCCACAAAATCACACTGTTGAAGTATTACGGGAATGCATCCTAAAAGCATTATGCGTCTACTTAAATGTAAAGCCTGACAGCCTTAAGAAACAGTATTTGATAAGTTGTGGCATTCTTTGCGATACACATTTGATATCTTCAGAAAGTGATGATGGAACTGGATGGGAACAAGCTCTCCAATAAAGTGCAGGTTCTCAAAAACAAACTGCATTGGGATGTGTGTGAACTGAACAGACGCAAGTGTTGGAGCTCCTCGCAACTAATTTTTATTTAGCTATAATTCTCCTTTCTATAAATCTCAAAATTCTTTGAGAATAAACTCAGAAACATATTGAGATGAGTTATGGGGGTCTACTGAAGGTCTGACCCAAGATGGCGAAAGAGGCATCGCAGATTTTCTGGTTCTGCAAAAATAGCTCTAACCCTAACTCTTAGATGAAAAACCTGAGCAAGTCTTCACATCTGTCTACAAACTACAGGCTGATTAGTTAGAGACTTTACCAAAAGACTTAATGAAGCCAAATCTAGGATCAGCTCCATTGAGGACCAGAGCTACGCCCAAGCTATCGCTAAAGCTGAAAACACTATTGTCTTCAAGATAAAGTGGACAACCTCGAGAACAGGGGAAAACATGAAAATCATCGGTCTACCTGAGGGTGTAGAGGTTTGGTCCCCTGTCAATTTCCTTCAAACATGGATTCCTGAGGTACTGGGTATGGTGATGAAGAAGGGCATTTTGAAACTAGAGTGCGCCCATCGTAAGCCTCGCCCGCAGGCTGACCACTCTCGTCCCTTGCTCATTAGATTCCATGCTTTTGCTGGAAAGAAGTCATCCTTTGTGTTACACGAGAACCAAAACATAAAATACAACAGGAAAAAGATCCTGTTCTTTCAGGACTTCTCTGCGCAAGTCTTGAGGAAACGGAAGGAACATGACCAAATTCAAAAGCAACTACACCAGAGAGACATGCGATTCACCATGCTGTACCCTGCCACATTAAGGATCACACAGGAGGGTAAAAAACACTCTGTCGCTCTCCGCAGGAAGCTATGGGATGCAAATCTTGCCAAAATGGAAATGAAAATGAAAACAATAAAATGTAAATGCAAACCTATTTTTGCCATTTCTTTTTCCAAACATCTGCGCACATATCCTGCCAAAATTGAAAATTAAATGAAATGCCTTCATTTGCAATTTCATTTTTCACATGAGCACGAGCCATTTGTGACAAAAATAAAAATAAATTGAAAACGCCTACTTGTCATTTCATTTTAGTCGTTATTCTGGTTTTTCATGGCCAGATCTAAAATGAAAACACTAAGAGAAAAAAGAAAACACAAACTTCACTTTGGCTTTTCTTCATGAAACGCAGACAAACAAAATGAATAAATGATTAAACTCTCAAAATGCTCTATTCATTTTGAACATGGATCAGACTACACTCAAAAAAATGATTCAGCGGGTCAGTAAATATTACTAAATTAAAAATGTGTTTTTTAGTCAAAATACTAAGTAATGGGGATTACTTGGTCTTTGAGTTTCATATTTAATTTATTCTAGTAAATTGTTAATAAAAAATATAAAGTGTATGTTTTACTTAATATATTCCGTTCATTCTACAAGTGTTTTGTAGCTTCTGGGAAAACGAGGAATAAATAAGTTTTTTTTACTCAAATACTGCTTACTCTCACGCATGCGTAAATGAACGGATGAGGCGTTGAAGAGAACAGCGAGGGAGGCAGAGGTTGGTCCAAATTTGGCAAAGCTCCACGTAAGTTGAACTTTAACTAATTGTTTTTCAACTGTTTTTGTAACAGAATAGCAACGAATACAGTATTGGTGTTGTCATTATTATACATTCACTTTCTTGGCATCACGTTCATGTGTACTTAAGCTAAAAGTAGGTAGGTTTCACATCCAGCTGAATGCCATGGTGATCAATGGCCGCTAAAGCTGAACCTTAGTTCAGACATGTCCAACTTGTCGGGCGATGTTTACCTACCTTGCTGCCCACTGTATATATTTTACAGTGGTTTAAGTAACAGTTTGATTGTTTTTGCTAATGCTTTTAGCTGCCTATTAAGTTGCCCGAATGTTATGTTTTTGGTAGACGTGGGTCTACAGTGCTAACCGAATGTATTTTAGTTACGCATGTTTTATGTATTCGTTAAACAAAAAAGTAGTAAGCTAAGACGAACAGTTGTTCATGGTTGTCCAGTTGTAACGCTTTTGGGGAGGAGTTCAGCCTTTATCTCCGCTTTAACACGGACAGAAATGAACTTTGGGCCGCTAACCGGCGAGTGCGACACGAGACCTGTAGTCACGCGGGTGGTGTTCCACTAGTCGGTTTATTAACTACTTGAGCGTAAGAAACCTGGGCTCCAGCTTTACTCGTCCGTTCATGAACTGTTGACTTTCTGTCCGTTACATAGTTCAGCTTTAGTTTAGCAGCCTTGGCAGTGTAAAATGTGTCTTAATTAATTAAACTTTTTTTCCTAGGTAATCTTACATGAACTGGTCATGTAAAGTCTGTAGCTTTAATGCATCTAGAAGAGTAGAACTGCTGAAGCACTACAGATTGAAGCATGGACGTGGGGGTCATAGCCAGTCAGTACCATGTTTATACAGTGATTGCCCCTGTTCTTTCAAGACATGGAATGCCCTAAAGTCACATTTGTCTCGTGCACATTCTGACTCAGTAAACCCGGAGACAACTCTGAGATTTCAGTGTCAAGTTTGTAACTCTTGTAGTTTCAACACAGAAAAGCAGTATTTTGAACACATTGGATTTCATCTGAGAAGGCATGAAGTAGTAACTTGTGCATTTCAAGGCTGTGGTTTTAAGACAAACATATATTCAACTTTTTCCTCTTATCGAAGCAGAAAACATAATTCATACTCAAGTCATGATTTTAAAACTACAATCCTCGATCCAGTAAGTAGTCCTGTTGAGGACAGTGAAGTTGTTCTTGAGGACGACTGTACTCCTGAGTGCTTAGTTGAAGAATCAGAAGATTTATCCAAAGTGATTTTGGATAAACTTGGTCGACTCTTTCTAAAATTGGAAAGCATTTTCAATGTGTGAAATAAGTGTATTGATGAGATCATTGAAGAGCTTCAGTTCTTATCAGGTTCTGCATCAAGTCCCATCATAAAAGAAGTCATAAAGTCCACATTAACAAAGTATGATTGTGGTGTTGAGAATTCAGTGATTTCAGATTTGGTGAAAGACCTTTGCAACTTATCCTCTAAGTTCAGCTCTTGGAGTAGATGGACCTTTCAGCACTTCTTATAAGAGAAGACAGTTCTTTAAGGAACAGTTCTCCATTGTAGAACCAATTGAATACATTCTTGATGAACAAAAGAAGAGAACATACCAGTATGTTCCAATTTTGCAGTCTTTGACACGCATATTAAAAAGGAATGATATCCAGGAGAACATATAAAAAAAAACACACATTCTGAGTGGAAATTTGGTTCTCTGTATGAGACTTTGTTTGACGGCTCTCATTTCAAAGAAAATGACTTTTTCTGTCAAGAAGAATTGAGACTTGGTCTCATTCTGTATATTGATGACTTTGAGATGTGTAATCCACTCGGAACATCTCGTAAGAAGCATAAAGTTACTGCAGTTTACTGGGTGTTGGCAAATGTTCCATCGCAATCAAGGTCTAAACTGACATCCATTTATCTGGCCATCCTTTGTAAGGCAGAAGATACTAAGAAATATGGATTTCAGAACATTCTGGAGCCATTGCTAACAGACATTCGAAACTTGTAAGTGCATGGGCTGTACATTCCGAGTTTAGGGAAGTTCATTAAAGGCACAGTGCTAAGTGTTGTGGCAGATAATCTTGGGGCCCATTCATTGGCTGGATTTATTGAGAACTTCACAGGATCACACATCTGTAGATTTTATCTTGGAGAGCGCTCTCAGTTCCAGATAAAAGAGGTGCGATCTGGTGCATTTCAACTTGGGACTAAAGAGGAACATAACTTGCATGTTCAGTCAGCACTGGGAAATCCTTCACAAACACATTGCTATGGAGTGAAAAGGCAGTGTGCCATTACTGAGAAACTGGGATATTTTCATGTTACATCTGGCTACCCTCCATGCATGACCTTCTGGAAGGAGTTGTTCCTGTAGAATTGGTGTTTGGATATCTTAATTAAGAACAAATATTTCTCTTTAGTTGAACTTAATAATTCTATCAAGAAGTTCTCGCTTAAATGGAGTGATAAGACGAATTGTCCACACGATGTTCCACTTAACATTGCTTCTCGAAGAACTGTTGGAGGCAATGCACATGAAAATTGGTGCCTACTTCGTCTGCTTCCCTTAATAATAGGAGAAAAGGTACGAGAGGAAGAACCATCTTGGCAGATGTTAATGACCCTGAAAGACATTGTTGAACTTGTGATGTCACCAGTCCACACAGAGGAGAGCATTTCATTTCTTGATGTTAAGATCTCTGAACACCGGCACAGATTTTTAGAAGTTTTCCCCCAGGAGAAACTGCTTCCCAAACACCATTTTCTAGAGCATTACCCACAGCTCATTAAAGAATTCGGACCCCTTGTAGCCCTCTGGACAATGAAGTTTGAAGCTAAACATAGTTTCTTTAAGAAGATTGTCAGAGAAACGAATTGTTTTCAGAATATTTTGTTGTCCCTGGCAAATAAGCATCAACTTATGATCGCATACCATCTCCATGATTCAAATGTAATCACGCCTGCTCTCTCTGTGACTGCACTGTCCAGAGTAGGTTTGGATGTTTTAAAGGAGGATATAAAGGAGTCAGTCCTCCGTAAATTTCCAAATAAGACAACTTTATTTTAAAATAAATTGTGCTTTCTTGGCACGGACTACTCTACTGGAATGATGGTAGTATATGGTTCAACTGGAGTGCTACCTGACTTTGCCGAGATACTTCACATGCTCGTTGTTTGTGACAAACTGGCCTTCATTGTTAAGGTACAAAATTCCTGGTACAGTGAACATCTTAGGAGCTATGAATTGGAATCCACACGCAACATACTAGTTCTTGAGCAACATGAGCTGAGTGATGTGTAACCTTTAGCTGCTTACTTTGTTTCAGGAAAGCTGATGGTTACATTAAAACATCACGTTTGCTTATCACACTAGGTATCACAAAAGTAGCAAAGGGTCAGTGTGAGAATATGTTGACTAGTGGAAACTCTTGAGTCTTTATTTCTTTTAGTGTTGTTTTCTATGCACAGGGATAACTACTAGCAATTACTGGATCAGCCAAGTAGCAGTCTGTATATGTAAGGGCTAGACCATTCCAAACTTTTTTACTTTATTTGTGTTTAACCATGCTTACAGAACAACTTGTTTTCTTGATCCAGTTCAATTTTTTTTTTTTCTTCAAAGCACTTACAACTTAGTCTTTCCATCTCCTAAATATGTCTTGTAATATATTTTTTCTCCTGAGGTTAGAATGTTAGTATTTTTATGTAGTAAAATACCAGCTGTTCATTTAATCTAGGCCATGACTTATGCCCTAGATTTTACTAAATTCATTCTTATTAGCCACCCTGTTTTGTGAAGTCTTCTGTTAGTCATTTATTCTAATTAAATCAAAGCCTTAATATTTGTAATTGGTATAGGAAAAGTTCATTTTTTTCGTTGTCTTCTCTTCCTCTCTTTCATACCCAAGGCCATGTCTCAGTCAGTTAAACTGCGTGTCATTCTAGAGGATCATGACATTTGCAAACTGACATTGCCTCTAGGTATTTCGAGTACAGTTGAGGAACTTGTGTCAAATGTTCAAGACACCTTTTCCCTTAAAGGAGATTTTTGCCTTCAATATAAAGATCCCGACTTTGATGGCCGGTTTGTCACCTTGACCACAACTGAGGATGTCAAAGATAAAGACACAATTAAAGTTGTACAGATGGATCCTCCAGTCATCCTCACATTCACTCCAGCAGAAGAATTAGGCATCTCAAATTCAGAAACATGTGAACGTCAGTCTTCTGTGGATGGTAACTACTCATCAGTTCACTCTTCTGGATCTTCAGCTGATACTATAATATTGTCTACTTCTCCAGAATGTGTCTCCAATTGTCGCTCTTTGCCTTGGCCAGCACAGTTTCAGATGCCTTACTTGTCATATGATGTGGAACTATTGCTTGAAGCTGCAAATGAAGCCTATCGAAAAAAATGGAATTCCTTTCAACAGTCCAAAGGTGAGGTCCGATATTCTAGAGAAACTAGCAGAAAGCATTTTTCGCTATACAGCCTACCCCACGAATACCCAAATACTGGCAGTGACCGAAGCTTCCGAAGTATCCATGCCTAAAGGAGCCTGGGTCATTTTCTGGAACGTATGGATGGCAACAGAGTCTCAAATACAAAATGGGCAATTATCGCTCCAAAATAAGAAACCGTAAGGCTGTGTGCCCTGAGCTTGAGGTGAAAAGGAAGCGTCCAGGAGAGGCTCCTGCCAAAGGCATTAAAAGGCCCAAAAAGGCAGAAGTCAACTATCTTCCTCCTCATCCTTTTGGAGAGACTGAAGAAAGCCTGGAGATGTAGAGACTAGACCTTCTCAGCGAAGTAAAGAAGAAACATAATGAGAAAAACATCAATGAGAAAATGGCCAAGTCCTTTTCTTATCGGAGACATGAAGTGGTTAATCTCTGTGCTGCTGTTAAAGAGTTCAAAGAGAGGTGGCCGGCTCTGTTTAGTGAAAGTCAGGTAACTGTATACAGTGTATTCAGAACATATTCTGAGCACTGTGATTTGTACAATTAAGCCTTTGTGGCAGAGTGGCATGATGGAAACCATGATATGCTATGTAAAGGACAGTCACAATGTAAAAATATTCTCAGCAGCGAAATTATTGAGGCGACTATGGTTCTGGGAAAAACTGTGTCTTAGATGTTGATGCCCTTGCAGACAGTTTCAAACAGTGTTCATAAATATCATATATTATGGACAATTAAAACAAACATGATACATCTGACCATGATTTATAGTGTCACAGTACAGGATGTGAATACTTTTGTAAATTCCATCATTGTGGGTGATGTACATTAATTGGGGGGAAAATGGCAAATATGTTTTGTGTGACTATAATATTGTGCGACTCTCAGATAAAAGACGAATTCATGAGGATCACAACAGTTAATCTGGAACACACATTTATTACAAATCTGGATGCTCATATGCCAAAGCTTCTGGACCTTTTGAAAGGAAAAGGAGGGTCTGCAGGGACAAAGATTCGACCCCTTTTGGATTCACTGGCAAAGGTATGCTTGCATAAAGAGCTTGTATTGTTCAACTGTTATTAGTGCAAACTGGTTTATCATGTGTTGTAGAATGTATGCAAAACGTATTATTTTATTAAACAGCTGTCAGATGCGGAAACATTCAACTTTTGCTTTAGATTCTGCATATGTAAAATCTTGTGAGCATCTAGTTTTTAAAAAAGAAACTACCAATTTTGAGCAGTAGCAGTTGTTTTGAATGTTAAGCAAATTATAATTTGATCTATTATTTACCATTTACCTTTTCTAAAGGCGTTCAGACTGTCTGGGGCCAGCTGTGGCTTGGGGTAGCTGTAGCCTGGGGGTTAGGGAAGCAGCTTTGTAACTGGAGGGTTGTTGGTTCACTTCCCTGAACAGCTAGAATAGGACACGACTGAAGTGCCTTTGAGCAAGCCAGTTGGTTCCCAGGTGCCATGGTTAGGACTGCCCCCCACTCTGTGTGTGTGTGTGTGTGTGTGTGTGTGTGTGTGTGTGCGCGTGTGCTCGCGCTGCATGGATGGGTTAAAGACAGAAGACCAGTGGCCATTTCTCATGTGTCCTAGGTCCTATTACATTTTTTGGAGCATTATGCATTAATTATGTTTTCCACTTTCTAAAAATGACATTCTGTTAACAGAACAATGATCTAGACCAGAGATGAGATCTTGTCATCCGTGGCCTCATATTATATCTTGGTGAAAATGGAGAAGATCTACTCAAACATTATCAGGCAAGTTTTAATATTATTTTTTAATTAATCTTTGATGATATGTATTGTACTTTTCACATGGTTTGAGGTGCTGGTATGAAGACACCAGGGCAACACACCCTAACACACCACCACCACCACATCAGGGTCATTACAGTGCTGACAATAATCCACCACCTAAATATGCCTGCTCTGTGCTGGTCCTATGAGGGTCCTGACCATTGAAGAACAGGGTAAAATGGTGCTAATAAAGTATATAGAGAAAGAGACAGACTACAGTCTGATATTGAAGAACTATAAAGTGCACCTGTATGATCTGTGGAACTGATAACATCCACAAACAGGAGATTTACAAGGAGATGGTCATAATGTTAGACCTGATCAGTGTGTGTGTGTGTATGTGTGTGTGTGTATATATATATATATATATATATATATATATATATATATATATATATATATATATATATATGTGTGTGTGTGTGTGTGTGTGTGTATGTATGTATGTATGTATGTGTATATATATATATATGTGTGTGTGTGTGTGTGTGTGTGTGTGTATGTATGTATGTATGTATATATAAATATGTGTGTGTATGTATGTGCGTGTGTGAGAAAATGTATTTGCCCCTTACGGATTTCTTTAGATTTTGCACATTTGTCACACTTAAATGTTTCAGATTATCAAACAAATTTGAATATCAGACAAATATAACCCGAGTTGATAGACAGAAAGAAAGAAAGAACTTTATTGGTTCCGGAGGGAAATTGCAGTGTTTCAGTAGCCTGACATATAATTACACATAAGCTTACATAAACTACGCAAAATACAAAAATCTACACATAAGTTAAAGTTCAAGAGAAATAAAGTATAAAAGTTTATCTATTTACATATTTACATGGCGTATGAGACAGTTGCTGTATTTACAGACAGCAGGCACTGAGTGGTATGAGGTAGTCTAACAGCACATATTAAAGACATGACTAACTTTGAGTTGCATCAGTATTGTAGTGTAAAATGTATTAACGCTTCACTATACAGTAATAATTGTGATATTGCACAGTGTGTATTAATCAGAGAGGAGATACAGTGATGTGGTTTAGCACAGTTCAGATAGCAGGAGATCAGTACCTTCTCTGCAGTAAGGAGAATCGTTGTAGAGCCTTATAGCAGTAGGTAAGAAAGATCTCATATGGCCTCTAACACAGCGCAGCTGTAACAGACATCCACTGAATGTGCTTCTCTGTTCATCTGGTGTAGCATGCAGAGGGTGTGAGGTGTTATCCATTATGGCTAACAGCTTGTTGAGCGTCCTCTGTTCTGCTACAACCTGAAAAGACTCCAGCTTGACTCCTACAGAGCCAGCTTCCTAATAAGTTTGTTGATTTTGTTCAGAGCACTTTTGTTAATGCTGTTGCCCCAGCACTCAACAGCATAGAATAGAGCACTCACTACAACAGACTGGTAGAATGTCCAAAGGAGCTTAGTGCACACACCAAAACACCTCAGCCTCCTCAGAAAAAAGAGACAGCTTTGGCCTCTCTTGTACACCACGAGAGTTACAGCTCCAATCCAGCTTGTTGTCCAAGTGTACACCCAGATATTTGTATGTCCTGACCACATCCAAATCATCACCATCAATCGTGACAGCTGACAAGGCAGGTTTGGACTTCCTAAAGTCCAGCACCATCTCCTTAGTCTTACTGATGTTTAGCTGCAGCTGGTTCAGCTTATACCAGTCAACAAAGTCCTTCACCAGCTTCCTGTATTTCTCCTTCTATCCATTCCTTGTGTACCCCACAATGACCATGTCATCTACAGAAGTTCTTGGATGACACGACTCTGGGTTGTATCTGAAGTCGGGGGTGTACAGTTTGAACAAGAATGGAGCTAACACAGTCCCCTGGGGACCCCAAACTGCATACAGCCCTGTCTGAGAAACAGCCCTGCAGTTGCACATACTGGGGTCGTCCAGTCAGACAGTCCATTGTCCATGAAATGATGGATTCATCCACCAGCATCAGCCATAGTTTCTCCCCTAACAGCACAGGCTGTATGGTGTTGAATGCACTGGAGAAATCAAAGATCATGATCCTCTCAGTGCTGCCCGATGTGTCCAGATAAGAGTACATTCTGTCCAGCTAGTAGATAACTGCATCATCCACTCCAATGCCCTCCTGGTATGCAAACTGCAGGGGGTCAAGAGCTGTTTTGACCAGAGGTCTCAGATGAGCTAGCATCAGCCTTTCAAGTGTCTTCATTAAGTGGTATGTCCGTGCAACTGGTGGATAGTCATTCAGTCCTATCGGTTGCCTTTTCTTGGGGACAGGAACCACACAAGATGTTTTCCACATAACTGGGATTCTCTTGAGGCTGCAGCTCAGATTGAAGATGTGCTGAAGAATTCCACACAGCTGCTCTGTACACAGTTTCAGCACCCTGGGTTCAAGGCCATCAGGTCCTGCTGCTTCACTCTGCTTGAGTTTTTTTCAGTTCAACCTTCACCTGATTAGCAGTGAATGTAACATCACTGCACATTCCAGCTGTGGGGAGAGGGTGAGAGGTGTCCATTGCAGAAAGTGGTTGCTGATGGTCACAGGTGTGAATGGCTGTGGATGGCCCATGGTGTAGTTATGTAGGAGTGTTAATCTCTGTAGGAGACAAGCACTGGGGAGCAGGAGAGGAGCCGTTGTCAAACCACACAAAGAACTGGTTCAACTCATTTGCCTATTCACGCTTTCCCTCTGCTGGTGTAGGGCTGCGTTGGTTGAAGCCAGTCATGTCTTTTCGGCTTCTTCAGACATCATGATTATTATTCAACTTTAGTTTGTTTTCCAGCTTGGACTTGTACTCCTCTTTGGCCTTCTTAATTGAAGATTATTTTGTACCCTCTTTAGTTTCTCCCTATCTCCTTTCATGAATGCTCTTTTCTTCTGGTTCAACAGAGACTTTAAGTCACTGGTGACCCAGGGGTTGTTGTTTGGAAAGCATCGGACAGTCCACACAAAACTTGATGTAGTCAGTGATGCATAATGTTACTGCATCAATGTCCTCGCCATATGGTTCACACAGGACATCCCATTGTGTAGCCTTCAGACAGCCCCTCAGCAATTCTACAGCCTCGGGTGACCACTTCCTCACTGTCCTTGTGGTCACTGCCTGTCTCTGAACCAGGGGTTTATACCACGGGTTGAGATGAACCAGGTTATGGTCTGAACGGCCCAGTGGAGGAAGAGCTATGCATTTACATGCTTCCTTGACATTGGCACACAGCAGGTCCAGAGTCTTGTTCTCTCTCGCTTGCAGTCGACAAACTGGCTGAACGTGGGCAGACATAATGAGAGGGTAACATGGTTGAAGTCTTCAGACACTGCAATGAATGCATTGCGGCTCTGGTTTTACACCCTTGTAATGGTGGAGTGAATGACCTCACACGTGGCGTCCACGTTAGCAGAAGGTGGGATGTACACAGTACACACAATGGCTTGGGAGAAATCTCGTGGGGGAGATAATACGGACGCATAGTTACAATACACAGTTCAATGACCGGTTAACAGATCACTTCTTTAACCATGATGCGAGCAGGATTACTCCATCTGTTGTTCACGAACACAGCCAGCCCTCATCCCTTCTTCTTAACAGTGCGCTTGTGGTCTCTGTCTCATGTTAGTAAAACCGTTCAGCTGAACATGAGAGTCAGGTACACACGGGCTCAGCCATGACTCAGTGAAGCACAGAATACTTTATTCCTAGAATTCCCGTTGTGTCCCTGTTAGAGCAGACAGTTCATCCATTTTGTTGGCCAGTGACCGTACGTTCCCCATAATTATTGTAGGAAGATTTGGTTTGTATCTCCCGCTTCTTTTCCCGATGTTTCTCTCCCGCTCTGCAGCCCCGGTAAGGACGTCTCAGCTCCGCTGGAATCACCAGCCGCTGCAATGTAAACATAGCCGCAAGCTTCTGCAGCGCGATCAGCTGATTCCTCGTGTAGATAAAGCGAGGGCGCGGGGTGCAGTTGCAATTATCCATTGAAAAGTCAATAAAAGTATAAAAAGTTGTAAAGAAAAGTTGTGTAACTGCTTTAGACCCTGCCTCAATGTCTAGAAAAGAAAGAGTGGGTAAAAAGACACTATCTACAAAAAAAAAGAAGGCGCAAACACTGAGCTACTGGAGCAGACAGCCACCTCCAGCTGTGCTGGAAGGAGTATCTTATATATTTAAATGATGATTTCAATTTATTAAGGGGAAAAAAAACTATCCAAACCATGTAGTTGAGTTAAAGTAGAGATACTCAAGATACATTATATCTACAATAAGAGAAGTCCTTCCTTTAGACATCCATATGAGTAAAAGTAGTATTTACCTTCAAATGTACTTAATTATCAAAAATAAATGTATAATGACTTTTATGGCTGTAATGTTCTGTTATCATTTCTGTAACAAGACTCTTGATTAATCAACTCATTTCTCATTTTCGGTGAAGAGATTTTAGTGCCACTAATCTTTAATAAAATGTCTAATTAATCTGACACTGATGAATATTAAATTTATCATAAGCACAAAACACTGACTGGTGTGCATGCTTAATGCTTTTTTCATTTTGACCTGTAATTTGGTTTGTGTGCATAAAAACAAGGAACAGCAGATTTTGCAAAACGTAGTGGAGTACAATGATTGACTTGGAAATGTAGTGGAGTTGAAGTAAAATGTCACTCAAAATAGAAATACTTGAGTAAAGATACTGTACTGAAGTAATTTTTTAATGTAACAAATTACGTTTACTTAGTTACTGTCCACTACTGCATGGGATATGCTTTCTCTGTGTATATAATGCTATGCTTATATGCTGTTTTGTTTGTGAATTTGCAGGACGTCAATAAAGATGACCTAAGTGACAGCTACATTAATCATGTCCTGAAGATAATTGTGTGCAGGCAGAGTGTCAGCAGTGAAGTTCTCACTGATGTTTCCATTGTAATCGAAGGCACAGAGGTGTTGGCAGACTGCAAAACAGTAGCAAAAGCCTGCATACTTTTGATGGGACTCATGTATGCCCTACATTTAAGCTATCCATCCAAATTGAAGTATACTTTTGAAGTATTTCAAAAGATTTTTCTTCAGTTGGATACCATGAAGATGTCTCCAAAAGTGGTGTCTTTGCGGAACAAACTCCTTTCGTGAAGGCTCGCCCTCTGCTGTTTTGGTTGTGCTTTTAAGCAGTGAACTTCTAGATCTGAAGAAGTTGTTTATTCAACTAAAAAGCATGTTTTCTGAGGCGCTGTCCTGCTGTTCATTGTGTCTGAGGCATTTTCTGAAAGCAGGTGAATATTTGAGTTCATGTTTGCTAGAAATCTGCCAATAAGATGAATGTTTTTATGTTCACATTTATTAAATTAGTTTTACTTTGCCATTTTAACATTTTACTATAAATTGCTTAAATTTGTTCTTTTTATAAAAAGTGTTATCTTCTGCTGTGGTAAAATGACTTGTTCTTGGATTGCATACTGAGCAAGTCTGGATTCAAGGATCAGTCTTCAAAACCTTTGTAAATGTGACTGTTCAAAGAAAGTTTGCTTATTTGAATGCTGTAGTGTTCACCTTCAGCTACATGAATAAAGTCATTTTTCAAATGAAATGCTCTTTGCTTTTTCAATGTTTTTAAGACACAGTATATATTATTTTCATATATTTTTGTCAAATGTGCAACTTTTTTTTAAAGTTACTACACGTTTTGTTTTTTCAGTGAAAAACTGTAAACATGCACTTTATTTTTGAAACTTGATGCACTGTTGGTCTCTACTAAAAAGCATGTATTATTGCCATCCATCCATGTGGTGAGACTTGTTCTGTTTACTAAATAAATCTTTGAGATGTTGTAAATATTTGAATGTGTTTTTTTTTAACAAAGAATATTTAAATTTCACCAGAATTAAAATAGAATAGATCATAAATGATTTTAGAAAAAATACATGATTGGGTTGATTAGAAAAAAGTTAAGTAATACTGTATGCAGAATTTAAGTAAAGTTTACTAAAAGAAAGGATTGATTGTGTAAAAAATAAAATAAGTTTACTAAAAGGATTGTGTAAAAAATAAAATAGGTTTACTAAAAGAAAGGATTGATTGAAGTTCAGTTCACTTATTTAATCTATGTAACATTTAAGTGTTGAAACCGAGTTAAAGTTACTTAAATTTATCTGAAATTAAATTTACTTAAAAAAAAAACGAATGCAGAAAGTTGCAAAACTTTTTTAAAGTAAATTTTACTCATCATTTTTTTCAGTGTATGAAAGTGATCAAGCTACTTCTCTTCAAAACACACTTATTAGTAAAACAACTGATTTAAGTCATTTGCCAGTCTTACTTGGTTGCAATCCTGAGCTTCCTATGGGAGGCAAATCCTGCCAAAAAGGAAATGAAAAGGAAAACAATAAAATGTAAATGCAAACCTCTTTATCTCCAAGGGGCACCAGAGTCACTGTATTGGCAATGAGCTCAAATTGTTCAAATGACAAGAGGGTTAAAGGTGCACATGGTCAAAGTTGCTGGAGTGAAGATTTTGCTTTAAGCAGTTTAAAAGACCCAACATCGAGCTGTCCGTCTAAGGTAGATTTAATAATATTATTAATAATAATAATAATAAATTACATTTATACAGCGCCTTTCACAAAACCCAAGGTTGCTTCACACAGCAAGACAAAAAAAAAACTATACAGAGGAGGAGGAAGAAAAATGTGCATTAAACAGAAAAGTCTTTAAGTCAGATTTAAAAGAAGAAAGAAGAGCAGTCCCTGAGGGATTGAGGAAGAGAATTCCAGAGTTTGGGGGCCATGGCACTGAAGGACCTCCTTCCCAAGGTGGAAAGTCTGGTGCGTGGAACAGCAAGTAAGTTATTGCTCGAAGATCTGAGAGAGCGAGAGGGAGTGTAAGAGGTCAGCAGTTCTCTGAGGTAGGGGGGAGCAAGATTATGCAAAGCTTTAAAAGTGAGAAGTAAGATTTTAAACTTTATACGGGACAGGACCGGTAGCCAGTGTAGCTGAGAGAGAACGGGGGTGATATGAGCTGAACGCTTAGTGTGGGTGAGCACTCTAGCTGCAGAGTTCTGAATGTACTGTAGCTTTTGGATAGACAGGGAGACCAACAAAGAGGGAGTAGTCAATGCGGGACATAAAGAAGGCATGAACCGGAGTTTTGGCATCTTTATCAGACAGGAACAGTCAGAGACGAGCAATGTTACATAAATGAAAGAATGCGGTCTTGGTGAGGAATTTGATGTGCAGATCAAAATTGAGTGATGAGTCGAGTAAAACACCAAGATTTCTAACGACAGGTGCAGGCTTAACGAGCAGGTCATCAATATTAACTGAAAAAATGGATGACTTTGATAGTAGAGGTTTAGGGCCAACCAGTAAGACTTCAGTTTTAGCAGTGTTTAGCATGAGAAATTTATTATGCATCCAGAGCTTTAAATCAGTAATACAGTGAATTAGTGTACAGAGAGGGGTATCTGAAGGTGTGTGTGTGTACTGAGATATAACTGTATATCATCAGCATAACAATGGAAGTTTAGGCCAAGGCTACGAATAATCTGCAAGGGGTGAAATGTAAATTAGGAAAAGTAGGGGTCCAAGAACTGAGCCTTGCGGGACACCACATCTAACAGGAGAGGAGAAGGATTTATGTGGGCCTAATGTAATAAACTGGTGTCTGTCTGTAAGATATGACCTGAACCACTGTAGGGCTGTGTCAGTGATGCCAATAGAAAAAAGACGAGAAATGAGAACATCATGATTAACAGTATCAAAAGCTGCACTTAAGGCGAGGAGAAGTAGAATATTGAGAGAACCACTATCAGCAGACTGGAGAAGATCATTAACAACTCGCAGAAGAGCTGTCTCAGCGCTGTGGTGAGTACGGAAACCAGACTGGAATGGCTCATAGTAGGGATGCAAATTATCAATTAATTCATTAATCATTAATTGATTGATCTTATCGATCGACTTTCGATTAATTGATAAGCGGCGTTTTTCACCTGAATTTCAGTGTTTCAATAGGGCCTTTAAAAATATCAGCTAAATAGTTAAAATGCTGAGTTCAAAAAGTATATATTAATATTATGATAATTATATTGTATTATATTATATAGTCCTCAAGTAATTATGCATTAGGAAAAGAAAGCAGACATGTTTTTATGGTATAACAAAATACATTCTTTAATTTAAAAAAAGAAATAAATTAAGGACTGGCTCAGTTCTTGCATTTGAAACATTAGACATATTAAAAAAAAAAAAAAGAATAGAATAGAAGAAATTAAATAGAGAGCCAAACAGAATATTATTGAGCCTATAGATTATGAAGAAACTGCATCTAGGCTATTAATTAGGAAATCCTCAACTGAAAAATCCACAACATTTTTCTGCCTTAATTTGTATAGGGTTACAGCAAAATAAATAGGTGGAAATGTTTCACCAACCTTCACGCTGCCACTATTGCTCTGCTTACCCCAGCAGCAGCAAAGCCATCATTGACTGCGAGATTTAGCGTATGTGCAAAACATGCAACTGATTTCCAGCTGACTCGTATGGGGTTGTTTGCTTGGACAATGTTTCTAGCATTGTCGTGAACACACGCTGTAACGCGACCGGAGAGTCCCCAAGTCTCCACAACATCATTGAGCTTGTCAGCTAAATTGTCAGCAGTGTGTCTATCCGACATGTTCGTCGTAATCAGCACTGCAGATTTTAGCTGCCAGTTCTCGTCAGTGTAGTGGCACGTCACAGTGATGTAACTTTCTGTTGTTAGAGCCGTCCAACAATCTGTTGTCAGGGCTACAGCAGTAGCAGTAGCTAGCTTTGTTTTTAGCTCACTCTTCTTTTTTTCGTAGCGAGCTTCGAGGCTGATGGCCTCGAAAGGATATTGTAGCCTGGCTCTGGGAACGCAATGAGATCCTGAAATCCTGCACCGTCAACTGTGTTGATTGGCATCAAATCTCTCTCGATCATGCTGCATATCCTCTCTGTAATGCCCTCCGCCCTTCTCTCATCATACGTTCGCCTTCCCAGTGTAGCTGTGGTTTTAGGTTGACCAGGTGAACTGGTGCCATGCAGGACAGCTGCATGCACGGTGTTCAAATGATAACTGAGTGAGCTAGTGGAAGTATTTCAATACCGCATTACCCAGAGAACATTTGACATCTTTGCCTAAATTAACAATGTTGAATTGGTCCCACACCGCACTTCTTTTCGCCCGCTTCATTATGTTTTCAACCCTGGTCTCTCGCGACACGTGTTCACCTCTCATTGTTACGCTCTGTTCAAGTTACTACAGTAGCACCCTCTAGCGATTAATCGCGATTAATACATTTTGTTCGAGCAACCTCTTGATCGACAATTAATCTAAAGTCGATTAATCATTTGCATCCCTAGATCATAGAGGGCATTTCTGGAGTTGGGAAGCAACCACTCTTTCCATTACTTTAGCTAAAAATGGAAGGTGTGAGATGGGTCTGTAATTAGAAAGAAAAGTCAGGTCCAAATCAGGCTTCTTAAGTATCGGAGTAACAGCAGCAGTTTTAAGGGAAGTAGGAACAGAACCAGAAGAGAGACATGAATTTATCACTGTAGCAATAGGGGTGTTAATTACAGATGAACAGGCCTTGAGTAGAGGGGTGGGGGCAGGGTCAAGCTGACAGGAGGAAGCATTAGAATTGGTGATGAGCTCAGAGACAGAAAAGGAGTCAACAGGTGTGAAACAAGTTAGCTTTGTGTTCAAAGAAGGAGAATCTGTAAAGGAGAATGGCTGGGAAGCAGAAGAAAAGAGGCTATAGATTTGATAAATTTTCTTGTCAAAAAAATGTAGAAATGCCTGACATTGCTCAGGTGAATGGGGGCACGCTGATACAGGAGGATGGATGAGTTTGTTAACGGTTCGAAAGAGAGCTTTTGGCCTAGAGTTAGCATTATTTATGATGGAGGAGTAGTAGTTGGAGCGGGCAGTATTAAGGGCATCCCTATATTTGTGGGTGTGTTGACTAAAGTAAAGAGTGGACAGTAAGGCTAGTTTTTTTATAAAGGTGCTCAAGACGCTGACCAATAGCCTTCAGAACCCTTAGTTCAGGGGTGAACCAAGGACAGGAGCGGGCGGCAGGGAGGAGTCTATTCTTAAAAGGGGCAAAATCATTAAGCAGTCCAGAGACAGTGTCATTATAGAGAGAAACCATGCTCTCAGGGGATGATAGGTTATGTAGGTCAGACAGGGCTGAAGACTGAAGAGAAGCAGCAAACACGTTAAGATTGACAGACCTAATATCACGATAGACAACAGAGATTTTTTTCACAGGGGGAAGGAGTAGAAATATGAAAAGTACATTCAATGAGCTTATGGTCAGAGATACCAGAAACTGAACCAGAGACAGAGATATCATTAAAACCAGTAGAGCAGAGTAAATCAAGAGTATGACCATGAGTGTGAGTTGGAAAATCAACATACTGCATCAAGTTAAAACACTCTAAAGCTGAAAGGAACTCAGATGTGAAAGAGCATTCAGTATCAACATGGATATTGAAGTCACCAAGCACAATTATGGCAGAGCAAAGAGATGAGTTGATTGTGAGGAGTTCATTAAGTTCAGACAAGAAGTTAGCAGCCGGTTTGGGAGGGCGATAAACAGGAACAGTAAAGGTGGGGAGGAAACAACCTTCAAGGCAATATATTCAAAGGTTGTAGTACTGAATAGGGAAAGTTCTTTGACCGTTAAACTGGAACGGTGAACCACAGCCAGATCACCTCCTCTCCCTTGTAGTCAGGGTTTTGGGAGATAACTGTAGCCTGGGGGCATCAGTATGTTTAAATGTAAGTAGTCACCAGGTTGTTGCCAGGTTTTCCGAAAGAAAAAACATATCCACTTTTTTCTGGGTGATGAGGTCGTTGATTAACGAGGCTTTATTGGTCATGGATCGTGCGTTAAGATGGGCAAGGTTAGACGGCTGGGAAGAGAAGGTTCAAACAGTTTTGAAAGTGGACGGAGATGGCCATGATTTACTCCACGGATGGCTTTAGTGTCACGCTGGCGAGCATGATTATATGTCCATATAGTCGGGATCCGCGCATCAGAGCCATCACAGTCATAACTAAACGAGGGTCCTCTTTTTGAGCGGTGGATGTAACGTGGACGTCGAGCAATCCAAGTGTCCGGCAGAGATTATATGACGCGAAATCCAAGCGAGCATGGCAGTCGAGGTGTGTAAGTTCAGTTTGTGAGTATTTAAACATTTCCAGAGCGTAAAAAGCAAAAATGAACAGCACGACTCGAGGCCAAAAACAAAAACTCTGGACACCGGCAGTGGACATGACGGAGAAGAGTGAACATGCCAGAGCTCAGACCACGCACGTTAGCCAACCAAAACCCACTACACCACCAGCCAAGACTGTGAGAAACAAGCAGAAATGCTGCAGCTTACCACAGAACAAACTGGCAAAGGCAACAAAGGCAAAAGGGCACAAACACACTCACCACAGGTGCGGTCACTGTGCAGGAGAAGAGGAAGAGGGCTCGCACAGGTGAGGAGCAGGTGTGTCATAGGCATTATCACAAAGCAAGATTCAGCATGTTCGTAGAAAACAGAGAGAGTGCATCATACTGGATGTCCCGCAAAAATCCCGCAAAAAGGAAAGAAAAAAACAGCCACAAGAAAAACCGGCGAGCAGCGGCAGCCAAACACTCAACCGGAACCGGAAATAATGATGAGATCAGCGGCCTGAACTGTGTTTGTATGAAATCTCTCCGGTCTGTGTGAAAGTTAATGCTAGCCCCAGATACTATGCGTTTCTATTACTAACTTAAAACTAAAATGCACACTGGTAATATGAAGATTTGCTCATGGAATATTAGACGAATTCATCATCCTATTAAAACAAATAAGACTATTTGAAACACCAACATGTGCAAATTGCATTCTTATAAGAATTACACCTCAGTGACAAGGAGCATGAGAAAATGAAATGAGACTGGTTGGGACAAATCATATATTAATCTCACAACACAAAAAGCATACTCCTCATCATACTCCTACATAATCTGCTGTTTACAATTGAGGACACTATAGAAGATCTTTTTTATAGAAGATTTTTGCTAATGTTTATGCTCCAAATGTTTTCGATGTCATCTTTTTCATGAAGGTATATACCAAGTTAAGGGACTGGTAATGTAGAAATATCATACTGGGTGGGGACCTAAACAGTGTATGGGACAACGCATTAGATAAATCTCGGCTGTCTCAGTCCGATAAATGTACTGGTCTTGCAGAAATATGTTGTGAATTTGGTTTAATAGATGTATGGAGGCTTTATAACCCCAACGGAAAGGAATTCACATACCATATTACTCCTCTGTGAACCAAATCTTTTCAAGAATTGATTCTCTCCTCACAGATAATAGCATGATAGACAATATTACTGATTGCTTGATTGGAAATATTGCAGTCTCTGATCATGCCCCAGTATATTTAGTGTACACTCATAACAATGTTGAAACTCAGCCACGATCTTGCCGATTTCCTGTTTATTTGACTAAGGACCCTCAGTTTATCAGTTACGTTACAAAAGAACTCAACATATTTCTGTCTTTTAACAATGCAGAAAGCGCAGATCCCTCTTTGATATGAGATACTCTTAAGGTTTATGCTAAAGGGTTAATAATCTCCTTTGTCTCCCAAAAAAGAAGAGATAATCTGGCACAGATTAATGTGGAGAGGGAAATAGCTGAATTAGAGAACAAATTAATCAAAGCTCCAGGAAAAAAACATAGCAAAAACATGTTGCAGCACATGCATCTCTTCAGCACTTTTGTATGCTAGACATAGGTTTTATAAATATGGGAACAGGCCAGGGAAGTGCACTACATTTCCAAAAGTATTCACTCAGCCATCCCAATAATGGAATTCAGGTGTTCCAACCACTTCCATTGCCACAGGTGTATAAAACCAAGCACCTAGGCATGCAGACTGCTTCTACAAACATTTGTAAAAATATGGATCACTCTCAGGAGCTCAGTGAATTCCAGCATAGATCCATGATAGGATGCCTCCTGTGCAACAAGTACAGTCATGAAATTTCCTAGCTACTAAATATTCCAAAGTCAACTGTCAATGGTATTATAAGCAATTGTTGAAGTGATTGGGATTGACAGCAACTCAGCCACAAAGTGATAGGTCATGTAAAATGACAGAGTGGTGTCAGCGGATGCTAAGGTGCATAGTAGGCAGAGGTCATAAACGTTCTGCAGAGTCAATCCCTACAGACCTCCAAACTTCATGTGGCCTTCAAATTACCTTAAGAACAGTGCATAGAGAGCTTCCTGGAATGGGTTTCCATGACTGAGCAGCTGCATCCAAGCCTTACAACACTAAGCGCAATGCAAAGCGTTGAATGCAGTGGTATAAAGCACCACCACTGGACTTTAGAGCAGTGGAGATGTGTTCTCTGGAGTGGTGAATCACGCTTCTCCATCTGGCAATTCGATGGATGACTCTGGGTTTGGCGGTTGCCAGGAGAACGGTACTTGACTGACTGCATTGTGCTAAGTGTAAAGTTTGGTGGAGAGGGCGTTGTGGTGTATGGTTGTTTTTCACGAGTTGGGCTTGGCCCCTTAGTTCGAGTGAAAGCAACTCTTATTGCTTTAACAAACCAATAGATTTGACAATTTCATGCTCCCAACTTTGTGTGAACAGTTTGATGAAGAGGTGCTGGGTATGTATGGTGTGAAAGACAGAAATGCGGAAGGTCAGATGGTTGTAGATTTTGCAAAGAGAATGGAAATGGCTGTGGTGAACACATATTTTCAGAAGAGGAAAGAACACAGGGTGACCTACAAGAGTGGAGGGAGGTGCATACAGGTGGATTATATCCTTACCAGGAGATGCCACCTAAAGGAGACTGGATATTGTAAAGTGGTACCAGGGGAAAGTATAGCAAGGCAGCATAGGGTGGTTGTCTGTAGAATGAGATTAGAAACAAAGAAGAGGAAGAGGGTGAAGACAGAGCCAAAGATTAGATGGTGGAAGCTGAAGGAGGAGGACAGTTGCAGACAGTTCAGGGAAAAATTGCAACAGGCCCTTGGGGGCAGTGAGGAGCTACCTGAGGACTGGGAAACTACAGCTAAGGTGGTGAGAGAAACTGGCAAAAATGTGTTGGGTGTTTCGTGTAGTCAGAGGAAAGAAGACAAGGAAAGTTGGTGGTGGAATGAGGAAGTCAGGAGAGTATTCAGAAGAAGAAGGCGGCTAAGAAAAAGTGGAATAACCAGAGAGATGAAGGAAGTAGGCAGGAGTACTGTGAAGCTAGTCGCATAGCGAAAAGAATGGTGGCAAAGGCAAAGGCTCAGGCCTATGATGAGCTCTATGAGAGGCTGGACAGTAAAGAAGGAGTAAAGGATTTGTATCGTTTGGCTAAACAGAGAGATAGAGCTGGGAAGGATGTACAGCAGGTTAGGCTGATAAAGGATAGAGAGGGAAATGTACTAGTGAGTGAACAGAGAGTGATGGAAGGAGTACTTTGAAGAACTAATGAATGAGGAAAACGAGAAAGAGGAGGACAACGGGGGGGAGAGATAATGGATCAGGAAGTGCAGAGAATTAGTAAGGTGGAAGTGAGGGCAGCTTTAAAAAGGATGAAGAATGGAAAGGCAGTTGGGCCAGATGACATACCTGTGGAGGTATGGAGATGTTTAGGAGAGAAGGCAATGGACTTTTTAACCAGGTTGTTTAACAAAATCCTGGAGAGTGAGCGGATGCCTGATGAGTGGAGAAGCAGTGTACTGGTCCCCATTTTTAAGAACAAGGCTGATGTGCAGAGCTGCAGTAACTACAGAGGTATAAAGTTGATGAGCCACACCATGAAGGTATGGGAAAGAGTTGTTGAAGCAAGGCTAAGGCGAGAGGTTCAGATCAGTGAGCAGCAGTTTGGTTTCATGCCCAGAAAGAGTACCACAGATGCAATTTTTGCGTTGCGTGTTGGTAGAGAAGTACAGAGAAGGTCAGAAGGAGCTACATTGTGTCTTTGTGGATCTAGAGGATGCATATGATAGGGTGCCAAGAGAGGAACTGTGGTACTGTATGAGGAAGTCAGGTGTAGCTGAAAAGTATGTTAGGGTGGTGCAGGACATGTATGAGGATAGTGAGACAGTGGTGAGGTGTGCAGTTGGAGTGACAAATGGTTTCAAGGTGAAGGTAGGGTTACATCAGGGATCAGCTTTGAGCCCCTTCTTGTTTGCAATGGTGATGGAAAGGTTGACAGATGAGGTCAGGCAGGAGGCTCCATGGACCATGATGTTTGCAGATGACATAATCTGTGGTGAGAGTAGAGAGCAGGTGGAAGAGAATCTGGAGAGGTGGAGGTTTGCACTGGAGAGGAGAGGAATGAAGGTCAGTAGAGACAAGACGGAATACATGTGTGAATGAGAGGGAGGCAGGTGGAAAGGTGAAGATGCAAGGAGTAGAGGTCGTAAAGGTGGATGACTTCAAATATCTTGGGTCAACCATCCAGAGCAATGGACAGTGTAGAAGAGAGGTGAAGAAGAGGGTGCAGGCAGGATGGAGTGGGTGGACACGGGTGTCAGGGCTGATGTGTGACAGAAGGATAGCAGCAAGAGTGAAAGGGAAGGTTTACAAGTCAGTAGTGTGTCCTGCTATGATGTATTTTTTGGCGACTGTGGCTCTGTCTAAAAGACAGGAGGCTGAGCTGGAGGTGGCGGAGATGAAGATGCTGAGATTTTTGTTGGGAGTGACAAGGATGGACAAGATTAGAAATGAGCAGATCAGAGGGACAGTGAAGGTGGAGCAATTTGGAGATAAAGCCAGAGAGGTCAGGTTGAGATGGTTTGGACATGTGTTGAGGAGGAATAGTGGATATATTGGTCAAAGAATGTTGGAGATGAAGCTGCCGGGTAGAAGGAGAAGAGGTACACCTCAGAGAAGGTTAATGGATGTAGTGAAGGTGGACATTGAGATGGTTGGTGTAAAAGTAGAGGAGGCAGAGGATAGGGCATGATGGAGGCAGATGATCCGCTGTGGCGACCCCTAAAGGGAGCAGCCAAAAGAAGTAGAAGAAGACTTCTGTAAAAATTACACTTTAAAATAAGGTGACAATTCCTGTGTAGTTGCTATGTAGGTACAGTGTAATTACAGAATTGTATTAATCCACATGATGTGATCAGGTTTCATGTTTCAACACAGTTATTCCACAATACTTATGCAAAAGTTGCACTTTAAAATAATTTGCTGGAATTGTGCTGTGTAGCTCAGCCTGAGACACTGTATACCATATGAAATACCATGGCTGTGTTTTGAAATGATTTACACTACTAATTGAAGGTTACGATTCCTGTACTGAACACCTTTTAATAAATGAAGTAATGTTTGGGATGATAATGGATGATAATAGCATAGATCAATGAGTGCGTATACATATACTCAATAATCCAAACATAATCAAATTTCTTCAGTTATTTGATTATTGAAATGATTATGTAAACACCATACTCCAATCTAGAAATCCAATACAGAGAGCTGAATTTTAGCTCAGTAATTAAATTTCTCAGTGCATATAAACCTGTACTCCGATTTCTATCTGATTTCTCAGTGTGCGCATGCAAGAACAGACAGTGGATGTTGTGAGATGGCAACAATACACCGTTGGAGCGGTGCTGAAACCAAACACAAAATAAAGGATTTGAATGGTCCTCATCTTCTAGTTGATGCAAGTTCATATTCAGGTAAAGTGGCATGTTTAAAAAAAAAAAGAAGTGTTTTACATTATGTTTATGTCACGTCATCTCCTGTGAGTCTATTGGCTGGTTGCAAAGCAGCAATCCAATTATTGCTTGATTCATCTTGACCCAGAGATTCCCCATTATCTGATTTGTAGTTATCGGAGTATTAAGTGCATATAAATGCACTCAATATTATCATCATTTTAGATAAATTTTATATTTATAAATGCAAAAACATGAGACCTCTCCCATTTTTTTCTGTGAATAAGATGGAATTGTCATTGCAGAGCTGCTAAAACATGACTACATGTTTGTTCGTTGTTTTTTTTTATTTTTTTTTATTGTTTTTATCTCTGGCCCAATCCCACCCAGATGAAAGAGAGCAGAATGGTTTAGCTACATTTTAAACCTCCACAGTTGCAAAAACCTGTCTGTCCACTAGCATGGCTTTTATAGACAATTTTAACCTTTCCTGGAATCGTCCAGCTCCACAGGTCTCAGAATCTGAACTTCAGGACCTCAACATGGTCAATTCATTCAAAGCCTACTGCAGAAAGAATGATTAGACTTAAGTTTCTGATTTTACAGACTGAACAAGATATTGTGGTGCTTACAGAATCTTGGTTACGAGAGCATACAAGTGACTTTGAAGTGACCTTAAATAACTATAGTTTGTACAGATGTGCCAGCAATTCAAGAGTTGGTGGTGTAGCAGAGTATGTCAAGTCATGTTTCTGCAATTTCCCCCTGGGATCAATAAAGGAATCTGAATCTGAATGTTTTACTACTACAGTTCTTGATGTCTTAACTGTGAAAACCTGCTTTGAACTTTTAGCTCTGAAAATAACTGTGGGAGAAAACACCTCAATCAAAGTAATAGGGGTATATAGACCTTCTGCTCCTTCATATGCCTTTGATGGTATTGCAAAGTTGTTAGTTAAATACTGTAACTCAGTAGCTACAATCATGGATGATTTTACTTAAACTGGCAAAGCAGTTTCACTGATCCAACCAGGCCAAACATCAACTTGTCTGATCTAATTTTAACTAATAGGACTGAAAGAATTGCAGCATCTGGAGTTTTTTATCTAGGTTTTAATGATCATTGCCCAATCATGTGGAGCAATCAGGAGCACTCATTTTAAAGTCTGCTTCTAGAATTGTGATCAGGTGAAATTTTTAATATTTTAAAGAGCAGACTTTTTTACATCATCTTGCACATTATAATATTCACTATTTCAAATCTAAATGCAACATTCACCTTCTTATTTCTTTTTCATAGCAATCGGCTGCATATCTGACAAAATTAAAATAAAAATGGAAAATGGATAAATCAACAGAAAAATTACAGTTTGTGATTCAGTTTTCGGCATGGACACGCTTTAAGCATCAGAATGAAAAGGCAAATGCAAACGAACAACTGACCAACATGCCAATATATGTTAACTAGCACTAGGCTGGGCTACAGGGTACATTTTAGGCCATGCTCAGACCTCTGCGTCAGAACGACTTCATTTCTCAAAGTTCAACCATCAGATCTGGTAAAACTGGACATCAGACCAAACAGTATTAGACCAAATTGCCTCAGAGAAAATGTTTCAGACCAAATGCAAGCCTGGTCTAGTATAGACTGATTCATATAACTTAGAAAACAATTTCACAGTTTTTTCTCAGGCCATTTGGTCTGAGACATGACAGTTGTTTTTCTCGAGACTCAAAGTTGTTTACCTTGAGTAATGATGCCATTTTGACACAAAGGTTTGAGGATGTCCTAAAATGTACCACATAGCCCTGCCTAGTACAAATTAACATTTTTACAAGTTGGCCACTTTGAAAACAAAAAAGAAAAGTCAGAAATGAAAAGTAAATCTCCAGCAGGTGGCAATGACATTTGTTTGCATTTGCCTTTTCCATGCAAAGGCAAAGTGGATCACAAACTGCCATTTTGCTGTTGATTTATTCATTATGCATTTTCTTTCTATTTTGACAGATATGCAGCCGATTGCTATGAAAAAGAAATAAAAACGTGAACATTGATTTTAGTTTTGAAATGTATTCTGCATTTCATAAAGAAAAGCCACAGCCAAAGTGAAGCTTGAATTTTCTTTTGTCTATTAGCTATTTCATTTGAGATGAGTTTTACTGAACTGGGTAAAACTGCCTATAGCTATGAGCTGGAACACGGTACAAGATACTCTAATGACTCGCTTGTTTCTACTAGGGTTTTTAAATTTTACGTTAATTATTTTAGTTCCATTTAGAACTGTTTTAGTTGAATATTTTAGTTAACTATTTATTTTTATCTTTATTTTATCTTTATTCCTTATTTACTTTTTTTATAAATATATTTTTATTTAAATCATTCATTCAATTTATTAGTGGTTTACTGTTTCTTCTTCTCATAGAAATTTTTATTGTTGTGTATTTCTTTAATATTTTAAACTTTTTTTTTTTTTTTACTTTGGAATCTTTTGTTTTAACAATTTTAATTTGTTGTGTATTTTTCCTGTGAAAGAGTCATGAAGCTAATTTGGCATATGCTGTGAGTTACTAAATGAAACTAATCTTACAGTTTCCTTATTGAAGTATAAAAGCAAGTTTTATTTAAGCTTGTGAGCAATTATATTGTCTTGCTAAATACAAACCTGTTTCTCTAAATATCTTCTCTTTCCTGCTCTGTGTTAGTT
This sequence comes from Pygocentrus nattereri, assembly GCF_015220715.1. Classification (NCBI taxonomy): domain Eukaryota; kingdom Metazoa; phylum Chordata; class Actinopteri; order Characiformes; family Serrasalmidae; genus Pygocentrus; species Pygocentrus nattereri. Next base: position 19,275,185 of record NC_051231.1, read on the forward strand.
CGTTTTATTTATCAGGTAAAATTGATTATCATCTGAGCTGAAGACCCACCTTTGACCACGTATAAAAAGAAGTCACCTCCGGAGTTTTGTACAGAATGCATGATCCATTATGGACCTGGGACATAATAAGTAAGTGATTGTACATGTATAAGAAAGACAGGTCATAAGGTGTGATGTGGATTAGAACATGTAACTAAATAATGCACACTAATAAACTAAGCATTTACACTGTTTATGACTATTTGCTAGATAATGTAGTACTGGATTCCTTAGTTTAAATTACTTAATTTGTTCCTGTACAATAAAGATACACCATTCTGTTGTTTTATGTTTCTGTAAAATAATGATTCTTCTTTTGTTCATTCACTGTTAAACTGTAACTGGTTTATCAACTTGTTAACTTAAAAACATTTCAGGTAGTTACAAGCAGTTTAGGGGTTTGCTTCAACTCAAAAAATAATTTCAATGAAATGATGCAAAAGTTTAGATGAACAAAATTTTACAACAATTCAAGCCTCAAAAATGTTCAACTTTACATACAAATGACTAACATATGAGCAATGAAGCACTTCATTTTGAAATTCTGTTGATGGCCATTATCTGTGACTGCTGCTGCCACTGCAGTAGAAATGGTGAGTGGCTTGAGAAAAGTAGGTTATAGATGTGTTTAAGAGACATTAAATACATAGCACCAGACATTATGACACTTTATATAAATCTCTCTGAGGTCTTCCATTTGCAATTCTTGGAAATCACAAGGATGATATATATATATATATATATATATATATATATATATAATTCAGCAGCAAAGCATGTTTTGTGGTATTTTCTTGTGTTCCATGTATAATCACGTTTAAGCTCTGGTTTTGTCCTGTGCCGACAACTAACCGGACTGGCCTGCTTTCTCTCAATGGATCATTGATCATCTCTGACTGGAATTCTCCATATCGATTTCCCAAGTATGTGTTTCTGTAGCCCGGAGGACCAGTGGGCATAACGAATGGGTGGAGACACTGGCAATCATTTCTTGCATTGGCCAATCATATAAACAGATGGACTGTCAATTAAAATTTGCATTAGCCAATCACAAGTATGAATGAACTCTCTCATTTTATTCATCAGCTAATGGCTTGAAGGAAAGTGTAAAAAGGCATCACATACTGTTCAGGCACGCAGAAGTGGGAAGACAGTTTGAAGTTGCCTTAAATATCACCTAATTTCTCCTTAAATATCACTTAATTTCTTATCTCAGATCAATACATTATTATAACTTTTATCTCTCTCACACACACACCACAACACATGTAATTCATTACTGTACTTAATTAGTTTTTTTTTTTTCATGTATCTTTACTGAAGTATATCTATTTTAGGAGATTTTTTACTTTAACTCCACTACATTTCAGTCACCTATTTAATTTTTTACTCCACTACATTGTGTGAAATCTGTCATTCCTTTTGGTTTGTGTGCATGTGTATGTAATAGCTTATATGTACACAATTAGGTCTCTTTGGCAGGTAATGCAGGACGGAGTTCATTGCAAACACTGACTGGCCATCACACACAAAAGCATTAGTGAACTAATAGAATATGTTCTTCCTGACTTTGTGGGTAAATAAATACATGAACACAATATAGAAATATGTACGCATATGCAGTTATGACTGGCATACATCTTTTTGAGTTTATAACTTTTTCTACCTAAACTTAGCTTGTTCACAAAAAGTTATTCCACAGCCACTTGATTCCTAATGGAAAATGTTTGCCTTCAGTGTTTTGTGCTTATGATTATTTTAGGTCTCCAGTCTGCAGAATTTCCCCTTCTCACAACATTAACATTTAGCTGCTTCTGCTTAGCAATATCATCACATCATTTTTTGTCCATAACACAGCTAGCCATTTAACACCTCCCTATTGAACCCAATAAAAGTGTCTGTCGGTCCCTGGTGGTTTTCAGTAGTAATAATTTAATAAATTTTTTTTGGCAATGATTCCATATACAGTTGTCGTCATCATCATCATCATCATCACCATCATCGTTTACCGCTTAGTCCAAATAGGGTCGTGGTAGCAGTTGAGAGAGCAGAGAATCCCAGAGAATCCTGTCCCCCACAACTTCCTCCAGCTCATTCCTGGGGACCCTTAAGCCACTCCTAGGCCAACTTTGATATATAATCCCTCCAGTGGGGTCTTGTCCCAGTAGGCCGTGCCTGGTACAACCCCACCGGGAGGCATCCAGGGGGCATCCGGATAAGATGCCCGAACCACCTCAGCTGGCTCCTCTCAATGCAGGGAGTGCTCTGAGCTCCTCATCCTATCAAATAGAGTGTAGCTAGAGTCTAGTACTCACATTTCCCTTCTTTCTGTCATTACCCACAGCTCATGACCATAGGTGAGGGTCAGGATGTAGACCGACTGGTAAACAGAGAGCTTTGCCTTATGGCTCAGCTCCTTCTTCACAACTACAGTCTGGTAAAGTGACCTCACAGTGATCTCACAGTCCCTCTTCCCATCACTCGTGAACAAGACCCCAAGATACTTAATCTCCTCCACCTGGGGCAAGTCCTTTCCCCTTACCTGGAGTGGGCATGCCATCCTTTTTCGGGCTAAGACCATGGACTTGGAGGTGCTGATTTGCATACCAACCGCTTCACACTCAGCTGCAAACCACTCCAGTGAGCGCTGGAGGCATCCATGTGATCCAGCCAAAAATATAATATACAGTTGTTTGTTTCCTAATGGTCTCTAATGGCAACCATCAAGCCAATTCCCGTTAGGAAGCAAAATCATCTGCTTATCCGAGTCCGGGGCACAGGTGCAGCAACCTAAGCAAAGAGGCCCAGGCCACTCTCTCCCCCGCTACCTCCTCCAGCTCTTCCAGAGAGATACCAAGGCGTTCACAAGACAGTTGAGAGATATAATCCCTCCAACATGTCCTGGGTCTTCCTCTGGCTCTCCTCCCTGTCAGACATGTCTGTAAAACCTCCCTAGGGAGGTGACCAGAGGCCATCCTTACAAGATGCTCGAACCACCTCAACTGACTTCTCTCAATGTGGACAAAATCCCGAGATATTTAAACTCGTCCACTTGGGGCAAGAATTCACTCCCGACCTGGACAGAGCATTCCACTCTTTTCCAACTGAGGACCATGCTCTCAGATTTAGAGAGCTGATTTTCATCCCAGCCGTTTCACACTCAGCTGCAAACTGGTCCACAGAGAGCTGGAGGTCCCGGCCTGATGACGCTAACAGGACCACAACATCCGCAAAAAGCAGACGTGAAGTCCTCAGGCGACCATACTGAACACGCTCCGCCACTTGGCTGTTCCAAGAAATTCTGTTCATAAAAGTTATGAACAGAATCGGTGACAACGGACAGCCATGGCGGAGTCCAACCCTAACTGGAAACCAATCTGACTTACTGCCGGCTATACGAACCAAGCTCCTGCTTCATTTGTACAGGGACTGAATGGCCCATAACAACGAGCCCCTCACTCCGTACTCCTGGAGCACTCCCCAAAGGATTCCCCGAGGAACGTGGTTGAATGCCTTCTCCAAATCCACAAAACCCATGTGGACTGGTTGGGTGAACTCCCACGCACACTCCAGGACCTGGACAATGCTGGTCACGAAAACCCGCATTGTTCCTCTTGTAGCTGAGATTCGACTATCAGTCAGATTCTCTTCTCCAGTACCCTGATCACAATGAGAAGTGTGATCCCCCGATAGTTGGAACACACCTTCCAGCCCCCTTTCTTAAAAAGAGGGACCACCACTCCGGTCTGTCATTCCAGGGGGACCGCCCCAGATGCTCATGCAATGTTGCAGAGGTGTGTCAGCCAAGACAGCCCTACAACATCCAGAGCCTTCAGGAATTCTGGGCAGATCTCATCCACACCCAGTGCTCTGCCACCAAGGAGTTTTTCAACCACCTTGGCTACCTCAGCCTGAGTGATGGATGGACCCTCGCTCGGATCACCAAGCTCTGTCTCCTCTAGGGAAGGATCGTTGGTGGGTTTGAGAAGATCCTTGAAGTATTCCTTCCACAGTCCAATGATGTCCCCAGTCAATGTCAGCAGCCCCACTGTATACAGTGTTGGTCAGGAACCACTTTCCTCTCCCGAGGCGCCTGATGGTTTGCCAGAACCTTCTGTGCCTGTCGATAGTCTTTCTTCATGGCCTTACCAAACTCCTCCCACACCCAAGTTTTTGCCTCAGCAAACATCTAAGCCACAACCCGCTTGGCTCTTCGGTACCCTTCTTTTGCGTCCAGAGTTGTACAAGCCAACCAGGCCCAATAGGACTCTTTCTTCAGCTTGACGGCTTCCTTTACCCGAGGTGTCCACCAACAGGTTCGGGGATTGCCGCCACGACAGGCACCTACAACCTTGCGGCCACAGCTCTGATCCGCTGCATCGACAATGGAGGCACAGAACAGGGCCCACTCGATCTCAATGTCACCGGCCTGCCTCGGTATGCGGTCGAAGCTTTGTGGGATGTGGGAGTTGAAGATCTTTCTGGTAGGTTCCTCTGCCAGACATTCCCAACAAACCCTCACAACACATTTGGGTCTGCCAGGTCTGTCTGGTATTTTCACCCTCCATCTGATCCAACTCACCACTAGGTGGTGATCGGTTGACAGCTCCACTCCTCTCTTTACCCGGGTGTTCAAAACACATGGTCACAAAGCCGATGACACAACTACAAAGTCAAACATTAAACTGCGGCCCAAATGTCCTGATGCCATGTGCACTTATGCACACCTTTGTGTTCGAACATGGTGTTTGTTATGGACCGACTGTGGCGAGCACAGAACTCCAATAACAAAACACCACTCGGGTTCAGATAAGAGAGGCCATTCCTCCCAGTCATGCCAGTCATGCCAGGTCCAGGTCTCGCTGTCATTGCTCACATGAACATTGAAATCACCCAGCAAGACAATGGAGTCCCCACAGGGGGCACTTTCCAGTAACCCCTCCAGGTTCTCCAAGAAGGCCAGGTACTCCGAACAGCCGTTCGGTGCATAAGCACAGACAACAGTCAGAGCCCGTTCACCAACCCGAAGGCGCAGGGAAACAACCCTCTCATCCACCGGAGAAAACCCCAAAGTACAGGCACTGAGCCAGGGAGCTATGAGTAAGCCCACTCCTGCCCGACGCCTCTCACCCTGGACAACTCCAGAATGGAATAAAGTCCAATGACTCTCGAGAAAGTCTGTTCCAGAGCCCCCGCCATGTGTTGAGGTGAGCCCAACTATATCTAGTGAGGGTTATGATGGTTTCATATGGGTTTTTTGGATCACCCTTTGTCTGGCCCATCACCTAGGACCTGTTTGCCTTGGGAGACCCTACCAGGAGTTTTCGTCCCTGACAATATAGCTCCTAGGACCATGTAGGCACACAAACCTCTCCACCACGGTAAGGTGGTGATCCAAGGAGAGGAGGAAGCTTTTAATCCTAATGGTCTAATCATCTTCAACATGGTTTTCATTAGTTTCAACAGCAGTGTGTTTTTTTTTCTTTGAATGAACCCCACATTGTTTTATTGTCATAGTTTTTTTTTTAAGTTTCCATATTAAATTACCATATGACAATGTTGATATACATTCAATGTAACTCTTGTTGCCCAGCAATATGTGGTTCACTGTTTTTCCCTCATAAAACCAACAAAAACCCTGTGGTGTAAGTGCGGCGCTGACATTAACAGGCTGGCGGTCCATGACAGGCTGAGAGTGCAGGTCTGCAGCCAGACCCTTAGACTGGCTAATGCAAAAAATGACGGACAGCTTGTTCTAATCTGCGGTTGGCCAATGCAAAATGTGACTGATCACCAAGAGTAGTTATTTAATTGGTTGATGTAAAAATGACTGCCAGACTCCCACCCCCAGTTCCCTCCCCTTTAGGGTTCTGGTCTGCAGCATTCCCCTTCTCAGCTTTCCTGGCATTTTACTTGTACAGACTACAGGTAAAAAGTGAGCATATCTTTACTGCCAACATTTTTCTTTGTGTTAACGAAAATATTTCTAATGTAAATTGAAAAAGAACATATTCTTCACCAGGGATCGATGAAGTGAACAGCCCACTGCCCATAGGCTGTACTGCACCTTTAAGTAACTAATGTTGGAGGAGCAAAAGTAGCCTGTCAGTATGGACTATGCCAACACGTTCATGTCCACCACTCACACACTACAACCACCTTTTATTTGTGAAAAATTGGGTGACATGCCGTCGCCCTCTCTTTTCTCTTAGGATATGATACATCGAGAGGCCAACATCTGCAGACTAATCAATATTAGCTGTCAGGGTGGGACAAAACAAGAACGTAAACATGATTACATGTAGAACATAGGACAGTACAGTAAAACATTATAGTTATTATTGTTCTGATTTCCAACTGTTGAAAAAGTTGGCTACAGATCGATTGACATGAAGTGTAATTGGTTTATTCTTCTTTGGCTGATCATGTAAATAACACTGTAGAACATGGCAAAAGTTAAATCTAAACTGTTTTGTGATTTGAATTGATGCAAAATACTGATTTTATTCTAAACTAAATTTTAGCATTTAGTATTGAGTATTTCAGACTGCTTGTTATCACACAAAATCAATTTTACAGTGAATAAAAAACAGTCATTACATCAGAGAAACATTAAAACACAGAATGGTATATCTTTATTGTAAATAACCAAAAGAAATAACAAAAACTATTCTATATCTCTATATTATCTAGGAAAGAAAAAAATTAACTGGTTAGTTTAATATAGCTACACATTATCATCCACATTACATCTAACGTCCTTATTTATACACATATAATCACTTGATTATTATATTATGTGGACTGTGCATAGTGAGCAAAATAACTCCAGAAGTGACCCCTTTTTATAGATGGTAAAAATCTGGATATGACTTAAGCTCAGATTAGAATCATTTCTAGTATGCATTGTGCAAAGTGTTCCCAAACAGATGTGCAATACGATAATACCTTGCATTTACCAAATATATGTACAACATGTACATCTTGCACTTTTGTTTAGATTATTTTTATTTATTGAATGTCTTTTGTCAGATTACTTATGCCAGTTGTCCCTTCAACACACAACTTTTTTGGGGAAAAAACATTTTTGGAATAGATGCACAAAGAAATAAAGAATTGTGAAAGCTTGAGTTCTGTATCGTATATATAGCCTATTATGATGCAAAAATGTACTATATCATTTTTGATATATCTATATCATATATCTATACTATATATATATATATATATATACTATATCAAATTTGCATAATATTACACCCCTAAAATATAGTAACCTTACCGTAACCCTTCAGAAGACATTTCCACTTCACTGCAGTTACAAGAGAGAACAAAATAATCAGCGCTCCAACAAGGATAACAAGGATGCCACTGTTCAGTAGATCTATGCAAACAGAGACAGAATAATTACTCAGTTACTGACATGTTAATCACAAGGAATTGGATGAAAAATGTCATGTGTATTTTCCTTATTTGCATGCATTTTGACACTGTGAAGATACCCATTTTAAAACAGGATATCTGCTCATCCAACTGTAGCAGGCTGGTCTTTTCCTTTCCCTAGTGTTGGGCTTAATCATGTCTGTGGTAGTTGATAATTGGTGGCCATTAATTATGGGGTAGTCCCAGGTTGCCCTATATATTGATATTGGGGCAGGTGATCACTGGCGGTCATGTGTCTCCTGTGTTCCTGCCCATTCCGGTGAACGTGGCCTCGGCAGTGGCGGTGTGGTTTGAATTTCAGCATAGAAGAGAAGCGCTTTCTCAATTCTAGGTTTTGGAAACCAGTTTGACCTGGGTGGCTGAGCTCCAGTTTCTCTCCATGGTGCTGCTGTTCTAATGCTCTTGTTTTGTTAGTTTAGGTTCATTGTTTTTCTGTTTTTTCTTAATTGGTGGTTTTCTCATTTTTCTGTTTATTTTGTTTTGTTTTTTGGAATTCATTAGATTATATTTTTATTATTTTGCTATTATAATTTGTTGATTTTGATCTTTTTTTATTTTCCTTTTCTTTATTTTAGGAGCAGCTCTTGCTATTTATTTTTTGCAGTTTATGCACGGTTTGTGGTAGGACCCGCCTTATGGTGGTTTTAAAGTGTTTAATTGTAGATGGGTACAATTGACTAGTTAAGTGGGGGTTTCCTGTTTCCTAATATTTATCATTACTGCTCATGTAAGTTTAATGGGGCAGGGTTAGCTGCACTTTGACAATCTTTAACTATTAAAAACTACTTGGTCTATTAGTGTATTTTGCTGCTTTTTCCATTTTATTTTTCCAGCGAAAGTGTTCAAATTGTTTTTTGCTTTAGTTAGGGCAGGGGTCTCAAGCTCGCGGCCCGCGGGCCAACTGCGGCCCTCGGGACGATAGTTTGTGGCCCCGCCTTAATATGAAAGTTTAATGTTAGCGCGGCCCGCGAGTTTGATATGACTGGCACTTTTCAGTGTTGTGTGCGGAGCTGAACGAACCTACCAATCACGGTGAGATATATTCAGGGTGCGATTTGCCGGTGGGGAATTTCCCCCCTCTGGTATTCAGACAGGAACAGGGAAACCGCTGAGGTGTGTTGCTGTGGGCGTGTCTGTACCTGCTGAATGTAACCGCCGTGAAACAACCAGGAAACTTTCTCTCTCTCTCTCTCTCTCTCTGTCTCTCTCTCTCTCTCTCTCTCTCTCTCTCTCTCTCTCTCTCTCTCTCTCTCGCTCTCTCTCTCTCTCTCTCTCTCTCTCTCAAATAAAACTTTCGGCCCGAATTCAATTTTCCCTCTATTGATGTAAACAACGTGAAGTGAGGAAAGAGAGACGGGCGGCGGCTCCTTCCCGACCCAGGGCTTCTCTCTCCCTCCGATCCGCCGGAATAGAGAAGCACCGTCTCGGTGTTCCGAGTTCCTCAAAATAGGATCTATATCATGAATTAAAATTGTATTTTTAAAATTGTATTTTATTTAAAAACTATATTTTTTATTTTTTAAGTTCACGTTCTAACTTAAACTGTGGTGTTTTTCACAAATGTAACAATTAAAAAAAAAAAAAGAACTGTTAATACAGACATTTGAATCTGAATAATAATAATTACATTTCTCTAGTCAGCAACTATATGTGGTTTCTTCAGTGTTCTATATCTGCTGTATTATTATTATTATTATTATTATTATTATTATTATTATTTTCATTTTATTTATTTATTACTGATTGATTTTATTTTATTTTCTTATGAATTGTTAATTTATTTATTTTTTCATCTTATTTTGTGTTAAAAAATAAAAATAAAGACATTTGATAACATTGGAATGTTTTTGTAAGAGCTTTTCTTGTGGAAAACCTGATGAGGCCCAGCCTCACCCAGACTCTACCTCCAGCGGCCCCCGGGTAAATTGAGTTTGAGACCCCTGAGTTAGGGCAATAGGCTTGTGGTTTTGTGTCTTGGTGATTATTTGTGTGAAATAATTAGCTGCGTGCGATTGTTGGACAGAAGCTGGAGGCCGAAGTAACCAGTGGGTATATATTTTCCTCCATTTGCAGGGAGTGGTGGAGTCCTTGCTTTGGGGTTGTAGTGGTGAGCACTTGTTTTTTCCCTTTTTGGAGTGGTTTGTTTCACCTGTGATATGTAATTGCAGGACTGCTTTTCTTTGGATAGATTCATTCTCCCTGTTGCTGTGAGCCTCCAGCCTTGTCCCCTGATTCTTTTTCATACTTGTTTATTTTTTTTTGTAATTCATTTGACTTGTGTTGTGTGATTTTTGTATTTTGATCCAGCCATTGCTGGTGAGCAGTTTGTTTCCTTTTTATTTTAGAAATGTATTTTGTTAAAGTTACTTATTTTTATTGTGGAACCACAATACACCACAACTACATTTTCTCTATTTAATACCACAATTTCCTGGGGGTGAAATTCCCCTAGGTGGCTTAGTCGGCATCAACTAATTTTCCCCACTCTTGCCACATAATGTTGCTTTTTAAATTAAAGGTATTAATAGGACGTTTGCCTTGCCTTTGCTACTCTATCAGTCTCTACTTTGCTTTACACTCATTCAGTCACAAGTGCATTAGTGAAGTAAGATAACAAAACATTCCAGTTCATTCCAAAGGTATTCAGTGGTGTACCAGCGCTCCAGAGAACACGCCTACATTACATCGTATACCAACACTGGGGAGCTTTATACTCCCTTGCATGTGATTTCCATTGAGCATGACCTTATGCTCATGCACAGCTACTCCAGAGCATCCCATTCTATTAGAATTTGAATCAATCTGTATTTATTGAATTTATTTATCTGAAAGATAAAAGCCACAATGGTCATTATACTACCTTAGATGTTCTTCATATTGCTTGGTGGCCATTAAATTGTAGTTTCAATAACTATTTCATTAATATCATTATCTACAAATTAATAATATTAATACTGTAATAACATGTTTTGTAAGCAGCTGTGCATGAGCATAAGGTGAGCTGACTGTTTGCCAGAACCTTCTCAGTGCCTGTCAATAGTCTTTCTCCATGGCCCTCACCAAGCTCCTCTCACACCCGACTTTTTGCCTCAGCAACCGCCAAAGCCGCAACCCACTTGGCCTTTCGGGACCCATCAAGAACAGTGCTTCGTGGCATGGGTTTCCATGGCCAAGCAACTGCATCCAAGCCTTACATCACCAAGCGCAATGCAAAGCATTGAATGCAGTGGTGTAAAGCGCCGCCACTGGACGATGGAGCAGTGGAGATGTGTTCTCTGGAGTGACTTGAAGTCAATTGATGAGTCTGGGTTTGGTGGCTGCCAGGAGAACAGTACTTGTCTGACTGCATTGTGCCAAGGGTAAAGTTTGGTGGAGGGGGGATTATGGTGTGGGGTTGTGTTTCAGGAGTTGGGCTCAGCCCCTTAGTTCCAGTGAAAGCCTCTTAGTTCTAGTTCCTCCCTTAGTTCTAGTTCCAGCAGACCAAGAGATTCTGGACAATTTCATGCTCCCAACTTTGTGGGAACAGTTTGGGGATGGTGCCTTCCTGTTCCAACGTGACTGCACACCAGTGCACAAAACAAGGTCCATTAAGACATGGATGAGTGAGTTTGGTGTAGAAGAACTTGACTGACCTGCAGTCCTGACCTTAACCTGATAGAACACCTTTGGAATGAATTAGAGCAGAAACTGCAAGCCAGGCCTTCTGAAAGAGTGGTCAAAAATCCCCATAAACACACTCCTAAACTTTGTGGAAAGCCTTCCCAGAAGAGTTGAAGCTGTTATAGCTGTAATAAGTGGTTAGACATAATATTAAACCCTATGGTTTAAGAATGGGATGTCATATGGGTGTGAAGGCAGACCAGCAAATACTTTTGGCCATATAGTGCATGTACCCAGATTGATATTAGTCATATAATAACTTGAATCAATGACTCCAAATGCCCCTGACATTAATTTAATCTTATTCAAAATTAACTTCTGAAATTAATTCTAGAGGCCATTTCAGAAGGGGGAATTCCACCAATCTTTGAAATTAAAATGACTTTGTAGACATCTAAATCATTTGAAATGCTCCTTTCTAGAGAAACGTGTCAAGACTATTTCACAACAGTGGCGATAGGAATCAGACATCTAAAGCATGGAATGCCTATAAAAGGTACATCACAGAAAGCTAGTACATAAAATGGTTATGAATATACTGCCTGATGTATTGTTTTATGATACTGTTTTAAGACTTTGGCCTAAAAATAAATTTTAAATACATTTATGACAGAGGGACACGCAAGGCTTTGTAAGTCAAAATAATCGTCAAAGAATCAAAAGACGCATGTACGTTCTTTTGTCATTTTGGATAATGTTTTTTTTTTGCATGTCACTGCAATCAGTATTGTAAAGATATCTGACATGGTAGGATTTTCTAACAGTGCACCCTTTTACACCAAATTACTTTTTAAATAATACTGATTTTTTTTTTTTAGTCAGAGGAATTCCCCTTTATACTACAAACTCTCATGATTAAACCATGTAAGAGACCATCATTTGTATCATGCACAGAAGCTTGCAAGGCAGCAAGACAAGAGAACAGAAATCACCAAAATATTAAATTAAACAGCATCATTTTGAGCCATAAGAAAAGGAAATAAAATTGCAAAAAAAGGTTTAAGAGTCAAAGTAAATAAAGTCTTTACATTTACGTACCTGAGGTATGGGAATGTTGAGTTTGGTTGACCTGGTAATTCAGGGTGATGTTGAAGTTGCATAAATCAGAGTTGCACACACATCTGACATAGTACTGATCTTGCATGAATGCATGGCATGAGGACTCAGGGCAGGAAGTGTCCATCATACTACATCCTAAACATGCAGAGGGGGAGGACAAAAACATCCAGTGTTAAAGAAAAAAATGCTCTGTACAGAAAGCACATTTTGTTTCACAAACTACTATCTTGTGCCTTATTTGAACATTCATTAGCATGCAATTTGTAGTAATCATCTAAAATTAGAATGAGATACAAATCTCTATAACTCTGTTATACAAATCTCTGTACCTATAAAACTTTGTTTTTCTAAATTCTAGTTATATAACACTGTTGATGCATTTAATTGAGTGCTGTACAGGCCACTGTACATAAAGCACGCACAAGAAAGAAAAATGTTCATTATCTATTAACCTTTACTTATACTCAGTGTACATTGAAGGAGACTCTCATTTACAATGTATCCAAGCCTGAGATCAGGGATTGAGAAGATGAATAGTGAAAACATAACAAATTCTAATAATAACAAAAATTATAGTAGTCAATACAAAAAAAAAATCAATAAACCATTAAAATTACAACAATATAGTAAGTTAATGATTAGGACAAAATGAGAGCAAATAAAAATATAATTAACAAAATTAATTAATTAAATAATGTAAAACAATAGCTTGGCAATATTAAAATAAGAACCGAATAATGAAAAATAATCAATTACTAAAAACATACCAAAAAATTACTTTAAACCTAAAATCAAGTAAAACAGTTGCAGGCTGATCGGAGGTGGTAAAAGACTAAGTTTAAAATATTCATGTGACACCAGTGAATGAAGCTGTAATTCCTGTAATAAATTCCAGCTCACTGGTGCACTCTAGCTAAAAGCAGATTATCCCAGTTCAGTAAAAGTTCTTGGTACATGAAGGGTAATCCAGTCACTGGAATGAGTCTGGTAAAATGCATTTCTGTGATGTGTGATGGCATATGGCAAGTGAGTGCTTATAGGAAAAAAAGAAGCCAATTTGTTTCCCGATGCAAAGACAATGACGGCCAGCCAACCTTTTAATACAATATACAGTGATAGATGTTGTATGGGTCACCAGAAATTAATCCTAAAGCAGAGAGGTCTACAAAATCTAGAGTCTTCAGAGTAATTATTTCAACTTTTTTTTTTCTTATGCACTTTGGAAAACATACATTGTTTTGATACATGAAGCCAAGTTTTTGCCTCGGTTTACACGTGAGCATGTTAATATGGTGCATTTATCGTCTAGCTAGGTATTGGTACTCACTAAGTATTTGTACTCGCTAACTTTATCAATTTTAGAGGCTCTGGAAAACAGCATAAACTTAGTTTTCCCAACAATTAATACTACTTTACGATTGTAAAAAGCTGATTGTAAGGCATTAAAAGAATGCTGCAATTTGTTCACTGCAAACAGCCATGCAATACAAGATGGTGTAATCTGTAATCAATCAACAATTGAGGTGGCAATATCATTAACATAAATGTGAAATAGTACTGGTCCAAGGATCAAACATTAAGGGACCTCCTTAGTTACCGGTAGCAGCTCTGATTTAGTTTGTCCCAGGGCCACAAATAGTGGTCTATTGGACTGATAACTTTTAAACCAGTTGGTAGCTATGTATTCAAAACCAATATTTTGCAGACTTCTTAAAAGTAGGGAATGATCAACCAAATCAAAGTCTTTAGAGAGATCCATAAAAATGCCTGTACATTGTTTCTATCAATGGCATGGAAAGATCATTTAAGATGTGAGTAGCAGCAGAGATTGTGCTACCAGATTGGTAGTTAAACAACACTGAATTTCTATGAAGACATATCTTGAGTTGATCATTCACTATGTTTTCTAAGATTTTCACAAAACATGACAATTTTGAGATGGGTCTGAGATATCACCTGCTTTGTGAAGTGGAATTACGTGTGTTTTCCAGATACTGGGAATTCTGCTTCATAAAATAGATAAATGCATGTTATGCATTCTAAATAATCAGGGTTGCAAGCCTCAGAAAGAAGGGGTCCAAGCTATCCTCACTTGTACTTTTTTAGTTGTGATGGTGTTGAGGGCTTTGTCTACTAAGGGAGAGGAACTGTAAAGAGACAATTGCTTACAGCAGGGGGTGCATCCATTTCATTGAGACATACTTCCATATTAATCATCAAATAAATGTCCAGCAGCTGTAAAGTGAGTATTAAATGCATCTTTGATCAGTAATCTGCTGATCATATACTACAATATGGTTTGGAATATGCAATAATTTGTTTCTGTCTTCCATAATTTGAAGGGGTTTGAAGCTGAATTTGTAAATATTTCAAAGAAGTATTCAACTTTAGCTTTTCTGATGCAGGAATTACATTTATTCCTTAGCTGACTAAAGGTAAGCCATTGGTCTCTGTCACCATTTCTTCTTGTAAGGGCCCATGCTTCATTTCCTGTATTGAGCAGAGAAGATATTTCAAAACTGAATTAAAAATTTGTTCTATCACAGATTCTAACATTTTTGGGGCATGCTTGTTTACCACTGCATGGAAAGTTGTGCAAAAATGGTCTAGCGCTAAATCGATATCTGGGATTTCAAAAGTGTAGTGCATGTCACTCAGTGCCAGATCATTTAAGAAGGCTTAATTTCTTCAAACCACCATCCGAGATCCTGACTTAATTATTATCGTGCTCCTAATGCATCTGATAGGGCAGTGGTCATTAAATCCAGGGTCAAACACAACTATAGAAGTAATTTTGTCCGTTCTGTTGGATAAAATTAGTGTTTATATTAGTGTTGACGTATTGGGTACACGCAAGTCAGATTGTGTTGGTTCTGTAATTAGCTGCGTTAGCGACAGATTTCCACATACATCATTCAAGTGATCAGATGCATTTCTGAGTCTTTAAAAGTTCTGAGAATTTAAAAGTTCAGCTAAATCCTTTTCTGTATGAGAGGGTGCAGAAGAAGGTCTGTAGATCCCAGCTACCACAAAGCTGTTTGTACTGTTTACACCTTTAAAGCTAAAAGCTCAAAACTTTTTCTTCTTTAGATAATGAATTAAGAACTTTTACTAAAATAATTGGTTTAATGTACATAGCCACTCCACCACCCCTTGGTTGCCTATCAGCTCTGTATAGATTATAACCAGATAGGGCTACTTCTGAGTTGGACACATTGTTTTAGCCAGGATTCAGTCAGAAATATGATATCTGGATAAACTTGGGAAATTATCCAAATTATTATGCTGAAGAAGACTCCTAATGTTTAAGTGAATTATGCCTATGCCTTTTTTCCCTGTGTTTAGAGATAACAGAACCTATTAATAATTTTGTTGCAAGCATAGGTTTCAGTGTCTGTCAGATACTTTGGGGACAGAGGGGTGACCTAGATGGCTTAATGCTGATAAGATTAGCTGGGTTTTCAAAATTTCCTTTTCACGTTATTCCTTTGTTTGAGTGGCTGATCCTAGATCGAGTGCATGATGACTACGGGGATAGCCAAGTACTCACTTCTAGTTTCTGGGTAGTCATTTCAGGTGAAGAACAGAGTAAAACATGTCACTTAAAATCTGCTGGATTTTATACTAGCCTGCTGGAATAAATGTCATTGGATGGATGGTTTTAGGAAACAGTAAAATTGTCAATTTAAATAAATAAATTATATATATATAGAAGGCCACATGCTGGCATACAGCAGGGGAGTCTGACGAGAAGGACGCATTGAGGAAGGGTTCCTAAGGGTTTGATTATACTGTGCATCTAGTGTCCTGAACACCTTGTGTCAAAGTACTGCTTGCAGCATGTAGCAGAGGTGAAATAATATTCTCCTATCCGCTAGTTGGCTCTGTGTGAAAATGACCAATTTAGCATTGTTGTTCATTTAGGTAGCTAGATAGCTAGTTAGCTATATTAACATAAGTTACATTTGAACAGTTTCTATAACATACTGACTAGCTGCTAGCCAAGCTAGCTCCAAAAATCACAATAGCTAGCACCTAGCACCACAAGGGACTGTACTTTTCTGCTTTCTGTTCACACTGTACATTTCAGACTTTCAGTACAACTCTGAGATGTGCCACATGCAGAAATTTTCTGATGACACTACCATGGTGGCTTGTGTAAGGGGAGGACAGGATAAGGAGTACAAGACCCTGGTGAAGGACTTTGTGGCGTGGTGCTGTGGGAACAACCTGCTTCTGAACACTGCCAAGACCAAGAAGATGGTAGTGGACTTTCGCAGGGTTAGGCTACCCACAAAGCCAGTCTCTACTCAGGGGGTTGAAGTGGAGAGGGTAATGACCTACAGGTATCTTGGACTGCAGTTGTACAGGAAGGATCAAAGCAGGCTCTACTTCCTGAGGAGGCTGAGGTCCTATAACATCTGTGGGAAGCTCCTGATGTTCTATCAGACCAGCATAAAAAGGAGAGACGAGATGCAACTGGACAAGCTGGTCAGGCAACCGGGGTCAGTGGTCGGTGCGGAACTGCTCTCCATTATGGAGGATAAACCAGCCATTAGGGGTGTAATTTGTGTACTTCTGGTGCTGGTCCCAAGCCCAGATAAATGGTGAGGGTTGCATCAGGAAGGGCATCCGGTGTAAAATTTGTGCCAAAACTATCATGCGGATCATAAATATGATTGCCATACCGGATCGGTCGAGGCCCAGGTTAACAACGACCGCCTCCGGTGCTGTTGACCAGCAGGGTGCCGGTGGAAATTGGACTACTGTAGGTCAAAGACCTAGAGGAGGAAGTTGGGTTAGAAGGCAGCGAGAGAGCAGTAAAGGCAGGAGTGTGGAGGTTAGAGTAGGGACTCTGAACATAGGGACAATGACTGCTAAAGGCAGAGAGCTTGCAGACATGATGGAGAGAAGGTAGGTAGATATTCTGTGTGTCCAGGAGACCAGATGGAAAGGATCAAGGCCAGGAACATTGGAGGTGGATTCAAACTGTTCTATCATGGTGTAGAGTGGAAGAGAAATGGAGTAGGGATAATCCTAAAGGAACAGCTTGGGAAAAGTGTTCTGGATGTAAAGAGAGTGTCAGACAAGATCATGAGCCTGAAGTTGTAGGTTGATGGTGTAATTTTGAATGTAGTCAGTTCATATGCACCACAGGTTGGTTGTCAGTTAGAGGAGAAAGAGGAATTTTGGAGTAAGATGGATGAAGTGGTAGATGGTGTCCCTAGAGAGGAGAGATTAGTGATTGGTGCAGACTTCAATTGACATGTTGGTGAAGGGAACAGAGGGGATGAAGAGGTGCTGGGTATGTATGGAGTGAAAGACAGAAATGCAGAAGGTCAGGTGGTTGTAGATTTTGCAAAGAGAATGGAAATGGCTGTGGTGAACACGTATTTTCAGAAGAGGGAAGAACACAGGGTGACCTACAAGAGTGGAGGGAGGTGCACACAGGTGGATTATATCCTTAGCAGGAGATGCCACCTAAAGGAGACTGGATATTGTAAAGTGGTACCAGGGGAAAGTATAGCAAGGCAGCATAGGGTGGTTGTCTGTAGAATGAGATTAGAAACAAAGAAGAGGAAGAGAGTGAAGACTGAGCCAAAGATTAGATGGTGGACGCTGAAGGAGGAGGATGGTTGCAGGCAGTTCAGGGAAAAATTGCAACAGGCCCTTGGGGGCAGTGAGGAGCTACCTGAGGACTGGGAAACTACAGCTAAGGTGGTGAGAGAAACTGGCAAGAATGTGTTGGGTGTTTTGTCTGGTCAGAGGAAAGAAGACAAGGAAAGTTGGTGTTGGAATGAAGAAGTCCAGGAGAGTATTCAGAAGAAGAAGGCGCCTAAAAAAACTGGGATAACCAGAGAGATGAAGGAAGTAGGCAGGAGTCCTGTGAGGATAGTCACATAGCGAAAAGAATGATGGCAAAGGCTCAGGCCTATGATGAGCTGTATGAGAGGCTGGACAGTAAAGAAGTAGTAAAGGACTTGTATCATTTGGCTAAACAGAGAGATAGAGCTGGAAAGGATGTACAGCAGGTTAGGCTGATAAAGGATAGAGAGGGAAATGTACTAGTGAGTGAACAGAGAGTGTTGAGTAGATGGAAGGAGTACTTTGAAGAACTAATGAATGAGGAAAACGAGAGAGAGGAGGACAACGGGGGGAGAGATAGTGGATCAGGAAGCTTAGAGAATTGGTAAGGTGGAAGTGAGGGCAGCTTTAAAAAGGATGAAGAATGGAAAGGCAGTTGGTCCCGACGCGAATGATAGCAGGTGATGGCAGGTGGAGGATGTTAGCCATCAGAGAGGGAAGGACAATGATGGTGGCCACGAGAGGCATGAAGGCAGGAAGCAACTCCTGAGCTAACATTACTAACATTATCAACTCGCCTGGCTCTCCATCGATGCCCTTGGTCGATTGGGCCAGTTCAAGCTTTCCTGTTTGTCCATTAATTTGTCAGAGAAACAGGGTCAAAAATCTGCAGTTGCAAAAAGATCACATGAGACGTGTTTATGGATTTGTACTAAGACACTGAAAAGGCCCTGCTGTCACACTTGGAACATCAAACTTTAATTTGATTTTATGGTCTGGCCCAATGTAAGTAGTACTGATTCACCCATTTACAACTTTTCATTTACGAATGGCGATCAAATGCTAATCAGGTTTTGTGGTCTATGGGTCTGGGCTGCTTGCTGGCTTATCAGGCTAATGGCTTTACACCACAAACCAGGTTCGGTGCTTCACTCACACAAGTTTAAGAGGTTAAGCCAAAATCTTGTGACTGGTGCTGTAGTTAGTTAAAACTTGAAAAGGAAAGACATTCTTCATAATTAAGTGGTTGGGATGTTGACAAAGTCATTAAGAGTGGTTTGGTGTGATAGACCCAGATCCAGAGAAACCAACCATTCAGAAATTTTCAAAGTGGTGTTAATAAGAACCAGATGTCTGAAGAATTTAATGTCTCTGAAAGCTTTCTCACAGAGAGTAATTAACATTATATGAAACGCTTAGATATATGCTGTGTGACACTTGAAACATTGTTTTGATGTTCTTTTTGTCATTTTTTGAAATGTCTATATTTATGTGGCGGACATAGCGACCCCTGGTTCCTACTGGCCTCACTTTAAAGAAGTCTGAGTCTGTGCATTTCTCTACAATTTCATATTAATTTCATATTAAACCACTCAGAATGCCTCTGCGTGATTTCTCATTATTGTCACTAAAGCTTAACTAATCAACTTTATCTTCTTTATCTTAGTCACCTGTATATCCTTCATCTATCACCAGCATCTTTCAGGTGAAAGTAACTTTTGTTTACCTTTCTTTTTCAGCTGGGTTACTTTATCCATCTGTCAACAGGAGTATGTCTCTCTTTCCCTCTCTCATGACTGACTGTTGACTTACTGTAATAACAATTGGGAAAGAATAGACATTTTAAAATATTAATTCCTTGAGTGGGTGGGCTGGTGTGGGGAGATGTATGCATATATGTGCTTCCATGTTTAATCTTATACAATTACAGTTTTCCTTTTTTTTTTTTTTTCATGACTCCTACACCTAACTCCTACTAACCCACAAGCTTTAAGCTATAGGAAGTACAAAAATTTAGTAAAAGTAGAAATTATTAAAGAAGAGGTATTCTATTTATGTTTTTTACATGAGTTAAAGTACAAAAGAACTTTCGTTTAAAGTCATAAATCTTAAATCATAATGCACTTAAAAGTGATTTATATATTCATTTATTTTTTACAAAATAAGTACATTTTCATGAGAGATTAAGGTAAAGTAAGAATTGTCATGTGATTAATTAATATGACATGGAGATTAACAAAGTAAATACGAACGAACAAAGGTACAGTTCCATTTTGATTTCAAATGTATTTCATTAAATTATCATGAGTGAAAGTACTGAGAATTATTGCAGTTTTGGAGTTTAATTTCATATACAGACATCAATAACCTTGCAAATTAACTTGTTATACACATTTATGTTATACATTTATGAAAATATTCACAAACAGATTTTACATAGGTCGAGTTCCATTATCATGCATGTAAAATTCAGTATTTCTATTATTTATAGTAATACACATGAAAGGAGGTTAAAACAGACTGGAATTCTTTGTTAACCATTGATTAAAAAGGATTTGCACAAAAAATATGAAAAATATGTGATTATAACTTTGGAATACAATGTATGTACACTACAAATAATCTTTCAAGATAGAGATAACAGCAGACATTACCTTTTCTACTTTAAAAAAAAATATTTTATTATTATATTCCCGGGCCAACTGTGGCACCACCACCCCACTTTTCCAGGGGACATTATTTATTTATTTATTTATTTTTCTCCACTTTGCTATTAATGCCACAAATCATCGTTTATTAATGATCATATAGATATAAGGAGATGTGGCACCACAATCACCCAACATCCCTTCAAACAGCATCCCCACCCCCTCACCCACCCCTTGCTTTGGGTGAAACAAAAAGCAAAATAACAAAGGCAAAACAGAAACCCTTGTTCTTAAAAATGGCGACTAGTACACTGCTTCTCCACTCATCAGGCATCCTCTCACTTTTGTTAAACAACCTGGTTAGAGTCCACTGCCTTCTCTCCTAAACATCTCCATACCTCCACAGGTATGTCATCTGGACCAACTGCCTTTCCATTCTTCACCCTTTTTAAAGCTGCCCTCACTTCCACCTTTACTAATTCTCTGCACTTCCTGATCCACTATCTCTCTCCCCATTGTCCTCCTCTCTCTCTCGTTTTCCTCATTCATTAGTTCTTCAAAGTACTCCTTCCATCTACTCATCACTCTCTGTTCACTCACTAGTACATTTCCCTCTCTATCCTTTATCAGCCTAACCTGGTGTACATCCTTTCCAGCTCTAACCAAACGAGTCCTTTACTCCTTCTTTACTGTCCAGCCTGAGCCTTTGCCTTTGCCACCATTCTTTTCATTATGTTACTAGCCTCACAGTACTCCTGCCTACTTCCTTCATCTCTCTGGTCATCCCACTTTTTCTTAGCCGCCTTCTTCTTCTGAATACTCTCCTGGACTTCTTCATTCCACCACCAACTCTCCTTGTCTTCTTTCCTCTGACCAGACGAAACACCCAACACATTCTTGCCAGTTTCTCTCACCACCTTAGCTGTAGTTTCCCAGTCCTCAGGTAGCTCCTACCTGTCCCCAAGGGCCAGTTGCAATTTTTCCCTGAACTGCCTGCAACCATCCTCCTCCTTCAGCTTCCACCATCTAATCTTTGGCTCAGTCTTCACTCTCTTCCTCTTCTTTGTTTCTAATCTCATTCTACAGACAACCACCCTATGCTGCCTTGCTACACTTTCCCCTGGCACCACTTTACAATCTCCAATCTGCTTTAGGTGGCATCTCCTGCTAAGGATAATATAATCCACCTGTGTGCACCTCCCTCCACTCTTGTATGTAACCCTGTGTTCTTCCCTCTTCTGAAAATACGTGTTCACCTCAGCCATTTCCATTCTCTTTGCAAAATCTACAACCATCTGACTGTCTGCATTTCTGTCTTTCACACCATACATACCCAGCAGCTCTTCATCCCCTCTGTTCCCTTCACCAACATGTCCATTGAAGTCTGCACCAATCACCAATCTCTCCTCTCTAGGGACACCATCTACCACTTTATCCATCTTACTCCAAAATTCCTCTTTCTCCTCTAACTGACAACCAACCTGTGGTGCATATGAACTGACCACATTCAAATTTACACCATCAACCTCCCATTTGAGGCTCATAATCCTGTCTGACACTCTCTTAACATCCAGAACACTTTTCACAAGCTGTTCCTTTAGGATTATCCCTACTCTATTTCTCTTCTTCTCTACACCATGATAGAACAGTTTGAATCCACCTCCAATATTCCTGGCCTTGCTTCCTTTCCATCTGGTCTCCTGGACACATCTACCTTCCTTCTCTCCATCATGTCTGCAAGCTCTCTGCCTTTACCAGTCATTGTCCCTATGTTCAGAGTCCCTACTCTAACCTCCACACTCCTGCCTTTCCTTCTCTCTCGCTGCCTTCTAACCCGCCTTCCTTCTCTCCTCTTTGATGGTCTTTGACCTACAGTAATCCAATTTCCACCGGCACCCTGCTGGTCAACAGCACCGGAGGCGGTCGTTGTTAACCCGGGCCTCGACTGATCCGGTATAGAAATAATATTTTTGATCCGCATGATAGTTTTGGCACAAGTTTTACGCCGGATGCCCTCCCTGAAGCAACCCTCACCATTTATCCGGGCTTGGGACCGGCACCAGAAGTACACAAATTACACCCCTCATAGCTGGTTTATTATATGTAATAATTCCAATATAATTCCAAAAAAGTTGGGACTCTGTGCAGAATGTAAATAAAAACAGGATGCAATGATATGCAAATCATGATTACCATATGTTGAAACTGAAAACTTTTACTGTTTTTTGAAAAATATTTGCCCATTTTGAATTTGATGCCAACAACACGTTCCAAAAAAGTTGGGATGGGGGCCTGTTTGCCAATGTGTTCACCTCTTTGACACAGTTGGCCCCTCCCAGTCCTGTTCATGTGCTCCTTTGTTTTGGTTTCAGTCCTGCCCCCTGTTTGGTTACTCCACCCCTGATTATATTCACCTGTCCCTCATTGTTCCATGTATTTAAGCCCTGTGTTTGCCCCTTGTTTGCCAGTCTTTGTATCTTTGTACTGGTCTTTGTTTGAGGTGGATTCTGGTTTTTTGTCATGTCTGTCCCCCAATCTGTCCGTGTCTGCTATTTCAACCTGGAATGTTATGACCACGACCCTGGATTTGCCCATAATAAATCTTGCTTATCTCAGCGTGTGCGACCGCCTCCTCGCTCCCCCTTATACTCTTCTTTTAACAGCACTCTGTAAGTGTTTGGGAACTGAGGAGACGCTGCCAAATGTTATCAGTGGTCTGGACTGCATGCAGTTTGGTTTAGCATCTGGACTCTTTTAATACTGAACAATGCTGCTGTAATACATGCAGAATGTGGTTTGACATTGTCTTGCTGAAATAATCAAGGCCTTCCCTGAAAAAGACGTAATCTGGATGGCAGCATATGTTGCTAAAACCTGTATATATCATTCAGCATGAATGGTGCATTCACAGATGTCCATGTCACCCATGGCATGTGCACTAATGCCCTCCTAAACCATCATGAACACTGGCTTTTGAACTGTGCACTGATAACAAGGTGAGTGGTCTTTAGCCCGGAGGACACAGTATCCATGATTTCCAAAAGGAATTTCAAATGCTGATTCGTCAGACCACAGGACACTTTTCCACTCCCCCTCAGTCTATTTTAAATGATGATGATGATGATGATGATAATGAAGCCTTTTTTGTCACATTGTCACCAGAGTAACCAGCAAAATTTTGATCAACCCATCCGAGCACATACAATATGACAAGGGGGGGAGACAGGACAGGAAGACAGGAATAATGGAAACTACAGAGAAACAGAATACATTGGGGTGAAGGAGGAGACAACCCCCCCCCCGACTGAGTTCCTAAGGAAACTCCTTAGGAGGGGCCTGAAGAAGGCGCCCTGCTCGGCATCCCAGTCCAGATATCTCAGTTCGCAGGGTGGTATGGCGATAACACAGCAAAATTTCCATGGAGACAACCTTGATCGGGCCCAGGCAGAGTCAACAATCAGCAGATCCAGGGAAGTGGGGGAAGGGGTAAAAGAGCGTCTCGCAGTAGTGTTCTTCTGGGGTAGATTTGATGTACCAGCCAAGAAAGGGGTGGTTTCAAGGGGCCGTGGACAGCTGCCCCCATTCTGCGAATTTCGCGATACACCAGGGCAATGTCTAATCCAATCAGCAAAACACCTGTGATCATGGTTCCAAATAGGTAGACGTCCTCAATATCCTCCACGGAGAGAGCCGCCAGGCACACGACACGCCACCTCTCCCATGCATCCATCGTGTAGCCAGCTGAAGCAAAGCAGGAGAGATAAGGGAGAGGAGAGTGAGAAAGTGCGACCGCCTTCGTTGCGAGCCAAAGCAAGAAGCTCGGGCCCAGAGAAGGTTGCCGCATTTAACTTGCGTTTGTGGATGCAGTGATGAACTGTTTTCAGAAGTGTTTCTGAGCCCATGGAGTGTTTTCCACTACAGAATCATGCCTGTTTTTAATGCAGTGTTGTCTGAGGTCCCAAAGATCATGGCCAGCAGATACTGGTTTTTGGCCTTGTCCCTTACATACAGAGTCTTTTAATGATATTATGTACTGTAGATGATGAAAGGCAAAAGTTCTTTGCTATTTTATGTTGAGAAACGTTATTCATAAATTGTTGGTCTATTTGATGGTGCAGTCTTTCACAGAGTGGTGAACCCCTCCTCATCTTTACTTCTGAAAGACTCCACCTCTCTGAGATGCTCTTTTATACCCAGTCATGTTACTGGGCTATTGCCAATTAATCTCCAGGTGTTTTTTAGCATTTGCACAACTTCCCCAGTCTTTTGTTGCCCCCATCCCAACTTTTTTGTAACATACTGGCATCAAATCCAAAATGGCAATATACTTTTCATATAACAATAAAATTTCTCAGTTTCAACATTTGATATTCTGTCTTTATACTATTTCCAATTCCACTTTCCAAATATGGTTTAAATAATTTGCACATCATTGCATTTTGTTTTTTATTTAAATTGTGCACAGTGTCCCAACTTTTTCAGAATTGGGGTTGTAGTTAAAAAGCAACTCCTTGACCAATCAGTGCTTCATTAAATTGTGCTCATAATGTAATTGATGATATTAAAAGTCTCTGTGGTGGCTGTGAAGGTGTCAGGGAAAAATATGGACCCAACAAGTTCTTGTTTCTTGTTATTGTTTTTATGCTTATTTTAATTATGAATATGACTTTATTCGAATGTATATTATGATAAACTCACCGCTGAGGTAAATTGTTTCAAAATTTGCTTAGATGCATAAACCTTTCGCACAGTACTGTGTGTATGTACAATTTTTTTTTCAATTGAGTAGAAAGCTTTATAGAAGTCCAGAAAATGTTTTTTTCATGTATTAAATCTATGTATTTGAGTAAGCTGAGTAATAAATAATATTTTATAATCATTGTTTAAGAGGCTAATGCCAGGTAGGCAATCCATTTTTTTGGATTAAGAAATATCGGTTAACATCTGTTAAAATGGGGGAAGAGAGCCCTTATTAATGCTTTTACAAAAAAAAAAAAGTCTAATAAAATGGGTGAAGTTTCCTATAGAATTCCATCCACCCCATGTAATTAGTTTCACACTCTGTAGTATCTAAACTGTCTTTAAGGGGCATAGGAAGGTCACATTAATTCTTGGTCAACAGTAATAGTAGAAATATATACATTCCAGTATACATTCCAAAAGGTAGGAGGATTTAACACCATATGAATTGAATTGCCTTATGGTCTGTCAGTGAGATAGACAAAACAGCACACCTCAGCAGTCTTTAAGAGCAGATAAAACTAACTACAGAACTGTTGAAGACAGTTTAGGTCTTGACCCCAATACACCATGTTAAACCCCCATCGTTAGGATATTTGACTGTTTGTTTGGGCTTCCATTAATCCAAATCAGTGCATTAACTTCTTAAAGTTTTATTCTTATGTGTTTGAATTTTTTTCAATTAAGTTAAGGGCAAGATAAAATTCTGACAGGCCAAGATAAAATTCAAGATATGACATTTCATAATTTCATATAACAAAAGTAAGAAGGTGCTGGTATATTGTAAATATCTATACACATTAAGGAATGCTGTAATTTATCTAACTTATTCAGCTTTAATAGTTATTTTAACCAAATTCATTTAACTACCCATGTATAAGCTGTTAAATGAAATAAGCTTAATATAAAAACAATTACACCAACAGGTGCTCTGTGCTTCACTGACCAGTCCAGCAGGGATGTTAACAGCACAAAAAGGCGGTGCCTTTGACGTGTCTGGCTGAACACAATGCGTCATCTATGTATGTATATCTGTGGCCAGTAAACACAGCAAAACAGCAACTTATGAACTGCTACACACAACAGAACATTAGCCAGTGTGCAAGTGCACACACCAGCACAGCAACCCAAGTGCCAGTATACAGGAGAACAGGGCAATTATGGGTAATAGTTTAGTTTTTTATCCAATGTATACAACTTGGTTCTGTAACTATGTGCAACTTGGTTAAATAACTGCTATAAGCTGCTAGAAACAAACTGTCAAATGTAATGCTTAAACATAATAGTATCTCATTTGCATCAGGTACATCTGTAAAAATCTTGGTGTCACTATTGATTCCGATCTCTACTTCAATGCACATATAACCAATATTACTACAATAGCTTTCCTCCATCTTCACAATATTGCCAAAGTAAGAAATGAGCTGTCTCTGCAGAATGCAGAAAAGCTAGTTCATGCATTATTTATCTCAATTACTGTATTTTACTGCAATGCCCTGCTGTCTGAATGTTCCAACAAAAGCCTCAACAAGCTTCTGTTAGTCCAGAACTTTGCAGCCAGAGTCTTAACAAGAACTTGAAAGTTTGATTAGCCCAGTTTTTTCAAACCTGCACTGGTTGCCATTTAAATTCTGCATTGAATACAAAATTCCTGACATATACATCTTTAAACTGCCCCTCATCATGGTACCTGAGGGAAATTATCATTATTATGAACCATCAAGCCTACTTTGAACACAGGGTCTTGGCTTACTATTAGTACCTAAAATTAATACTGTTACAACAGGTGGTAGATCCTTTTCGTACAAAGCTTAGCTTTGAAATAATCTTCCAGTCGGGACACGGGTTAGGAGTTGGTGCTGTCATCTTGTCACTGTTGATTTGGCTTGATCATGGGAGCTTGGATCCAGATTTTTCTGCAATGCTGCTTTATGACAATGGCTGTTGTAAAATGCACTATATAAATAAACTTTGATTTGACTTTTCAAACACATTCAATATAGTGAATCACTCATTACTTTTAAAAAGGTGTCTTAGTATTGGATTTGATCAAGTTGCATATAAATGTTTTCAGAGTTACCACATGGATACACAGTAGTCTGTGACTATAGGCTGTCCAGGGTGTATCCTGCCTTAAACGCAATGAGTGCTGGGATAGGCTCCAACACCCAACCCCCCCCTGCAACCCTGAGGGAGAAGCTTCTTAGAAATTGAACGTAGCATGTCCAATTGGACTGTGGGAGGAAACCGGAGAACCTGGAGGAAACCCACTATTTTAGTTGATGCATATATTTTATATTTTATTTTTATTATTTTAGTTTTTATTAGTTTACCAATTTAGTTGTCTTATTTTTATTTGATTATCACCATTTAGTTTATTAAGTTTATTTGTGTTATTTATTTATTGCCTAGCTTTCTTATATTTTAATCTTATTTTTTACTCGGCTGTTTTATAAACAAGGGCTTTACCTGAGTTTAAATAAATATTGAACAAACAAATGAATGAATGAAAGATTTACAGTGGGTTGCAAAAGTATTCAGCCCCCTTGAACTTTTCAACCTTTTGCCACATTTCAGGCTTCAAACATAAAGATATGAAATTGACATTTTTTGTGAAGAGTCAACAACAAGTGGGACACAATCGTGAAGTGGAACGAAATTTGTTGGATATTTTAAACTTTTTTTAGAAATAAAAAACTGAAAAGTGGGGCGTGCAATATTATTCAGCCCCCTTGCTTTAATACTTTGTAGCGCCACCTTTTGCTGTGATTACAGCTGCAAGTGGCTTGGGGTACGTCTCTGTCAGTCTTGCACATCGAGAGACTGAAATTTTTGCCCATTCTTCCTTGCAAAACAGCTCGAGCTCAGTGAAGTTGGATGGAGAGCATTTGTGAACAGCAGTTTTCAGCTCTTTCCACAGATTCTCGATTGGATTCAGGTCTGGACTTTGACTTGGCCATTCTAACACCTGGATACGTTTATTTGTGAACCATTCCATTGTAGATGTTGCTTTATGTTTTGGATCATTGTCTTGTTGGAAGATAAATCTCCGTCCCAGTCTCAGGTCTTTTGCAGACTCCAACAGGTTTTCTTCCAGAATGGTCCTGTATTTGGCTCCATCCATCTTCCCATCAATATTAACCATCTTCCCTGTCCCTGCTGAAGAAAAGCAGGCCCAAACCATGATGCTGCCACCACCATGTTTGACAGTGGGGATGGTGTGTTCAGGGTGATGAGCTGTATTGCTTTTACGCCAAACATAAGTTCGATTTTGGTTTCATCTGACCAGAGCACCTTCTTCCACATGTTTGGTGTGTCTCCCAGGTGGCTTGTGGCAAACATTAAATGAGACTTTTTATGGATATCTTTGAGAAATGGCTTTTTCTTGCCACTCTTCCATAAAGCCCAGATTTGTGCAGTGTACCACTGATCGTTGTCCTATGGACAAAGTCTCCCACCTCAGCTGTAGATCTCTGCAGTTCATCCAGAGTGATCATGGGCCTCTTGGCTGCATCTATGATCAGTCTTCTCCTTGTTTGAGCTGAAAGTTTAGAGGGACGGCCGGGTCTTGGTAGATTTGCAGTGGTCTGATGCTCCTTCCATTTCAATATGATCGCTTGCACAGTGCTCCTTGAGATGTTTAAAGCTTGGGAAATCTTTTTCTATCCAAATCCGGCTTTAAACCTCTCCACAACAGTATCTCGGACCTGCCTGGTGTGTTCCTTGGTCTTCATGATGCTCTCTGCGCTTTAAACAGAACTCTGAGACTATCACAGAGCAGGTGCATTTATACGGAGACTTGATTACACACAGGTGGATTCTATTTATCATCATCAGTCATTTAGGTCAACATTGGATCATTCAGAGATCCTCACTGAACTTCTGGAGTGAGTTTGCTGCACTGAAAGTAAAGGGGCCGAATAATATTGCACGCCCCACTTTTCAGTTTTTTATTTCTAAAAAAAGTTTAAAATATCCAATAAATTTCGTTCCACTTCACAATTGTGTCCCACTTGTTGTTGATTCTTCACAAAAAATTACAATTTCATATCTTTATGTTTGAAGCCTGAAATGTGGCAAAAGGTTGAAAAGTTCAAGGGGGCTGAATACTTTTGCAACCCACTGTAACTAAGTCTAAAAGATGTGTCTGCCAACCCATAAGCCATTGCTCTTATGTGTCCACAGCACTTGGGCCATTGTCTTGCTCCTTCAAACTCAGCTTACCTAATGAACCATTACCCTTTAATCCATGGATAATGAACCCTCTTTTACATTTGGATAACAAATTTGTAGCATTTAAACAGATGAAATTACATTTTTTAGATGCTACTGACACCTTGGAAACAGCAATATCTGTGTTATGCAGGACCCTTTAAGCATGCATATGAAGTCAAATGATCTCTTTCACATCTTAAAAAGAAACAGGAGATACTGACAAATTACAGTTGTCATATTCTATACTTAAATTACATGAACAATATTCCATGTCACCTAGTCTTACCTTGTTTAAAGAAATGGTCTGCCTTCAGACAGTATGAATTATCATCTTCTTCTCAGGAAGAGCAGAGGCTACTGAGGATGAATCATATATTTGAAAAATTTGGTGATATAACTAGTACTCTTTTGACCTTACAAGCTCATATGTCCAGTGCTTCTAAAATAACAGGCACAACCTATAGCAGGTATCATTATATATAACTATACACATATTAAAGACACACATATTAATTAATGAATTAGTTTAGTTAGGGTTTTTATAGTTTCTTTTCATCTTTCTATACCTCAAAATATGTTAATGCTCCAAGTCAAATGCATTTTGTTTTCTCTAACACATATACACCATTAGTTAGCAACTATTCAATCCTAATTTGGGAGACCTGTCTGAACAGTCTGAAATTGCTGCTGCAATAGCAGAAATGCAGAGTGGCAAATCTCCAGGCCCAGATGGCTTTCCACTGGAGTTTTACAGGAAGTTCTCATCTCAGCTGTCTCTGATACTTCTCTCTGTATTTAATGAATCTTTTTCTAACAGTCATTTACCCCCTACTCTAACACAAGCCTCAGTATTTCTCTTGGGCAAAGGACCCTACCCTCTATAATTCATATAGACCTATCTCACTTTTAAATGTAGATTTTAAAATATTGGCTAAAGCTCTTGCCTTGCAAATTAAAACACTTTTACTCTTAATTATCTCAATCGATGAAACATCCATGGATGGAAGCTGTTCAATAATTTGAGACATTTATTTAATGCAATTTCTACCAAATCTCCCATACATCCCCAAAAAAATAATAGTTTCTCTGGGAAAAAACTGATAAGGCCATTCTACTCTGTTTCCTCACTCTTGAACTCCAAATTTTGTTCCTTGGAATAAATTGTTATATGCATTTCCAGTAGCCTCTGTATGTACAAACAATATTTATTCACAGAACTGAATAGAACAATAGAACTGAATGTGGCCTCTAAGACAGTGCCCTGACTTCAAAGGTATTTTCCGTTAAGATGTTGAACACAAGGTCTCATTGTATCCACATGACCTTCTTTGTTTCTAATGCCCTATTATCAGTTCCCCACATTCTTTTCATTGTAGAGTTCTTGGGAAATTCTCTGGCTAAAACTCAACTTGCAGAGAAGTGGGGATTTTCCTATTAATCCATTAACCAATGTATCCCTCTTCATCACCCCTTTTAGGTTAAAGCACAGATCATTTAAATATTTGGGTATAACAGTTGTACACCCCCTCAATGTTTTGACACTAACTTTGTCCCTCTTTATGATCGCTCCAGAAAAGATTTTATTATGGCCCACATTGATCCATATTTAATAGACAAAGTGTCAATTTTACCAAGCTTTCTATATTTGTTTTCTAATATATCTGTTAAAATTTGCAAAAAACTCTTTCACAATTTAGATAGTGGTTGCTGCATTTGTGTGAGATAATAATGTTTGTCATATTAGAAAAACCTTTTTTGCAGAGACTAAAGAGGCTGGGTGGTGTGGCACTCCCAGTTTTCTTATTTTACTATTGGGCATGCAATAGCTAAAAGATTTTTTTTGGATGTCTCCACAAGACTCCTATTCTCAGACTCCCATCTCAATATGGGTGCAAACAGAGAAGTTCTTTCAGTAAATTTTCCTCAAACTCTCTGGTATGCTTTTATCTCTTGATACAACTGGGAAAAGGGTTTTCTTTTTTTTTTTTGTCCTGATCCTGTAGACACTTATAGTCTAAAAATCTGGTCCCATACTACAACCCCAATTCCAATGAAGTTGGGACGTTGTGCAAAACATAAATAAAAACAGAATATGATGATTTGCAAATCCTTTTCAATCTATATTCAACTGAATACACTACAAAGACAAGATATAATCCTAAATTTCCTTCAGGATCAAAAAAGTATCTATCTATCTATCTATCTATCTATCTATCTATCTATCTATCTATCTATCTATCTATTGTCTAGTTGAGGAATGCTAAAAAAATACCTGTTTGGAACATTCCACAGGTGAGCAGGTTAATTGGAAACAGGTGAGTGTCATGATTGGGTGTAAAGGGAGCATCCCTGAAAGGCTCAGTCGTTCACTAGCAATGATGGGGTAAGGTTCACCACTTTGTGAACAACATTGTTGAGAACAATGTTTCTCAACGTGCAACTGCAAGGAATTTAGGGATTTCATCATCTAAGATTCAGAGAATCTGAAGAAATCTCTGCAAGTAAGCGGCAAGGCAGAAAACCAACATTGAATGCCTGTGACCTTCGATCCCTCAGGTGGCACTGCAAAAACCGACATCATTCTGTAACGGATATTAACACATGGGCTCAGGAACACTTCAGAAAACCATTGTCAGTGAACACAGTTCGTCACTCCATCTACAAGTGCAAGTTAAAATTCTGCCATGCAAAGTGAAAGCCATATATCAACAACACCCAGAAATGCCGCCAGCTTCTCTGGGCGCGAGCTCATCTGAGATGGACTGACGCAAAGTGGAAAAGTGTCCTGTGGTCTAACGAGTCCACATTTCAGATTGTTTTTGGAAATCATGGACGTTGTGTCCTCCGGGCCAAAGAGGAAAAGGACTGCCCAGATTCTTATCAGCGCAAAGTTCAATAGCCAGCATCTCTGATGGTATGGGGGTGTATTAGTGCCCATGGCATCTGTGAAGGCACCATTAATGCAGAAAGGTACATACAGGTTTTGGAGCAAGATATGCTGCCACCCAAGCAACGTCTTTTTCAGGGACGTCCCTGCTTATTTCAGCAAGACAATGCCAAGCCATATTCTGCACGTGTTACAACAGGGAGGCTTCATAGTAAAAGAGTGCAGGTACTAGACTGGCCTGCCTGCAGTCCAGACCTGTCTCCCAATGAAAATGTGTGGCACATTATGAAGTGCAAAATACGACAATGGAGACCCCGGACTGTAGAGCAACTGAAGTTGTACATCAAGCAAGAATGGGAAAGAATTCCACCTTCAAACCTTCAAAAATTTGTGTCCTCTGTTGCCAAATGCTTATTGAGTGTTGTTAAAAGGAAAGGTGATGTAACACAGTGGTAAACATGCCCCTGTCCCAAATTCTTTGGAACGTGTTGAAGGCATCAACTTCAAAATGAGTGAATATTTGCAAAAAACAAAGTTTATCCATTTGAACATTAAATATCTTGTCTCTGTAGTGGATTCAATTGAATTTAGGTCAAAAAGGATTTGCAAATCATCGTATTCTGTTTTTATTTATGTTTTACACAACGTCCTAACTTCATTGGAATTGGCGTTGTAGAAATACTTTGGGTTACAGTCAGTTTTGAGCCCTATTATGTCAACATCCTATTTGGATTCTGCTTTTCACTTGTGGTAAAAGAATGGCAATTGCATGCTTAAAGCATTTGTTTTAGCACCAAGTTCCTTCCTACTTCCATTGTCACCAACTGATACACTGCAGAATTTAAAACCAAATGATCATTGTATTATGTCCTATATATACCTCACTTTTGGCTCTGGATTTCTCAAATATTGAGTGGGATGGCATTCTTCACCAGGTCCATGGATCCTCACCTTTTGCAAAGTGCGGATTAATACAATTTAAAACAACCTACTGGCTTCACTATGCTAATAATTAGGAAAAATATTTCCTAATATTGTGAGCAAACACCAGCCACCCTAGGCCATAGGTATTGGCCATGCCCAAAAGTGGAGGAGTTCTGGAGGAGCATATTTATATAAGTCTTATAATGACATCAATGGTGTTTTGATTCATCTGTATCCCCTTCTTATTTTTTTGGCACACAAACTGACAAATTACTTTACTTGCAGGGTATTTACATAACACATTCATATCGTCTTACATAAGTTCATAACATATTCATGAATGCCTAAATCAACATTCGTAAACTATACTATACTATAATGTAAAATGTTTTACATTAATATGGACTACAATGTCATTTTACCAAGAGATGTTCTTCAAAATAAAAGTCCTCATTTTTTAATTTTGGGAAAAATGTATTATTCTCAGTGAAACTCGTTTATGGACTGCCAACATAAAAATGACCTGGCTTTACCCCTTTTGATAAAGTGCTTTGACACTTTATGCCTAGACTTGCAACTTTAATTAGATATTTTTTCTTAAGCATTTGTATTTTGTACTAGGCTATTCTTTCTCCTTTTTACTCAAATTCTTCTTTAAAAATGCACTGTGCAAGAGGGTTAATCCAACAGTCTGTATATTGTTGAGGGAAATGTTATTTAATCTAAGTTTAACTTTCTTGGGGTAAATAACACTTATCCCAATTACTTTGGAAGTTTTATTTTTAGTGATGTTTAAGTCAAAGTTTATTTATATAGTGCTTTTTACAACGGGTGTTGTCACAAAGCAGCTTTACAGAAAAATCTCAGTCCAAGGCCCCATGAGCCAGCCAATGACGACACTGCAAGGAAAAACTTGAGAGGACCCAAGACTCAAAAAGGGAACTCATCCTCCTCTGGTCGACACTAGATAGGAAAGATTAGTATAAAATATTAGAATCCAAAACAGAAAAAAACACTTTGCAGGTGGAGCAATGGTTAGTTAAATAGTTTGAGTTCATGCAGCAGCAGGATGAGGAGGGTCAGTTCATGCAGGTGAGGTTTGCACAGTGTTGTGCAGCGTGAAGCTCGATGGTAGTCAGAAAAATCTAGAAAGGTTGGCAAGCAGTGGGTGCTCAATCTTGTTATTCACTCATGGTTTTGGAGAAGACACAAGTATAACTGCATGGTAAAAAATCTGAATAATGGTATAATAATGGAATAAAAAAAATGTTGGCAACCAGTGACACAATATAATTGGATAGATGTTTTTTCTTTACTTTTTCTTTACACCCATCCAAATCATTAAATTCAGGTGCTTCAATCACTTCCATCGCCACAGGGGTATAAAACCAGGCACCTAGGCATGCAGACTGCTTCTACAAACATTTGTGAAAGAATGGGTTGCTCTCAGGAGCTCAATGAAGTCCAGTTGTGAACTTTCCTCGCTAATAAATATTCGACAGTTAACTGTTAGTGGTATTATAATAAAGTGGAAGTGATTGGGAATGACAGCAACTCAGCCATGAACTGGTAGGCGACACAAAATGACAGAGCTGGGTCAGTGGACGCTGAGGCACATAGTGCACAGAGGTCACCAACTTCAGTTCAATCATTACAGACCTCCAAACTTCATGATTAGCTAAAGAACAGTGTGTAGAGAGCTTCATGGAATGGGTTTCCATGGCCGAGCAGCTGCATTAAGCCTTATATCGGCAAGTGCAATGCAAAGCGCTGAATGCTGTGGTGTAAAGTGCGCCACTGGACTTTAGAGCAGTGGAGATGTGTTCTCTGGAGTGACTAATCCCACTTCTCTGTCTGTCAATCCAATGGACGAGTCTGTGTTTGGTGGTTGCCAGGAAAAGAGTACTTGTCTGACTGCATTGTGCCAAGTTTAAAGTTTAATGGAGGGGGGATTATGGTGTGGGGCTGTTTTTCAGGAGTTGGGCTCAGCCCCTTAATTCCAGTGAAAGGTATTCTTAATACTTCAGCAAGCCAAGAGATTTGACAATTTCATGCTCCCAACTTTGTGGGAATAGTTTGGGGATGGCCCCTTCCTGTTCCAACATGACTGCACACCAATGCGTAAAGCAAGGTCCATAAAGACATGGATGAGCGAGTTTAGTGTGGAAGAACTTAACTGGCCTGCAAAGAGTCCTGACCTCAACCCTTTAGAACATCTTTGGAAAGAATTTGTGTGGAGACTACGTGTCTCAGTGTCTGATCTCACAACCGCACTTTATCGAAAGCCTTTCAAGAAGAGTTGAAGCTGTTATAGCTGCAAAAGTTTGGCCAACATCATATTAAACCTTAAGAATGAAGAACAGTATGTCACTCAAGTTCATATGCGTGTGTAATTTAGCAATTTAGTGTATCTACCAAGTGTCTGAGCAAAACTGCTTTATATTTACTCCATATCTAGGGAAGATGTATTTACATTTACTAAATATCTGGTGAAAACTGGTTTAGATTTACTACAGCTGTGGTTGCCAGATCTTCACAGTAAAAATATATAGTGGAAAAGTGTAAGATATTACAGTATGCTTTTTTGGCAACCATAATTTCTCTGTTGAGAACTGTTTGTTTATGGTTAATTACTGTGGGGAAAAAAAGACATATATTGTAAATCTATATATAGTAAACAACAGGTACACTGTTCGACTGTGATTATGTTATGATAAACACAGTACAACCGTATGACACATAGTATTTTATTGCAAAGTTCAACTTTATAGTAAATTACTGGCAGCAGTAGTTGAGAATTCCATTGCAAAAAATACAGTACAGCACCTAAGGAATTACAATCAGAGCACAGATTTAACAGTCAACAACCGCTTATGGTAAATTACAAAGGAAACCAGTAATACCCACTACAATCCAAAGTACAGCCTATATTGATGAACTTGAAGAAACCTTTCTTGCATGATTCAATAAAATGTCCAGGATGCTCACAAAGCAGTGCTAAGATGATGAAAAAAACAGCACGTGTCCATATTTCATAGAGTGTGCATGCGTATGCGCAAGATTCTGATTATATAGAAGGATAATCCACAGTGGAACGAATAAAGATCATGAAAAGAATTAGCCACTTGCCCTGGCTGATCAAGAATGAGTCACTGAGTCCAGACTTGACCGAAGAAGGTCAAGAAAACAGAAACAAAGTAAAAGTTAGATCAATGCTTTGCTTGAGCATGATGCCTTCACAAAGATAAACACAAGGCCTTCTTCAATTCTTAAAGCTCACGTGTTCACAGGTAAGCATAAACGAACAGATTAAACCAGAAATCCTTCAGAAACAATTGCATTAACAGCCTAAGGAAAATATAACTTGCATAAAATTCAGACATATTGAGGCCTTCTCGTCCAACATCACTGTCTAACCTCACAAATGTGCTTTTGGAAGAACACTCCTAAACCTTGTGGAAAGCCTTCCCAGAAGAGTTTTAGCTGTTATAGCTGCAAAGGGTGGACCGGCATCATATTTAACCCTATGGATTAAGAATGGGATGTCACTCAAGTTCATATGCACATGAAGGCAGCGAATACTTTTGGCAATATATTGTATTTTTTTGGCTTATTCTGGAGTTGACAGATGGGATAGGCTCCAGCACCCCCCACAACCAAGAAGGAGAAGTGGCTTAGAAGGTGTGTGTGTGTGTGTGTGTGTATTCTGGAGTTGGTAATCAGCAAGAGGCAGGGTGGACAAAATACACAGCTTCTTAGTTGTTGTGCAAGACAGGTGCTGGTAACTTGAGTAAAGCAGAAACACTTTTGGTTAAATATTATTTGTGAAAAGGTATTCAGCCAATGTCTGTACTTCAGTCAACAAGCACCCTCCATAAGAAATTTAAAAACATCACAAAACTGTTCTTTCCCAAAGCTTATTACAGTCAGTCATGAGAAACACAGGCATAGTAACTATTAAGTTTAATACTTCAATACTTCAATACTTTAATGACTTCAATTAAAGACAGACATATTCATCTTAGATGATTACAAATGTAGAAAAAATAAAGCATGAACAAACCACCAACATGCCAAAGAAAGAGAGGTAAATAAAGGCTGCTCCCATACCTGAGAAATGCTGGTGGTAGATGTAGGAAACCTGTACGTAACTGCAAGAAGAAAAGAGATAATTAAGCCTGAAAACAGGGAAATGAGGAGAAAACAGATTTCACAAACTTTAGTGTGATATAGAATTGTTAGCATTAAAATTACTTGGCAGCTAGTTGCCAAATACACGTTTAGTTGACCTTATTAAACTAATAATTTAACTGTCACTCAACATACCCCCAGATTTCTGTTTTTATCCTCTAAACCTGTAAGAAAAGCATTGAACAAAGCATTGCTCTTGCTGACCACCAAGCTAACAGCCCCACACATCACAGATCATAGTTAGCTAGGTAAGCTAGTTTCTGCTTTTCTGTTATTCAAACACCAGACAAGTCTCTTGAAATCTCCCATTCAGATTTGAGCCTATCATGGTCAGCACAGGTTATCAGCCATGACCCGGCCGTCCAGCAGAGATATTAACTTAGCCTAAGCTCGCAGATACATAGCTAGCTAACTTAACTGTTAGCAAGTGATGCTTATTTTCATTTTGACATATAAAAAGTTCAACTTTTTGGTGCTACATCAAATAAACCAATAATTTATTCACCAAACACATTTTCAATCCTTTCAAAGTTTCCAGAACTCTGGGCGCGCAGTTTTCAATGAAATGTTGGTGTCGGCTTGGGTTTAATCTGCTCTCCTCAATATGGGTGGAATCTTCCAGTAGTCCAGCGTCTCACCTTTATCCATACCGCAACAGCTAAATCTGTAATTTAAGCTCAGGTTGTGCTTCTATGCTAATCAACGCAAATGCAAAAATGCATTAGCTAACTGCTAGCTTAAATTTAGCTTACAGCACATGTTTGCTAAGCCTCAGTAACTTAAATGTATGGGCAACTGCTGCAGCAACATACCTGGAAATTGTTTCCTAGCAATAATTAAAAAGGTCTTACCTTTGGGAAGTTGTTGGACTGCAACCCCTGAAGCGTGCAGTCACTGATGTCCATGAGGCACAGAATGCGTTGGGCAGAAGTATGAGGTGATTAAAATCAAAGACCTCCCAATGAGTAAAATCTATTAATTTTCTGCATCGTTGTTGTTCCTCATGAAACATAAGTAAACTCAATGTATCACAGCTAATTTTATTCAATCAAAACTGCATAAAATGCAATTAATAAAACATTAAAGTTTATTGGATTCAGCTCAGTTAGATTTCTAACTAAAGTCTTTTTTATTATGTAGAGGTTCCTATTAGTTATTTAGTAAATATTAATTAACCCCAGTCCCACTTTTTACAGTGTGTGCACTGGTTATCCTGTGTAACTGAAATTCTTTTGTTATAAGGAATTTCATTTTTAATTTTTTTTACATTACTTTAAAGTGCAATCAAGTGGTGACTCTGCACTTTAGACATGATAACGTGGCATCTATCACTTTTGCGGTAAAGGCAAAGCATGGCAAATTTATAAAGGGCATTTCTTACTAAATTTCTTACAGCACCCTAAGTAAGGAAAGTCAAAGAGTCACCACTTGAATGCAATGTAAAAAAAAAAAAAAGTATAATTCTTTGGGATGAACAGTGCGTGCAACATTTAACCTCAAAAAGTGTCTGTTACACAGGACAACTAATGCAAAGTTATACTTCTCCAAAACCATAAGTGAAACTAAAATAAAACCTCCAAAGTAATTGGGATAAGTGTTAGCATTTACCCCAAGAAAATTCAACTTAGTTTAAATAACATTTTCCGCAAGACTGTATAGACTGTTGAATTAACCCTCTTGCACAGTGCATTTTTAAAGAAGAAGAATCAGAGTAAAAAGGAGAAAGAATAGCCTAGCACAAAATACAAATGCTTAAGTAAAAAAAAAAAAAAAAATAATTTACTCTCTGTCAAAGGGATAAACCCAGGTCATTTTTTATATTGGCAGTCCAGAAATGGAGTTTCAGAAAAAATAATAGTTATTCAAAATTTTAAAAATGAGGACTTATTTTGAAAAATGTATCAGTAAAATGACATTTTAGTCCATATTAAGATCATGTAAATCATGTATAGTTTAGGAATGTTGATTTAAGCTTTCATAGACATGTTATGAAGTGTTTATGTAAGATGATCTGAAAGCGATATGTAGACACCCTACATATAATAAAATAAATTGTTACTTGAACCTGCTACCCCGAAATCAAGCAGCTGACTTCTGACAAAATGAAGGTGTGGATTAAGACCAACTGACATATCAGGTGTGCTAAGAATTACCAGGCTAACCATTGTGATCGCTTCCTACAGTGCTAAGGACCACCTAGATTTCCTTCATGAGGTAAATATGAGAATGCAGTCATACTGGTGTTATCCCCCATTCTTTCCACTAAAGTTTTTTTGTCTCCAAAGTCCTCTTGAACATATTTAATGTTGTCTGAACTTCAAGACCTACAGTCATCTGCAATCCTTCAGGCACAGCTTGAAACAATTTGAAAAATGGCAGAGAGTTGTAAGTGGTGACTGGCCATATAAATAAATTGTAATGAAGTGCAAAATTTAATTGAATGTTTTTGAATGTAAGATTTAAATGAGTTGCATTGACGTGTGACATGTCAGTACATCCTGCTCAGTCTTGTGCATAAGTGAACACTGAAGAGGACCAACATTAGCCATGAAACATGAAAAAGTTTAACTTTCATAAATAATGATCTTTACATAAATAGATCTTCAAAATCATTTCATGTGCACACACCCTTTATATGCAGCATGTGAGTTTAAAGCATTTAGAGACATTCTTGCTAACTGAGGAATTTAAGAAAAAAGCATCATGTTACCTAAGAGGTCAGGCCTGGGTTGTCCATGTTCCATCCGAAAGATGCCTACACAGCATTCAGTCCGGGTACAGTGCTGAACAACCTCACTTACATTACCCACGCGCTGGGCCTTTTCACTATTTCGTGGGCTAGCCAAGAATGCACATCTTCTTTTTAGAGCTACAGGAGGCGCAGAGATGCATCCAGACCACAAACCTATGAGTGCTACAGAAAAACAGTTTGCTTACATGATATCAAATATAGTATTTGATGCTTTGGTCTGTATTTTAAGGATCTGTGTTTTGTGTTTCAGTTCAGTCATTTCCAAGAACAAAGATAACAATAATGAATCTGCTTTGGGCTGCCATTGGCTCAGGAGCAGTATAGTTTAGACTAAACCAAAAACTTCAGGGTTTGAACACAGAGCTGTGTGTTAAATCTGATTGCTGATCTGACAAGCAAAACTCCACTGGATTGGCTATTAAACCAGATGCACTGTCAAAGTACATGACCAGCTCAACTATAACAAAACACTGCACTGTTATTGTGTAATAGTTTATATAAATATATAAAAAGATCAAAGATCAAAACAGTCCAACAGTTTATTCACACTTGTGGCACACAATAACAGCCTGTTTTATTTCAGGCTGAACTTAACACAGGAATGGAAATGACAAGTCACTGTACCTAACTGTGTACAGTGCTGTCTATTAAAATGCATCATGTAAAACCATGTAGCTAAAGATTTATTCATAGCATTCTTGATTGGCACAATTAGCTAATATGATTAGACAATGTTTAGCTTCTCTGAACAATACATTCTGGAAAAGCCTAGTCAAGATTACAATGATTAATGCTTACTCTAGTTGTTTTAAAAACACACATGACTCATTCCGGTTTATCCCGGGTTAAGCTTTAAACCACAGCTAAGCAAATGATAGTGCATTAGCCCTGCTGTGTCCAGCCTTACCAGTATGTCATTATAATTGCAAAAAGGAATGGAATATAGAAATGATAAAAACAGTAGACAAACAAACATTAAAATATTAAGCTTGTGGAATTTAGAATTCTGTAACTAACAGCTTCCTGAGGAATGCATGGGAAAAACTAGTGTCTATTTAATTTTTACTGCACTACACAAAAATTCTGTGTAGACAACTTTAGGCAATATTTAGGAGATATAGATAGATTTTATATAAATTTATATATATATATGACTAATTTTCAACTCACCAAAAAAGCTGATGGTCAGTGACCGTTGCATTCTCCTGTAATTTTCGTGCCTTCTCAAATTCTCTCTTCAGACTCTTCAAAGTAAATGTATGTGCCACCAGGGATATATCAGAGAGAGGGGGAAAAAGGGATAGGAAGAGAAAGAGGGAGGGAGACATAGCTTGTTGATGACCTTGAAGTTCCCTTGCACTCCCACCAACTTGCACATAACACAACTCAGCAGTCATCATGTACAAGATTAAATGTGCTCATTGGTCTGTGTATGTTAATTTTTTTTCCAAGATTTGTTTACATAGAGCTTTTTAAAATAAGTGTTGTAATACAGCGGTTTTCCCAAAATCCAGATCCAAGATCCAAAAGGGCAAAAGTGGAAAGGAAAAACTTCCTAAGAGCAAGAGGTGGAAAACTTGAGAGGAACAAAGACTCAAAAAGGAAGCCTGTCCTCCTCTGGTTAACACTACAGCAAAACACTAACAAGAGCAATATGTGGAAAGAATAATGGTTTGACAATGAATATACAAGTATATATGGAACAAAGAAAAGAGCTTGTCATTGGACAAATATTTAGATTAACCAGTGATAACTGGTGACTTCTGTTAAAAGCCAATCAGAATGACCAAAGAAAATTAAATCCATGAAAGCCAATGACCACTGAAAGAAGCCCATTAAGACATTGCTTTAGTGTGAATACATGAAGACAGTGTGAGGCAGGTGAACAATGTCTGAAGGCTGAATAGTTCTAGTTAAAGACTGTGCAGGCACCAATACTATCGGCAGGTATGGGGGAGTAGCGCACTACTTTTTGTAGTTAACTACATTGTTGTAGCTAATAGCTGTAGCGCCTACAATTAAACCATAGAATGCAGTCGTTAACTGGGCAAGTGGCAACTGTGCAATAAAAAAAAGTAGACATACAAGGTATAGATTACTCCAGTAAATGTAGAAGCTCCTCCCTTTAGACCTCCACTTGAGTAAAAGAACAAAATTATTTGCCTTCATATGTACGTAAGTACCAAAAGTAAAAGCACTAAAAAGATTATTTATGACTAATGCCCTATTATAATTTTTGTAACAAGACTTGCTTCATTAACTCATTTTAGGTGAACATACTCCAGTGTCACTCTTGTAACACCAATATGTTTAATAGAATGCCATTAATGAGTCTTTCACTGATATCTATTAAAAATCATAAGCACAAAACACTGAAGGCCAACAAATTCCATCAGGTATAACCGAGAGGCATTGAAATCACTTTACAAATAAGTAAAGTTTCAGTTTAATATTTATTTGCAACTTAATTACAAATTTAGGTTTAATAAAACTTGCTTAAATCACAGGTTCACAAATTAATTTACCATATTGCATCTATAGGTGTAACGGAACAGAATGATTCAAACGCTCGCGTATCGGAAAAGGCTTTACTTATCAAATCGTAATCCAAAATCGGTGTCAAGAAACAGGTACGGGTCAAACCAGAAATGGCAAAAAACACAAACAGTAAAACATAACAGGCAAACAGAGTCCAAGGAGCAAAGACAAAGTCCAAAACACAGAAGGTAATCAGAATCTAACGAAACAATAATCCAAGTGAACGCTCACAATACCTCGCAACAAACTGACCTAAAAGCCCGGGCTTTATACTAAACTAGCTAAGCAAACATATGACCAGAACAGGGGGCTATTCCACGAAGCGGCGCTTATTTGAGTGAGCCTCACTTGAGTTAGCCAAACAGTTCACTTCCGTCTAGTTCCGTTCCACTAATGAAATCCGGGTGCAACCTGTTCCCACTAATTCAACCCAGGCCTT
This sequence comes from Pygocentrus nattereri, assembly GCF_015220715.1. NCBI lineage: Eukaryota > Metazoa > Chordata > Actinopteri > Characiformes > Serrasalmidae > Pygocentrus > Pygocentrus nattereri. Next base: position 19,318,306 of record NC_051231.1, read on the forward strand.
TGTAATCGGCGATCATGCGCATACACACAGTATTTAAACAGCCTCACTAATCGATATTCGAAAAGGCAAGAAAAATGTCGAAAGAGCTGAAGGAACGGGCAACTTTTTTTTCCCTGCTGCTGAACAGGAGCTACTTATACGTCTGTACGATGAATATAAAGACATTATTACAAAGAAAGGCAACACGTCCTGTATTAATAAAGCTAGAGAAGCTGCCTGGCAGAATATTGCAGACAGATTAAATGCGTGAGCATATGATTTAATCCATTCATTGGCATTTTAAAAGTGTTATAGTAAATTAATAGTATTAATAATTAATCCTGATTTAGATGTAACATGAGCGGAGTGAAAAGAACATGGCAGCAGGACAAGGTGAAATATAAAAATATACTCCAGAATGGTAAGTGCAGTTCCAGATGATTAGTCTAATGTGCAGGAAAATGTAAAACACCATATTAAATAACTGTATAAAACATTTTAGCAACCAGAAAGAAAACTGCTACTGCTGCTACTGGTGGTGGGCCTCCTGTAGCAGCCCTCACTCCTGCAGAAGACCTTGCTTTAGAGCGAAACAGCAGATGCCCCATCATTGTGGGAGTTGAAGGAGGAACATCATCTGATCCTGTCTGTCCCCATGATACACAGCCTTATGTTAAAGGTAGGTTCAGTTGTTTTGTCAGATTTTACATTTTTGTTCTTGCAGAGAATCGTAGGATTATTGTATACTTGATGATTAAAATATTACAGTGGTGGGGGATGTGCTGACTCTTGGACCCTCCTGTATTTCACAATGTGAGTACCAAAAACCAGCATATTTCTTATGACTGAACCCTGAGGACTGTTAACATTTTATGTGTCTAATTTGTTGTTTGCAGGGGGAGATTGCCGGACCATCCAGGATGGTACAGGAGAATGAGGACAGTGTCTGCCTGTTCAGAAAGGCCAGCTGTAAGGAGTGTGTGTCTGAGTATCTGTCTGTTAATGTGCTGTGTGATTTCATGTTGTTTAAAGGAAATGGAAGAACAGAGAGAAGACCCTCAGGCCTCCGTGTCCAGAGGCCACACCTCTGCAAGAGAACAAATGAGTAGTAGTTATGCAGTTCAACATGAATAAAAACTTCTCAATCTTGACTATGCTTCTGTCTTAAAGTAATCTGAGATTCGAGAGATCTACAAGAGGTACTTGCTCCAAGAAATAGAATGTAAAAAAGCAGATCTGCAATACAAAAAACTAAAAATACGGACATTGGAGCTTGAAATAAGAAAATGGAGAAAGATGTGAGTAGTTGCAAAAAGGTCTCACTTTAATATACTTGTTTTTGCAAGCTAAATAAGTTTCTTCTGTCCACAGGCTCAGCAAGACAATCAATAAACTTCTCTTTAAAAAAAGTGTCTTGTTTTGTGTTAAGAATATATTGTGTTGATGAACAAATGCAAAAAAAATATTCTATTAACCAAAGTAAGTGTTTGCATACATATCCCTCACAGCTCTACCATCCATGTGGTCTGCACTTAAAATGTTGTCTTCCCATTGCTCCAACTGCACTCTTGGCATCGCTTCTTTCTGCAGTATTGCAAGACTGCACAGGCTGCTACAATGTCACAGGCTCTTTCAGGGGTGACTCTGAGATGGCGCAAGCAGTTAAATCTGCTCTTTAACTGCCCAAATGCCATTTCAATGCATGCCCTTGTCTTAGAATGTGCACGATTGAACCTCCTCTCTGCATATGTTGTAGGGTCTGCATATGGGGTAAGGAGAAAAGGTTGGCAGGGGTAACCCCTATCCCCAAGCAGTAAGCCAGGAAAAGCACCTACAATTATAAGGAGTAGAGTTAAACACTGAGGCCAAATCTGCACTGCTTTGTGTGGTTGGAATATTCTTACCTTGGGCAAACCTCTATGCCAGCGAGGAGGCATGAAATATTCTTGAATTGTGCACCGAGCTGGGCCATTTTGCCTAAATGTTGGAAAAGAGATATTCCGCAGTGCAAATCATCTAGAACAATGGCAAAAGTGGCAATGGTTTTTTTTTTTTTTGGTTTTTTTTTTGCCTGTCTTGTCTGGCAGATTTGCAATCAGAATTATGGTCAGACTGCGTTACTGTGCCAAACAGATTTACTTTTCCAAAATGAGCACTATAGATTATAGGCTCATCTTGTCAGTGTTTCTTTTTCTTTATTTATTTTTTAATTATTTGATTTCACTTTGTTTATACATTTGATATTTTAATGAAAATGTGTTAGCATCATGCCAGACTTGACAGGCCAGGGGAATCTGTAAAGAAGGGAGAGGAGAGATAAGCGGGGGGGGGGTGGGGCGGGGGGGGGGTGGGGTGGGGGGGGGGGGGGGGGGTAAAAAAGGGAAATAACATAAGGGCAAAAAAAAAGAAAAACACAGCGCAAATGCCACGGCGATGGTTCACCAACTGCTGCTCCTGAGAAAAGAGAAGAAAGTGTACCTGAGACGTACAGCACTTGGAGATACTACACAAATGACTGTGATGTATGTGTATGTGAGTGTGTGTGTTTGTGAGTGCAGTACAGTATAAATTTGTCACAAGATGCACTCAATATCGAGGGCAGAAAGCTGCGACAACATCCCCCCAGAGGCCAGAGGAAGGCAGAGAAAGACCAGGGAATCCCGCCCGCCGCGGCCCCCCCAGGAGCAGTGGAGACCCTGGGCCGTATCTCCCAGTGACCCCTGCATGCCCACCCCAGCGGAAGGGAGAGGGGGACTCCGGACAGCACCCCCCCAGCCATGGAGCGCAGGTCCAGGGGAACCAGAGGAACCAGAGCCGCCCGCAGGATGCCCCTCCCCATCACGAGGCAGCAGCAAAGACCCAGCGCCTCATACGCCCGAGAGCCAACCACCACCCAGCAGGGCCCCATCCCCGCCGAGGGGCCTTGAGCCGCCCCGGAGCCCAACCACCCAGGGGAGCGGGCCAACCGTCACACCGGAGTACCAGGCCAGGCCCTGAAGCCCCAAGGCGCCCCCCATCTGGGGGGGAAGTAGCAACCACAGGGGAGCAGCCGGGAGAGGACCGGGGACAACAATCCCCCGACCCAGAACCAGCTGTCCTCACATACACTCAACCTCATATATACATCTACATACCTTCACTCCCTTATATTCCTCCACCCCTATATATACACCTACGCACACATACCTCCACACCTATATACATTCCTACATACATACATACACCCACATATATACATACACATCACCCCAATATGTACAAACACCCACCCATATATACACCCCCCCGTCCCCCTAGATGAGGTGGGGGCGAATGAAAAGGCCAGCCAGTAACAGTTTGTATATGGATGCATACATGGGACGAACGTGCACACGTGCGGGGGGGGCGCACACACGGGAGGAACATGCACGACTGCACACGAGTCCGAGGGCGCACGCCAGGGAAGAATGCGCGCGGGCGCACAGACGCCCACACTCACCCAACCATACAATGCCACATGGCCGGCACCGCCATACCGGCCACCCTCCACGGCGGGGGCGGCGGGGGCCCGGGCAGCAACCCCAGAACGCCAGGAATGCCCCCGGCCCAGCCCCTGTTCCGGCGTTCAACACCCCGCCCCGGTAGGGAGCAGGAAACGGGTGAGGGATGACCTTCCCACCCTTCCACCTCCAGTGAAGTGTTGAGTGCAGGAGTTGGTGTATATGAATGTGGGGTAGGGTGTGATACTATGGTGTAGTTAAAATTGGGGGGACAGGTGTGTAGGCAAACATGGGCTAAGCACCGGGCCACTGATCTGCAGTGTCCATCTACACCGTCCCCTCAAAAGCCCTGAATGTCTAAAGTGCAGTAAAAACTGAGGGACAGACAGTCGTCAGGAGACGAGTGAGGCTATGACAGCGGGTCGACCTCTTTGACCCCCGGCACATGCCTGCCCCCAGGATCCTAAATGTATGAGTACTGTGTGTGTTTGAGTGTGTTTGCTTGGGTGGGGGAATAATGTATGTATGTGTGTGTGTGTGTGTGTGTGTGTGTCTGGGGGTGGATGGAGGGGGGGTATGTAGGTCCAGAGGCAATGATCCTCTGGAAGAGGAGAGCCAGCTGACTAGCTGGCTCATGAGGCTCCGCGTTTCACTGTCCCCCCGCTCGAGGCAGGATGAGGTCGCCCCGGGGAGGTCACGGAGACACCCTATGCCGCCACCCCGCCCAAGCCCCCACCTCCCCCACCGCAGAGAGCAGCCCGCCCAGCAACACCAACCACACAGCACCACATGCCCATGCGAACGCGGGCGTCCGCACATCCACACACCCCCCCCCACCGCACACACCCCCGGACCCACACACAGCCCCCCCCCCCGCACACACACACCCCCACACATACACACACCCGTCCCACATATACATCTACCCTCATGTGTACCCACACATTCACTTAGACATATATGTACACCTAGACACATTCATCCTCTATATACACCCACACATCCACCTGCTCTCATATATACACCTACACATAGACCCCCACATCTATATACACCTGTACCGAACCATTCCAGTCAAACAACAACAGACATCAACGAGACAGAAGACAAGCTGGCCTGAGTCAGGAACCCATTGCCCCCAGTCCACCCCACACCCCCCCCACTGGACACCGCCCCACCCCCGCCACTCAGGCACCCCAGAACCCCAAGGCATAGACCCGACGCCCCGATGCAAGGTCAACCCGCCCCACCCGGTGGTGCGCCCGCAGCGGCGCAAGCCATCCCCGCACGGGCAGGGACCCAGCATGGGGTCGGGCGGCTCTAAGGCATCGGGCCCCGGGTCCCGCCACTAACCCCGGAGGGGAGGCTAGCTACCCCACCCAGGGCCTGCACCCGCCCTCCATGCATCCCCGGACCTGCACCCGAGGCAAAACGGCGGCGCCCCCCGAGCCCCCACCCATCCACCACCAACCAGGGCAAGCACACAGACACCCCAGGTCAGCCGCCGAGGCCCCCCAGCTTACTCAGGAAGTTACCGACACAAGCAGTCATCCCAGAGTCAATTCCCAGCCACCAACTAGGCCACCCGGGAGATGAAACCACAGCCAACCACCCCGACTAACTAGTGGAGTTGATCAGTGGGAGCCAAAGAGAGTTAAATTCCTCCAACTGGTTTTTAGAGGAAGCAGACATTCTTTCCAGACTAATGTGATCAAATAATAAATTTTTGTAAAGAGTAATATGTAGATCTTTTTTTTGCTTCCAGTTAATGAGGATGGTTTTCTTGGCGATGCATAGGGCAGTGAGAACTATGTGTGATGTATTTGCATCCATAACCAATTCACTGACGTCTCCTAAGATGCACAGTCTGGGTGAGGTTGGGATGCAACATTTAAGCCACGTGGACAAGTCTGTACATATCCTGTGCCAGAACATCTGAACAGGCCTACAATCCCATATAGCATGCAGATAGTTATCGGTTACATTGGCTGTACAGTGGGTGCATATGTTTGATTGTGCTAGGCCCATTTGGAACATCCTTTGTCCTGTATAATGTACTCTATGAAGGACTTTGTATTGTATAAGTTGTAAGTTGGGGCTTTTACTTATTTTGAAGATATTTGAACATATTTCTATCCAAAAGCTTTGATCTTGATTGATAGAGAGATCACGTTCCCATTTGGCTATCGGGAGGGAGATTGAGTCATCAAATTTTAATAATAATTTGTACAGTTTTGATAATAATTTAGGGGTACATAAATTTAAAAATTCAGTTACCCATGTTGATATTTCCAGATTTAGTTGGTTGGGATTAAATCTCTCTTGAATGATGGATTTCAATTGTTGATATTCAAGAAATTTACTGTTGTTTATTCCATATTCTGATATGAGTTCCTGGAATGTGATAAAGTTTCCCTCTTTAATAACATGTTCTAAATTTTTTATTCCCTTTTCACGCCACGATGTGAAATTTAGTACTTTCTTATTCTGACAAATGTCTGGATTGTTCCAAATGGGTGTTAGTTTGCATGGAATAAGTGGAGACTGGGTTAGTTTTAGAAATTCCCACCAGGCTGTCAGTGAGCTATTTATACTGAGGCTTTTAAAAGCGTCGTGGCGCTTAATATTAGAGCTAATGTAAGGTAAGTCTGAGAGTTTTGTTTTTCTACAGAATGCTTGTTCTAGGTCCAACCATGGACTGTCTAGTAAGTCAGGTTTGATCCATTTTGAAATGTATTGTAATCTATTGGCTAAGAAATAATTATAAAAATTTGGTAGTTCTAAACCACCATTGTTTTTCGGCTTTTGTAGAGTTTTCAGACTTATTCTTGATGGCTTATTTTTCCATAAGAATTGTGAGATGTTTGAATCTAAGGACTTAAACCAAGCAGCAGGGGGTTTATTTGGGATTAGTGAGAATAAATAGTTGATTTTTGGTAAAACCATCATTTTAACGGTAGCGACTCTCCCCATGAGTGATATAGGTAAGGCATTCCAACGTTTGAGATCATCTTCTATTGTTTTCAGTAAAGGGATATGATTTAACTGCACTAAGTCTGATAGCCTAGCAGAGACATGTATGCCTAAATATCTAATATTACCTGATTGTAGTGGAATGGCGGTTGTGTTCTGGAAACTACAGTTTATAGGCAAAACTGTTGATTTTCCCCAGTTGATGGAATAATCTGATATAGAAGAGAAGCTATCTATTAGTCTAATTGTATTCGGGAGAGAAGCTTGGGAGTTTTCCAGGAAAAGTAAAACATCATCTGCATAAAGACTTATCTTGTGGTTTGTAGTTTCTGTGTTAATTCCTTTAATATTTGTATTTTGTCGAATTGCTGCTGCTAATGGCTCAATGAAGATAACGAAAAGTGAGGGTGATAGTGGGCAACCCTGCCTGGTGCCCCTCTGCAGAGTGAAGCTTTGTGAAGTGATATCGTTTGTCCTAACACGTGCACTAGGAGAGCTATGTAAGGTTTTGATCCAGTTTGTGAAGGTTGAACCAAATCCAAATTTGTGTAGGACTGCTAATAAATATTTCCAGTTTACCCGATCAAATGCCTTTTCTGCATCTAAAGATACAATGGTTGTTTCTAATTTGTTAATTGTGCAGTAATCTATTATGTTTACTAGTCTGCGTGTGTTATTGGCTGATTGTCTACCCTTGATAAAACCTGTCTGGTCAGGATGTACTATAAATGGAGTGATTTCCTCTAATCTTCTGGCAAGGACTTTGCAAATAATTTTAAGATCTACGTTTATGAGTGAAATTGGGCGATAGCTAGAAGGCAGTGTAGGGTCTTTGCCTGGTTTAAGAAGTAGGCTAATGTTAGCAGAATTCATGTCTGGGGACAGTACGTTCTCATTTTGAATTTGAGTTACCATTCTGAAAAAGGTTGGTTCTAGCACAGACCAGAATTCTTTGTAGAACTCTACTGGAAATCCATCTGGGCCTGGGGCTTTGTTATTTGGTAGATGCTGCAGGGCTTCATGTAATTCGGATAAAGCAAGTGGTGAATCCAGTGCAACAACTTGTTCATTTTTCAGCTTGGGGAGATTTATATTATTAAGAAATTCTTCAATAGCTGCGTTAGAAGGATTAATCTGTGATGAATATAAGGCTTTGTAAAACTCTTTAAAAGCTTTATTTATTTGTTGTGGATCATGAGTAATGTTTCCAGTTGAGACTTTAATAGAAGAGATAGTTGTTTTTTCTTTATTTAGCTTTAACTGGTTAGCAAGGAATTTTCCGGATTTATTGCTATGTTCAAAGTTCTGCCAACGCAACCTTTGCAGTAAAAATTGTGTCTTTTTGTCTATTATTTCATTTAATTCTAGTTTGAGTTTTCTCAGCTTGCTCATTGTGTGTTCTTGTGGTGAAGCCGCATGGGCAGCTTCTAAGGATTTTATTTTTTCTTCCAATTCTAATACCTGTATTTTTTCTTTTTTTTTCTTATGTGTGCAGTAGGATATTATCTTCCCCCGCATTACTGCCTTTCCTGCTTCCCAAAGAACACACGGTGATGTTCCTGGCAGGTCGTTATTTTCTAAATATGTTGTCCATTCCTTTTTGAAATAATTAATGAAATCTTGTTCTTTAAGTAATGATGTATTTAATCTCCAGTTCCTATTTGTTGGTGTGGTTCTTTTCTGTGCCAGAGAGAGAGATACCGGTGCATGGTCACTGATAGTGATAGGGTGAATCTGAGTGTCTGTGACATCCATCATAATAGAATTGCTAACTAAGAAGTTGTCTAAACGAGAATGTGAATGGTGTACTGCTGAAAAGAAGGTGTAATCCCGGAGAGTGGGGTGATGTGAACGCCACGCATCGGAGAGCCCAAAGTCGTTCATATATTGTTTTAGAGTGTCTGCAGACTGCCAGTTCCTTTGACTCACTGCTGTACTGAGCCTGTCGATTTTTGGATGAAGCACCAGGTTGAAATCTCCTCCTATTATTAGTTTGGTGTCAGAATGATCAGAGAGTGCTGTGAAGATATTATGAAAAAAGGAGGGGTCGTCAACATTTGGCCCATATATATTAGCAATACATAAATGCATATTTAGAATCGATAAGTTAAGTATTATAAATCTACCTTCAGGGTCTGTTATATTGTTGCTAATGGAAAAGTTTATCCTTCTGTTAATTAGTATGGCCACGCCCCTTTGTTTTGAGTTGTAGCAGGCTGAGTACGCATGAGGGAACTGAGGAGAGGTCAGTGTGTATGTAGGTGTTTTTGACATATGTGTTTCCTGTAGAAAGACAATATCTGCTTGCAAGTTGCTTAGCCGATTAAAAATTTTCAATCTCTTTTCCCTTGAACCAGCTCCACGTACATTCCATGTAACAAACCTCAGTGTACTCATGTTAAAACTAGCTGTTTGAGTGTTGGATGTTTACTAGTGCTGTATGCCTGTGTTGTATGTTTTGTGTGTGTATCTGCACTATATGTCTGTGTGTGTGTGTCTGTGCCTGCATGTATCGGTCGTGTATGCCTATGTGTCTGCGCTGTGTTTGTGTGTGTCTCCTGTATGTTTGTGTGAGTGTGTGCTGTGTGTCTCTGTGTGTGTCTGTTAGATATGCCTGTATGTATGTGTGTGTGTGTGTGTGTGCTGTGTGTCTCTGTGTGTGTCTGTTAGATATGCCTGTATGTATGTGTGTGTGTGTGTGTGAACAAATCGCTTAAAGTGAATGAACAAATCGCTGTGTGGGTATTGAAAGATGTTGGATGTTTACTAGAGGTGTATGTGTTGTATAAGTGTGCTGTATGCCTGTGTTGTATGTTTTGTGTGTGTATCTGCACTATATGTCTGTGTGTGTGTGTCTGTGCCTGCATGTATCGGTCGTGTATGCCTATGTGTCTGCGCTGTGTTTGTGTGTGTCTCCTGTATGTTTGTGTGAGTGTGTGCTGTGTGTCTCTGTGTGTGTCTGTTAGATATGCCTGTATGTATGTGTGTGTGTGTGTGTGTGCTGTGTGTCTCTGTGTGTGTCTGTTAGATATGCCTGTATGTATGTGTGTGTGTGTGTGTGAACAAATCGCTTAAAGTGAATGAACAAATCGCTGTGTGGGTATTGAAAGAGAGAGGGGGAGGAAAAAAAGGTGATACGTAAAATGAAAGTGCACATACAACAACAGCAACAAAAAAAGGGAAAACAAATACATCTTAAGGAAGAAGAAAACATTTAAATTATTTAAGGCACTCTGCTTATTAAACCGGCATTAATGATTTTTTTTTTTAGACATGTCGTATTATACTAGTGCAAAGGTGATATGTTAAAGTATTCGGATAAAGGCGTCGGTGTTGGTACAGATCACCTGATTAGTACAGCCATGGTGTGATATTAATGTCGCGGTAGAGTTGACCGTTAACGTACAGTTTATCCACTGCAATGACGGCCCGGGAGCCTCCTTGGATGAAACGTTTACGGATGGGGAACAGGACCTTGCGTCGCTCCAGGATCTCCTTGGGGAACTGGTCGTTTAAACTAAAGTCCGTTCCTCTCAGTTCCCGGCCGCGGCTCTTTAACAGCTCTTTATGTTGGAAGTGTTCGAACTTAGCCACGATCGGTCTGGGTCTTCGCGCATCCGGCCGTTTACCCCCCAGGCGGTGAACGCGGTGGAAGCCGATGTTTTTAACGGTGTCCTCTGGAAGTTTTAGGTGAGTTTGTATGAATGACTTTACTGTACTTACCGGGTCTTCGTCTGCCTTCTCCGGGATTCCTGCAAAAATTAGGTTGTCCCTCATGCTGCGGGACTGGAGATCAAGAATCGTTTCTTTAATTTTTTTGTTTTCCTCCGAGAGCCGGGTCATTCCCTCGGTGAGCGATTTCACCGACTCTCTTAGAACCGCGTTTTCTGCAGCGAGTGATTCAACCTGCTGCTGGCTGAACTCCATAGATTCCCGCAGGGCCTGAAACTCTTGGTGGAGTATTTCCACTAGAGCCAGGCGAGCGTCGAATCTGGAGAGCTTGTTATTAATGGACTCCAGAACTTCCACCGTGCTGCTGGTATGTGGGCTGGCCGCTCCTGGGGATTCTTCGGGCCGGCTCCTCTTGGTGGATGGCGTCTTATTTGACTTGCTCATGATGACTCTATCAAAGCAGTCGTCTATATAGGCGAATATATCGCAGTGCTCCAGAGTGTTGGAGTTGTTGAGAATAACTAGATAGGAAATAAAGAAAAGACAACCTGAAAAATGGTTACTTATCTTTTGTGCTTGTCTAAGATTAAGCTAGCGGAATAGAAATAAATTAGCTGAAAAATTTAGCAGTGGCCTGCCGCCATTTTCATAAAGCTCCGCCTTCAGCCGGTCTTGCAGTCTGCCGTCTACTCTGTCATTTCCTGTCTCTCTCAGGTCTCACTCACTGTTCAATCGCCCACCTTCACTCAATGTGGCAATGGTTGAAAGTTGTTCAAACCCATGGACTGACTGAATTTACATGCTTTAAAATTTCTGTTGGGTAGGCAAAACTTGCATGTACCTGTACATTGATGCTGTGAAATGATTTTTGCTTCACATAGTCTGCCTCAGTGGGTCCGGATGGAGCCTTTATCTGGATGTGAGTGCAGTCTATAGCACCAATGGCATTTGGAAATCCTGGAGAACTGAATGCATTTTGAATTGAATGAATTTTAGCATGAAATAGTTGATCAAGATGAATACAAAGCACTTTGGTAAGTGCTCTGGATAAGAGTGTCTGTTAAATCATGTAAATCTAACTCCAAGTTACTGATCAAACCAACACTACTTCTCATTAATACATACCAGCTGTTCTGAAAAAGGCTTCTTTTATGGGAAGGATGCCTCTGTCACCAGGGAATTTGATGAATATATTAAGGAAGCGCTTAAGCGCAAGGCATACCTTTCAAATTTCGCAGCAGACCGTTGCCTTACTGAGACGTTCTGCATCCCCGACACAGAAATGCGCCACTGTCAAAGCGATACAGACAGTTTGGGGTTTGGTAAGAGCTTTACTACGTCTAGTCTTCTCAATGTATGGACCCAATAATTTACAGAGATATACAATGCTGTGTCTTCTGAATCTGTAGCGCTCAAATAAGTAGTCATCCGGAAAGCCCAGTGGATCTGTCCTGTCCTGGAATGACCGTGGAGCTGGTAGCGTTAATGCTCTGCGCACTACACGCACTCCCTCATCTACTGGATTTTCTACAGATGGGCATGCCATTGTCAATCATAGCCTACAGCCTTCACTGTTAGCTGCTCTTTTTATAGCCTACATTTTGGATTATTTGTAACACCTGTAAAATCTTGGTAAGGTATTTCCTTTTTGCACCATTAAGTTAACCACACATTTACATTATTTATACTGAACATATGTGAATTGCGGAGTGATATGATTTGTATAAACGCTTGTAATTTGAACACAAAAGAGGAAGTATGGGGATAAAAATATACCTAAAAGTATCTTCACCTAAAGTAATCAGTCATTATTAATACTCAGGTACAAAGAATTGTATTTTTTGTGATATAGAGTTTATGCTAATGTATCTTTGTGGACCATAACTGCGATTAGACACTCTGAAGATGTATGTACTCGGTGTAGTACTCTGAAGATCGAACTATAAATTGCTTTTGGAAATATGATTATTAAATTTTAATAATAATAACCTGCAATCATTCTCAAAGCTCAATTTCGGCCTACATCATAAAATGTGTTGTCGGTTTGTTTATACGTAAATTCTACCCTCTGTTCCTTTTCAAGAAAATGATCTGTGACCCTGTTGTACCAACAAGGCGTCTTTTCCAGGGACTTGACTAGTGTCCTCTCAATGGCCAGCAGAGCTAGGCTGCTTAAACGGCCCTGGCCCATGGTGTTGCGGGTGTAAGACTTGAGCCGCTTTAAACAGGAGAAGCTCCTCTCTACACCTGCAGATGTAGCTCCAATCGTTGCCACTAATGACAATAGTTTGTACACCTGAGGCATTGCACTGTCCAACTCCATGTCTTTCAGAAACAGCAAGAAATCACATAGCTTTCCCCTGTTGCCCTGCAAGTCCTGGTTTAAATATAGGACTTGAAGTTCAAACCTCAGTCTCCCTGAATCAAAGAACTGGCCAAAACCTTTCAGGACACTCTGAAATGCCTCCTCTGGAAACACTTGTCTCATCTCATCAAATTTCCCTGGATTGACCAATTCCAAAAAGCGCAGACTTTCCAAATTTGCAGAACGCCGAGGTAGCTGCTCTGTGAGATTGTCTAGGATGGCCATGTACAGATTTCTGTAGCGCTCCTTGGGATCCTGTAGTTGTGACAGGCGGTGTTTTCTCATGGGATTAGTTTGTGGGTCTGATGTGAGATCTGCTGCTTTGGCATAAACAGCTTGGAAAGCCCCTTTTGACCTCTTCTCTTTGACAAAAGCAAGAAGAAAAGCAATTCTTTTCTTGCAGTACAGAACATCCATAGCTCTCTGCTGGACAATGTCAAACACCACATCAGTCTCAGAGAAGATTTGTTCATATGTGTACAACATGAACACAAACTCAAAATCCTCCAGTTTCATCAGAAGGCCTTTGGCACAGTCTAATGTGTCATCATCCATGGACTTATCTGCAATGATCATCTCAAAGGTTTGCAGGAGGGCATCATAATTGTTTGCCACAGTGCTCACTATCCGTGATGTGAAATTCCATCGAGTAGGAGCATTTCTGGGCAACCTTGAGCAGCCTGCAGACTAAAAAAAGACATCCTCTTTGTGGATTTTGAGAAAAATGTGGCAAACCCAGAGAGTGATGCAAAAAATATTCTGCACTCAGATAAGCATTTAGCCCCCTGAGACAGAACCAGATTCAGTCTGTGTGCATAGCAATGCACAAACATTGCACTGGGGGCTATTGCTTTAACTTTGGCCTGCAAACCATTGAGAGCTGAAGCCATGACAGCAGCCCCATCATATGTTTGCGCCACAGGTTTTTCCCTGAAATTGTAGCCCTGCATGTTCTCATTCAAGACTTCAAAAACAGACTGAGCATCTCTTCCCCCAGAAACATCAAAGCACTCCTGAATTTTACCTGTCCTATCCACATAGCGATCAATGACAGAGTTGAGCATGGCAAGCTATATCAGTTGTTTCATCCACCTACCATGCAAAAAAGGGAGCAGCCTGGATTTCATCATTGATCTCATCAGAAACAGTGGCTGAAAGAGCAGAGATCAAGTCATTTTGGATTGCATGGGACATACCAGAAAACACAGCTGATGACTGGAATTGTGTGGCCAGGACAGAGTCATATTAAGCTAATGTTTAATTAAACTCCCTGTAATTCCCCTTGTTGGATGAATCAACACTCTCATCATGCCCCCTGAATGACAGCTCCTGACGGCCAAGCAAGGAAGTCACATCAATAAGGCGGTTTAAGAAAGCTCTGTTTTGTTTAACTGCTTCATTATGTTTTGCCACTTGAATGCGAGCGCCTTCATTGATTGCATGCTCAACCCTGACTCTGCCCAGGCAACTTAACCTTGCACATGCACTCACATGTTCATTGCTTTTTTCATGCCTTTTGTATGCCCTGTCAAAGTTGGACAGATCCCCAAAATCCACTTTTGACCAGACAACACATCCCTGAGATGGTTTCATCAAGAGGCATGGCCAACAGTACATTTTATTTGTTACAGCACTTCCAGTCAGCCAGCTCACTGTCATACCAGGACAGCTGAAAAGACCTGGTACTTTTCCCCAACTTTTGCACCAAATTAATCTGAGGAGTTGATCTGCCCTGCTGTTTAAGAGTTTTTCTTTCGTAAGGAAGACTATCAAATGGCTTCGCCAAAATCCGGTCCACAACATTCAAAATGTCTGCCATTATGTGCAGCTTGCTAACTAGCTAACTCGCTAGCTGGGACTGGCGCGAGGCTAGTGTGAAGTGTGTCCGCCTGTGAGTGGTTTGTGACGGCGGAGGGGCTCAGCAGCACCCGCTGGACAGAAACTGCGATAGAAGTCAGAAAGAGTGATAGAAGTCAGTCTCCAAACACGTAGCTACAAAAAAACACCAGAAATAGAAGCTCGGTTTGTCGCTAGTCGTTTTTAACAAAGAAAATGCCGCTAAGAGGATTAGGAAAGTCTCCGGTTCAACTCAGAACAGAATGAAAATTTAAAAAATTATGCTCCCACGGATGTTTACACCAAAAGATCGCTGATTCGCTCATTTCGCTGTCAATCAAAAAGGGATTCAGCCTCAGACAGATCATCCAATCATCAGGCAGAAGCTGAGCGTCCGGGCCAGCCGAGGCCAGCCCACTGCCCCATAGACCCCCAGAGACGCTGAGCGTCCGATGGGCGGGACAAAGCCATTTATCCAATGGCTCGTCTCGTTTCGCTGCACTCTTTGCTTCGCTATTGAACTCTGTAGACGCTCAGCGTCCACACTGTTTAGAGCACTGTGAAGCTGCGAGAATGAGTGAGAGGAACGCCGCGTCGTTACCAGTGATAAGAAGCTGATTCTGAACAAAAGTTGAGCGCGTTGTAGCGCATATTTAGTCAATGACATGTACACACAACATTATATTTGATCACTTTTTTTTTTGACATTTTAGGGGAAGCTGAGCTTCCCTTGCAGTCTTAGAGCAATCGCCACTGGTACAAATGTATATGTTGCTGTAATAACTGAGTGGGCCTTAAGTCTAGCCTCTTTCGTGGAACCGAATTTGAGCAAAATTAACCAGGCTTGTCTTAAAAAGCCCAGCTTATAATTGAAAATAAGATGTGAAGGACATTGACTCAGAATGGGCCATGTTCCGCTCCTCCATTGTTATAGCGGCTGACTAGCTGTGGTCGCAAGGTATTTGGTGCCTGTCAGGGCGGTAATCCTCGAACCCGGTGGTGGACACCCCAGGTGAGAGATGCCGTCAAGCTGAAGAAGGAGTCCTACCGGGCATGGTTGGCCTGTGGGACACCAGAGGCAGCTGGCAGGTATCAACAGGCCAAGCGATCTGCAGCTTCAGCCGTTGCCAAGGCAAAAACCTGGGTGTGGGAAGAGTTTGGTGAGGCCTTGGAAAGTGACTTTAAGTCGGCTCCGAAAAGATGCTGGCAAACCGTCAGGCGACTCAGAAGAGGAAAGCAGTGTGCCACTAGCACTGTATATAGTGGAGATGGTGTGCTGCTGACTTCAACTTAAGACGTCATTGGGCGGTGGAAGGAAAACTTTGAGGACCTTCTCAATCCCACCGACACGTTCTCCAATGAGGAGGCAGAGTCTGGGGACACATGAATAGGCTTGTCCATTACTGAGGCCGAAGTCGCTAAGGTAGTTAAAAAGCTCCTTGGCGGCAGGGCTCCAGGGGTGGATGAGATCCGTCCCGAGTTCCTCAAGGCTCTGGATGTTGTGGGGTTGTCTTGGCTGACACGCCTTTTCAACATTGCGTGGACATCGGGGGCGGTGCCACTGGATTGGCAGACTGGGGTGGTGGTGCCTCTTTTTAAAAAGAGTCAGACTCATTCCCAGTGAGAGTTGGACTCCGTCAGTGCTGCCCTTTGTCACCGATTCTATTCATATTTTTTATGGATAGAATTTCTAGGCGCAGTCAGGGAATGGAGGGTGTCCGGTTTGGTGACCTCAAGGTCACATCACTGCTGCTGGTTAGGATGTCTCCTGGACGCCTCCCTTGGGAGGTGTCACAGGCAAGTCCACCCGGGAGGAGACCCCGGGGAAGACCCAGGACACGCTGGCGTGACTATATTGCCCAGCTGGCCTGGGAACCCCTCGGAATCCCCCCCAGGGAGCTAGTGGAAGTGGCTGGGGAAAGGGAGGTCTGGGCCTCATTGCTTAGGATGCTGCCCCCGCGACCCAAACCCCAGAGAAGCGGAAGATGAAGGATGGATTGATGGACAATTAGGGGAAAGCTTCACTGTATCCTTTGACAAAGAACATTTTGGAATGTTATGCTTTCCACTGAGCCTGATAATTCTGCAAACATAAGTCTATTTAAAAGTTCTATTGTTTTCCTACAGATCATTAAAGTTTGAAATTGGATTTTTCCATAATCCTTACTGAAATTTAATTGCATTTTCTCAGGCTTCGTCTCACAAGAACCATTGAAGTCTCTAGGTCAATAATTATTTTATTTTTGCAGGCCTGATAGTTAGGCCTGGCCTATTCTGACAAAAGAAACCACAAATCTGTCAGTAATTGTGACCAAATCACAAGAGAATTTCTGAATGTTATGCTTTCTGCTAAGCTGACAATTTGGCAAATGCAAGTCTTTTTAAAATCATTGCTATTTTCCAGCAACTTTTCAAAGTTTAAACCCTACTCACTGAATTTTTATTGTGTCCTATTAATTGTGGTCTTTAAATAACCAGGAAAGTTTCATGGTCAATAATTCTTACACAAAGCTTGTGTTTTGAGCACAACATGGTGGCAAGATTTGAATCAATCAGTCTGGCATGGCTTATTCTGGCACAAGGGTCTATAAATCCATCAGTGATGCTCTAATTGTGACAAAATTTGATAGTCATGCACAAAGTAATGAGCTGAGGAAGCTTTTGAAATTTGTCTTGAATCAGTATCTAGTGCCAACACTCTGAAATAGCATTAAAATCCCTCTGAGATTAAAATAATACATAACAACACATGGTCCAAAAAACATACCTTATAATCACTTAAAACTATGCAAATATCCATCCATCCATTATCTTCCGCTTCTCAGGGGTTCGGGTCGTGGGGGCAGCATCCTAAGCAATGAAGCCCAGACCTCCCTTTCCCCAGCCACTTCCACCAGCTCTCCAAGGGGGATTCGAGGGAGGCGTCCAGGAGGCATCCTAACCAGATGCCCGAACCACCTCAGCTGGCTCCTCTCGACGTGAAGAAGCAGCGGCTCTACTCCGAGTCCCTCCCGGATGACTGAACTTCTCACCCTATCTCTAAGGGACACCCTGCGGAGGAAACTCATTTCGGCCGCTTGTATTGGCGATCTTATTCTTTCGGTCATTACCCAAAGCTTATGACCATAGATGAGGGTGGGAACGTAGATCGACCGGTAAATCGAGAGCCTTGCCTTATGGCTTAGCTCTTTCTTTACCACAACAAACCAGTAAAGAGCCCGCATCACTGCTGACCCAGCAACTATGCAAATATATTTATTTTTATTTTTACTTTTAATTTTACTTACACAGAAAGTCAGACAAGTTGATTTAAATCTATCTATTATGTTTTTTAAATGTTGCATTATTTCTTATACATATATTTATAGTCCAGCAGTAATTGTAATTACACCAACAGTAATTGCAATCGGCATACTTTAAATAGTATGTATAACAATAGTAGCAAACAAACATCAAACTGTCTGTACCTTGTGGAAAGACCCAAGTGATTGTGCAAATACAAACATTTGGGGAAAAAAATACATTTTTCCACAGTTGATAAAAGTTGAAAACAAATATTTTCTTACTACTTATTGAGTTTTTATCAAATTATATTTTCAAAGGAAAATACTACAAAGACAACATATCAAATGTTGAAACTGAGAACATTCCAAAAAAGTTGGCATAGGGGCTTATTTACTACTGTGTTTACACCGTGTTCCTTTTAACAACACTCTGTAAGCGTTTGGGAACTGAGGAGACCAACTGCTATAGTTTAGAAAACAAAATGTTTTCCCATTCTTGTTTGATATAGCATTTCAGCTGCTCAACACTTCTGGGCCTCCTTTGTCATATTTTTCAATTCATAATGCACCAAATGTTTGCAGTGGGTGACCGCTCTGGACTGCAGGAAGGCCAGTTTAGCTCCCAGACTCTTAATATGGATTAATATATCATTATCCATTATTGGTGCCATCACAGATGTGCACATCACTCATACCATGCGCGCTATTGCACCCCTATACCATCATGAATACAGAATTTTGAACTGTGACCTGATAACAAGCTGAGTGGGCTTTAGCCCAGAGGTCACAGCATCCATGATTTCCAAAACTAATTACAAATGTTGATTTGTTGGACCACAGGACACTTTTCCACTTCCCCTTCTCATTTTTACTTCTGAAAGACTCTGGGAAAGTCTCTCTGGGATGCTTCTTTATACCCAATCATGTTGTTGACTTGCCACCTGTTGTTTTTACACAACTTTTCCAGTCTTTTGATGTCCACATCCCAACTTTTTTGGAACTTTTGGAACTTTTGCTTAGCTCCTTATTGCTCTCCACCAAAAAATGCAGTGTTGCCAAGAGCTGCCAAGAGCCATGTTTTCATGGCTGACCATGAAAACATGTTTCTTCCATCAGAAGGTGCTCAATTTAAATCCTGCCTGCACTGTCCTTGCAGAAGCAAAGGACAACTTGAAGCAATGTGAAGTTTGTGTTTTGAGAGCCTTGTAAGATCCTGAATGTTAATGATTATCAAAAACTTATGATAATGGACTTATAGTGCCCCTTTCAAGCAGGTCAAGTAATGTAATATGTGCGTGATTTGACTGACTGATTTGTATGAGATAAAGAATCTATGATTTCTTCAAATTACCCAAAATATTGCCGACTGAAACATCATCCCACTGACATTTACGTCAGCATCACGAGACAAGCGCGGCATTTCTGAACACTTGTTTCTGATGTCCCGTGAACCTGGCGGCCCGTTTTATGAATCTGGCCTATGTAGATCGTATCCAGTTTCTTGCCAAATTCAAAAAGGATGTCAGACTGTTCTTTCTGTGATGTAAATTCAGTCACTCTTCTACACCTGTTGTGGCACTGCTCCAACACAAAAAAGCTCTGGAAGGATGTGTGTAAGTTCAACATGGATTGTACTGACCCTAACTTTCATCTGGCTTTGGTTAATATGATGTTTTGCTTCGGACATTATACAAATTATAGAATTAAATGATATTAAATTATTAATTTGGTCACTCTTTTGACAAAATGTCATATTCATAAATGTAAATTTATTCATTCCTAACCAGATTTTCTCAAATTTGAAATAGAAGCTAAACAATACATAACCTCCATTACCCTCTCAAAAACCTGTTAAAACAGTGAATATTTGCAACTTTTTTAGTTTGTAAGAACATGTGCTTTATCCCATGTTTTTTACTGTTTAAACTTTGTTGTTTATTATTACTACGTTTTTGTTCATGCAGTTTGTTATCTGACATGACTATATTTGTTCTACTTTATACTGTTTTATACAAATGTGTTTAATTAATTAAAAATAATTTTAAAAAATGTATCTGTCCCATGCATTTCTTGTCAAGCTCAGAGCGCAAACAGAAAGCAGCGCTTCATACTGATGTGATATGGTCAATTCTGTGCCTAGCACAAAGTCAAAGGCTACAATTTCTCTTCTTTAGGTGGCGTTATAATCACTCTCCTCTGCTGCATTGGTGATATAAAGGTTGTTCACAATTTTAAAAAAAAGTTACATTATTTTATATTAAATTATATTATAATTACCTCATTACAACAGATAAGCCAATTAGCTGACATTTTTTAACATAGGCAGCAGGCAGTAATTGAGTAGAAGCAGGTGAGCTATATTAGGACCGCCCTCAAGCCGGCTCTGGTTCATGTTTGGAGCGCTACCGGCAAACGGCATGGAAAAGGTCGTTGAGTGATTTCAATGAAACAACTGCTAGTTTAGCTTCACATAGTAAATTCCATATTTTAACGCAATTATTCTCTCTTTCTCAGGTATCCTTTGGAATGCCCGAGACATATAAAGAGCTTGTGGATATTTTTGATGAAGATTCGGAAAATGATGTGACGTTTCTTGGATTTTCCGATGGCGAACTAAGTGACTGTAACTTTAAGGTTAGTCAGCTGTTTGTGGTGATATGTGCGTGTTCATACTGTAGCTTAATCGTGCTCCTTGGAGGTTAGATGAAATGGATTAGTTTGGAGATGTTCTTTAACGCTAGCTAGGCTACATCAAACTGCTATTTTCTTCAGAATCTTCACTCTTTTCTGTGGTGCGTGAAAAAGGACGTTGTTTGTAGATTGGTCTGCTTCCTCTTATGCATGCATGGCCATAAACGAAGTAGAAGTTGGCTTCTTATTCGAATTTTCGTAAGTACTTCAAAAGAAGAAAGGAAAAGAAAGCAGCTCTGGTGTAAACAAGATAGTCGACGCTCCGTAGAAACGTTTATTCCATGGTAACCATAGTTACACTTTAGCGTTTTGCCTAGTTACTAAGTAAAAATTACTGGATGAGAGGACTGTATATCATTTACCCTGCTAACTTTATGAAACACGATTGTCTTAACGTGGCAGACATGTGAACTCGGAGTAGGTGTGGATATGCTATCTGAAGCTAGAAAATATAGCTGTTTATAAGTTCTCAGTGTAAAGTTCTCTGCCAGCATCATCTACTGAGAAGAAAATGATTTACACCGCGTAGAAAATAACGACCACCTATCAGCTAACCTTAAACTGAATGAGTTAAAAGATTGCCCTTTGCCCAAAGATTTTTTGCCAATCCGATTGAAAACAGTTGGATTACAGATTCAGACTGAGGTGTTTATATGCTCACTCTATTCAACAATCTGATGAAAATCTTCGTTTACAGCTCACTACAAGTAATCCGATGCAAAATGACGCGCATGCGTGGAGTCCCGCATAGAGTAAACGTTACCATGACAGCCAACATCACGTGAGGTCCAGTCAGCGAGAGATGAGTTTCCAGTTAGCGCACTTATGTTTTAATTTGCTTTAAACTGATGTCAGACTCAGGGAATCGTCCTTCACATGCACTTGTAAAGGAAGCGGCGAGAGGAAGACGTCCTGTTCTGAGACACATAAGGTGGACGTCCGTCCCACCGCCGTCTTTTAAAGCTCAGAGCATAAACTTCGTCTCCTCTGCAGATCAGTTTCTGCTCCGCCATGTTGAACGGTATAAACCTTTCACGATGACGCGTCGCTCATGCGCAGAACGTACTTACACGCTCCTATTGGAGTGTAATCGGATTCAGGCTTTTACACGGATATTATTCTTCTATTTAACGGATTATTTAGAAGTTTACCCACCATGTTCAATCGGATAGATGTATTCAGAATGGCCTCAATCGGACTACACTATTCCGATTAAGGTGTTTACTTGGACGTATTCTATTCCGATTGAGCTATTAGTCGGATTATTTACGGATTATTAGGCTGCATGCAAACGTGGCTAGTGTTGGATAGATGACTGACCAGGTAAATTATTAGCTACAACAATTCTGAGACTAAAATGATTCTCGATGACATTGACAATGTAAGCAGATCCTAAATATATTTGAATGCTTTTTTCCATGATTGCTAGGAAAATGTCATTACATTATCATGTTTAGCCTTAGTGCTATACAGCGAGCGTCAGCTTTTAATGAGTTTAGTCATATATACAGAGCGCATGTGCAAAGCTCCATGCTTCATGCCTCAGTTTATGTATTCCTAATTCAATTTCCTTCATGTATTTGACAACGCCAAATATTTTCGGTGCACCAATATGCTTACATGTGACCTGACTCATAACTGCTTTTCTAGGATTCAGAGTCTGACTGTGATGGTAGAAGTACTGAGCAGGTCTCACCTAAGAAACCAGCTCATGTGGGATTTACTCTGAGAATAGCCTTGCGACCCCGCTCACTTCCTAATATCAGTGAAGATGAAGATACCTGGGGAAAGAAGACAGTAATGAAACCTGTTGGGTCTGAAAATCATGTAAAATTGGAGGTGGATGATGCACCAAAGAACACTCAGAAGAAACCTCCATCTCCCTTTAAATCTGAATCTGATTCTGACGAGTCATTTCTTGAAAAGAGAGCTGTGAATATCCAAGCAAACAAAGCAATGGTATGTGCCAGAGTATAATTCGTCTTATGCGTTTGCTATAATCAAATTTGCAGTAATATACAGCAGGGTTTATTGAGTGGGATTACTGTCTTTAATGTGAGAGCACAAAGACAAGGATAATCAAGAAAACTGAGCCAAAGACCAACACTGAGAGCGGGGAAACGGGAAATGCGCGCTCCAGACATAGCACATCGGAGGTTTAGTGTGCTCACTTATTGCACCCTGCGCTCGCTTCACTGATTTCAGCTCGCGTTTCACTTTTTGCTCAATTCTGAAATTTCTGCTCACTTCATAATTACAGCAGGATACATCAGCGACCAAGGCTTGGTAGCTGATTACTTGAACTTTCGACTTCAGCGTGTGACTAACTGAATTTGTTGTGAGTGGATTTTTCCAGTTTGAATTATCTGAATTACACACACATCCAACGTCTGATTTCAGTGTTGCATTAGTTTATTAAAGAAATAGTTGATTAAAACTCAAATGTGTGAAGTCAATTAATTAGCTGAACGATTAATAAAAGGTTTATTAAAAAACACATTGTACAAATACCAATAATATAACCTGTTTCCCAGCCTTGATGACATCTTGCAAAAAACAAAACAAAACAAAAAAAAGTTAAACAGCTGGACATGAATTTTCAATCTGCATCACAAGAGCTATGTTTTTCCAGCATTGTCTTC
This sequence comes from Pygocentrus nattereri, assembly GCF_015220715.1. Taxonomy (NCBI): domain Eukaryota; kingdom Metazoa; phylum Chordata; class Actinopteri; order Characiformes; family Serrasalmidae; genus Pygocentrus; species Pygocentrus nattereri. Next base: position 19,341,227 of record NC_051231.1, read on the forward strand.
AACAATGGCAGCGATAAAAGAATAGCACCTCACAATGCTACATGCATGTGTTATATGTGGGTAAAGCCAGTGTAGATACAGTAGAATTAAAGGAAGTTTTAATCATGTTTTAATGATTCATTATTGTTTATTTGGATATTATTTTATATACTTTTTATCTCATCAGTAATTTTCCATTGGATCATTCTCAGCACTGCAGTAATACAGGTGTGATAATGTGTTATTGTGTGTTGTGCTGGTACAACTGGATCAGACACAGCAGTGCTGCTGGAGTTTTTAAACACTGTGTCCACTCACTGTCCACTCTATTAGGCACTCCTACCTAGTCAGGCTACCTTGTAGCTGTAAAGCTCATCTGCTTCTGCGTAGTTTGTGTTGGTTGTCCTCTGGTCCGTCATCAGTGGTCACAGGACGCTGCCCACAGGACACTGTTGGCTCTATATAACAAACTGTCCAGCAGTGACCCTAATATAATTATTAGGGTCTGTGTCTGATTCACTCATACCAGCACAACACACCACCACCACCACATCAGTGTTCCTGCAGTGCTGAAAATGATCCACCACCCAAATAATACCTGCTCTGTGAGGGTTCATGGGGATCTATATCATGAGATGTGTGTAAGTGTGTGTAAATAGTAATAATAAAAATAAAAATAATATGAATGAGAGAGAGGGATTACAACTGTAATCGCCTACAAAGCCCTGCTGTAATTATGAAGCGAGCAGAAATTTCAGAAGTGAGCACAGTAAATCTCTGTGCCGCGTCTGAAGCATGCACTTTTTGTTTATCTGCCTTCAGTGTCCCTCTTTTCTTGATTTGTGTGCGCTCCTGTTTCTGACTTGCTCCATTTAGCCTGGACTTTGTGCTCTTACATTAAAGACTGTAATCTTTAATACAGGGGGGGGGCATTCAAATAAAATGTGTATGGTGCTTTTACAGCTTATTGTCACTGCTGGAGCTGACATTTCTTGCCTACAAATGTCAAGTCCTAAGTTAATGTCTGACTTGTGTAAAGTGACATGTTCAGTTCAAAATGGCAAAAAAATTAAAATTCAGCTGACTTTGAACCCAGGAAAAGTTAAATGATATTAAAAACAGTGGCACCTCCAGCAGTTTGTAGTTTCATTTTCCTTTTCCCAGGTTGAAAGTAGAGTAGCTTTTCAGTGTGCTCTTTCTCCTAATAACACCTTGTTTTAGTTCTTTTTACATCTTTGCCTCTTAGTTATTTGCTAACCCTTTTATGACAAAAATGTGTACGTATGTCTGTTGTATGTTCTGCAAGAAAGTACCTTACACAAATAATGTAAATTGTGAACCAGGTATTTTCAGCAAGTGGTGTGACTTTTTATATGTAAATATTAACATTTGAATTATGTTTCTTGCCTTAAATGTGGTTTGGTTAGTTGGCTCAGCTGATGGATGACATCCAGAAAATGCCTGGGGCCTTAAAGAAGAACACAGGACATGCTCGTAAAAAGGAGTCTCGCTCTGCTGTAGGTTAAAGAAAGTAACTTAAGATGTTAAACGTTTGGTTGTTTGTAGGTTGTAATTTTTAGCAATCCTGTACTACCACTTCTATACTATATATGTATATATATTTTTCTAATCATGCATTAGCCATTAACATATGTGCTAGGCTTGTTTCACTGTGAAAATGTAATATTAACTTCTACCCTTTTCATGATTAGCCTGTTCCTCGCTCTTCAGAGGCGCGACGCAATCCAGAACGAAGATCTAGGAGAGTAACTCGCTCGATGGGAGCTGATGACTTCTCTACTGCTGAAGGCAGCAGTGAGCTGGAAATGAGTTTGGAAGAAGAACTAATAAAGGTGTGTAGGCTGCAGTTGCTTTATCATTTGTTTTTCTTCATAGATTAGTTTTCTGTCTGTGGGGCTACAATGTGGACAGAGAGAAGTTGCTGTATGCAAGTAGTTATAAAGTTGTGTTTCGGAGTCAACAGGCTTATCAGTGAGTTTAAAGTTTCAGTAATGAACAGTTATGGTTTTCTTCCCATAGTAGTCTCATTTCCGAAATTGCGCAACCGCCATGAAGTACAAGATATTGTGTGGTGTGTGTGTGTTTTTTTTTTTTTTTTTTTTTTTTTTTTTTTTAATTTTTATTATTATTTAAAATGTCAGGGGGGAAAAAAAAAGTAGGAAACATTTTTATTTAACCCAAAATTAAAACAAAACACAGTAAAACATATGTGATAACCTGACATTAGTCGCACTGCATTCACAACATCCTTTTAGTCCCGTTTTCTTGTATAACAGGTCCATGCCAAACTGCAAAGACGGGAATGTCTACGACCCAGTCAAGGCAAATCACATGTTGTACGACCAGTGAAAGAGATCACCGAGGATGAGCTTCAGTTGGTGGCCACCAGCATGACAGAAAAGATTTATAATCGTGTTACTGTAAGTATTTGGAATATTTCGGTGGTTTGTTGGTAGCTGTGATTTTAAATGCTACACACACCCTACATGGTTGGTGTTCTCAAAACCTAGGAAAAGCACTCTTATTTCCTCTGAATTATCTCACGATTAGCCTTTCATGGCATATTTTAGAGATTCAAGTGGATATGAGCTTTGCTTCAACTGTAAGGTACCAAATACAGCTAGATCTCACGTTCACATGATTTGGTTTCAATTCAACAGCTCCTTAATTCCTTGTGCAAGTTTTAAACGTAAACCAAGTTGGTTTGCATGGTGTAGAAATGCTGGATTACTCAGTTTGAGTTGTATAGTGGTCATAATTGTCAAGTTATTGTAATTCAAAACTTATTGGTAAAAATTTAGACATCTCCCTCACATTTGAATAAAGGCCATGCAAAACAGAGTGGGGAAAAAATAGGTGGAGATGTTGGGAGTGAGGCTGATCACATATTCCACTTAATTTAATAGTTTGAGCATCTTGCGCTGGGCAATTTCTGTGAATTTTCTTTGCTTTTTTAAAACCAGGTGTGAATTTGTTTTAAAGACTTAAGACACATAGAAAGCCTAGAAGGAAACATTTTAGTAAAGCAATAATATTAAGATTTTACCTTGCAGATCATAAATATGTAGTTTGATTGAGAACAGAAGGAATAAAAAGCTTATGTAATGCTTAGCCAAACGGCTTGCAGTTCTCTGCAACAAACCAGTCAGCTCCTACCTTTTCTGAGCAATTCAGCTGAAAGCGATGAGATGAAATAACAGATGAAAATAAAAAGGAGTAGGATTAGTGAAAATAGACAGCATCAGAATTTCGAGTCAAAATGCTTTGTGCTTACATTAAGATTTACAGCATTTAGCAGACGCTCTTATTCAGAGCGACTTACAAGAAGTACTTTGTCTATCTAGAGAGAGTATCTTTCTCTAACCTATTGGTAACTAACAAAGACAGTCCTGATCTCAGGTACTGCTGGAAACAAGTCACTGTAAATATCCAGAAAAAATGAGTTGAACACAGAACTCTGTCATACAATGCAATACAATACCAGTAAACTACAATACACAGTGCAATACAATAAAATTGTATTTTATTTAAAAGTGCAGCACAATATATTGCAAACAATACTTAATTCAGTGCTCATTTAACTGCTGTGTAAAGAGATGTGTCTTCAGTCTGTGTTTGAAGACAGCAAGAGATTCTGCTGTATGGACAGCCAGTGGGAGTTCATTCCACCACTTGGGTGCCAGTACAGAGAACATTCTCGACGCTTGTCTTCCACGCGCCTTGAAGGATGGCGGGTCAAGCTGAGCTGTACTTGTAGCTCAAAGGACTCGTGGTACAGTTCAAGATTTCACCATTGCCATCAAGTAGGTAGGGGCTGGTCAATTTTTGGTCAATCGGTTTGGCTATGCCAAGGGCAAGGATTGGGATAGCTACTGAAAAATTTGTAGTTAGCTACTTTTGTAGCAAGGTTTCTAAAAGTTGTAGCTAGCTACAATTTAGCTACTTTTCCAGAAAAAGTAGTGGCTACTTTTTGAAAGTTGTGCACTAGGTTTTAGCTGCTTTCAAAATTTTCAATGTTTGTGAATCTCCACCTGACACACCTATCAAGCCCAACTGACTGTGTGAACAAGACACTGCATTTAATCGTGTGCCAGAAAGAAACATACAATAGAAAAGCTGCAAATCTACAAAAAGATAATCAAAGAGTTAGTTTAAGTGTAAACAAGCACAACCAAAGGTGTGATATCCAAGAAAAATTAAGACTAAAGGCAAAGTGTATCATTTTCTGGTTTTTCCTTTATATAATGGTATTTCCTTATAAAATAAATGTGTACAAATCAAACAACTTAATGCAAAGTGTTGTCAACTGTTGAGCTAATTTAAACATTTCACCAGGATATGTACAGACATGACATTCAGAGTCCTTTGTTAAACTTCAACACTTTAGCCTTAAAATCCTCATCATTGACCCTTGTTCTGTTTGGAGTGAAAATCAGGCCTGTGCAGCTGGATAATCTCTCCACTGTTGCAGCTCCATGGATTTCTAGGTAAAATAACAATCCTCCTTTGCTGGTAAAAAGTCAAAGATTGAGACATTTTACAAGAAACTTGTGGAAGAATTGGATTTGAGAAAAGCGGCTTCAACTGAGCTAAAGGGTAAAGGGTTAAAGTAAGTATAAGTTTTCATTTAATTTTTAGCCTGTACTAGGACATTAGCACATACTGAAACGTACTGGCAGCCAAGATAAAAAACGGACACAATGTTGTGCCTCCAAAGGTGGTTTCTGTTTTGTTGACCAGACAAAATGGCTCTTAACATTTTGGTTGCCGGTCCCTGAGCTAAGCCTTCTAGTTAGGGGTGAACTGTTCACGGCTCAGTCAGGATTGCACAGTCGCCACCAGCCCTGTTAATGATTACGTTTTATGGTTCACATTTTGCGTGGATTGCCTAAAGCCTGTAGCGGAATTATAGCGAAAATCACTGTAGCTACACAAATTTGTAGGTGCTACGGCTTTTAGTTACATTTAATAAAACTGTAGCACCTACAGCTACTGGCTACAAACATGCAGTTAACTACAAAAAGTAGCATGCTACATAGCTACCCCCCCCCCCCCCCCCATCCCTGGCAAGAGCCTGGCAGCTCCTGTTGTTTACTGTGAAAATACATTTTCAAATTGTACTCCAAATAATTGTCCATTATTATAATTGTTAATTCTGATTTAATTTTCCCCATTTTATCTTCCTCTAGTTTAACTGCTCATTGAATGTGAATATCTAATTGTGCTGAGCTCATATTTTAAAAGGATACTAAAATAATACCAGAAATGTTTTACTTCAAAGCAAGTTATTTATTGTCAATAAATTGAGACAATATCTTTCAAATGTCTGTCTTTTCAGCAAACATAATTGTGGTACAAGTCATGGTTTTTTAATTTGTACCCTGGAGTGTTAAAGGAGACCTTAGTCTGTATCAGAAGCAGCATTACACTGAGCACAGGAGCTCCTGAAGGCAGTGTACCCAGTCCACCTCTGTTCACTGTAATGACTCATGACAGCAGCTCACAGTTAAAACTACATCTTAAAATTTGCAGATGTGCTTGGTTTCATCAGCAAAAACAATGTGTCTGCATACAGAGAGGAGGTGTTGCAACTAATAGCTGAATTGAGGGCGGTCATAAGTCAACAATCTTTGTCTTTAAAAACACCAAGTTCTTTGGTATTCACCTTTTGGAGTACCTCACCTGGACCCTGAACCTCAGTTTCATATCCAAGAATGCTTGAAAGTGTCTCTGTTTCCTGTGGAAGTTAAGGAAACCTCATTTCCCATCCACCATCCTTACCACTTTCTAAAGAGGAACTATAGAGAGCATCCTGAAGAACTGTTACCGCCTGGTGTGAGAATTGCACTGCCTCTGACTGCAAGATCCTTCAGTGAATACTGAGGACAGCTGAAAAGATCAGGATCTGTCTTCCTTCCATTATGATGAATACAATTCATCAGATTCTTCAACCCCCACAGGCTGAACTGATACCCACATACACCCATACACATCTACATGACACCATGCTCACTTGATGCTCACTTATTGCAATCCTAGATTATGTCTGAACTGAAATGACTAAATCCTCTTGAAACTTGAAATGGCCTCCAGATGAATGTATGCAAGATGGGGCAAATTACTACTTCCAGTAATGTAGCTACAAAGCTCTATGGGGGTAAGGAATACATGCCTTCTACGCTGTAGACTGGGGTTCAATCCCCCACCAGGTCAAGCACCCTACACTATACCAATAAGGGTCCTTGGGCAAGACTCCTAACACCACCTTGGCCTACCTGTGTAAAATGATCAAATTGTAATTCACTCTGGATAAGAGCATCAGCAAAATGCCATAAATGTAAAAAAAAAAAAAAAAAAAAAAAAGTCCATTCTACCACAGAAATCGTGTATGCTGTATCTGTATTACTAATTAACCAATATTTCAAAAAAGAAATATAAAAATTCATTTTCATGAACAACTTGAGAAGAATTTAGATCAATGGGGTTATTTTATTAATTATTATTATTATTATTATTATTATTATTATTATTACTTTTCACTCTTCCACTGTCCAGATGTTGTGTATATGGATAGCAAAGGAGTGTATTTGTGTTCAGCTGATTTGTCTGATTGTATTGTTTAAGTGGGAATAATGATATCTCTACATTTTCTCTTTCATGGCTATGCACTTCTGTTAACACGTTTGTTACACAAACTGTTGTTAATTAAGTGAAGTCCTACATAGCAAGCAATTGCTGTTTTTTGGTAACCTGACAACAGAGAGCTGTTGGAAGAAAGGGACTGAAGGATCCTGCAATCCCTTTTAAAAAGTTATCTTGGTCTTTGCATTGTGGGTGTTTGTGACCTAGTCCTCTTGCAGTGAAACACTTCAGAGCTTAGAGAAAGCCCACTGTTGTAAAATCTAACACTACTTATAAATGAATTGCTCTTGTGATCAGTCGTGGCTCTCAGAACTTTTTTTCTCACATGTTCTGCTTTAGTGTTATTCTGTACAGATTTCCAGTGATGTCTTCCCCAACACTGAGCTTCCTTTATCTTTGAGTCCTTCTTAACAGGTTGTCCTGATTTTAGAAGATTTTTTTTATTTTATTTTTTTATTATTAACTGAAGCTTTGCTGTTGTATGATTCAGGTCCAGTATGTTTCAGCTGCAAAAAACTCCTCAGCCGTTAGCTTTCCACTGTTTTAGTGCAGGCTTTGACAACAAACCTAATCATCCATGCTGTTACTTGAGCACTGTCTTCAGCTTGCTGTACTTGTTCAGATTTAAGTGTCTCAGGTGTTTTGTCACTGGTGCTTAGTTGATCTGCAACCTGAAACTTGGATCTTAAAGAATTGACCTAAACTGGAAATTCTTGGCTTTGCTGTGGTCCATGTGCATTAGCAGGAATGGAGGTCCACTCCACCACCTGTGGCTATGTATGAAAATACTTCATATCAGTTCTCTTGTAGGAAGGTGTGATTTAGTGAGAAACATGCCTCATTCCTCATTCCCAAGTGTTTTAAGCACTGTATCCCATAAGACATTGTATTAGTTTATTCCTTACCTGATTCCTGTAGTAGTGTGAGCACCCTCTTAGGGGGCTGGAAGGATCCACAGTCATTTTGGGTGGGAAACCTGCAGAGAAGACAGTGATGGACAAATTTATTTAAGTGTATTTACCTGTTTAAAGTTTTAAAGTGACCAGTGTGAGAAGAGATTCCAGCCATAGAGAGATTCTTTTTGATTTGGGTTTAGTTTGAGGCTTTGCAGCTTTCAGACCACTGGGGCTAGTGAGGAAGCAATTGCTGGATTTTAACTGCAGGGCTAAAGGAATCACTAATGTTGTCGTTGTCGTTGTCGTTGTCGTCGAGATTTTTGTAAATATTTACTTTTTCTTGCAATGTTTGTTTGCTTAGGTATTCAACAAAGTGGACTGTGGATTTCTTGTGAGTGCAGTACCCTCTTTGTAATGGACCCACCCCCCTTTCGGAAACTAATTTCTCCAAAGTGGTGTTCACAGCACTACATAATATCAACAGGGTTTTTTCGTCACAGTGTGATGGATTTATGGATTTGTGAGAAACTCAGGCTTGTCATGGATTGTGTTCAGTGCGAAATGGAAACCTGCAAACAGATAGCCTATCATTGAATATTTCCTCAGATTGATCTGACTCTTTTCTGTTTCATGGGTTTTGGCAGGTTGTCTTCCAGTCTAGCACCAATTCATGCTCCCATTATCTCCAGCCATGGCAAAGTGATATTCTTCAGTGGGATTTTTCTGGCTTTTGATGCTACCATCTTGTGAGGTTTTCACCACTTACAGTCTGTTCTTGCAGGTATGCTACAGTGGAGGCTCTTTTGCTGGCATCAAAGGAAATACTATGCTTGCTGTACTTTCTAGTCTGCTCCATATAAATCTGATATGAACTTAGAATGGACACTAAGTGAAGCTGAAGTAATTCCACACACCACTGCTGCCACTTTTTTGTACAAGTTCCAAAGGTAACTGCATCCCAGCAAATCCCTCTCTCCCATATTTCTTGGAACAAGCACTTCACGGATGGTGAAAAGAGTGAGGAAACCAATGGAGCCAAATATGCATTCAGAAGAGTGCACTTCTCTTTGCACTCACTCTGCCCTGCAGAATCTCCATTAGCTGTTTTGAGATCAAGTATGAAGTCATCTTTTGCTGGTCTCCACAATACCCCGAAGACTTCAAGCACTGTAGCGTGTGCACTTAGGGCAGAAAGTACAATGGACCCATCTTACCATCAATTTCATAGAGTTAGTCTTCTACTTGCACAGGTTCATTCCAGCAGTAGAGAGAATATTCTTTGCTTAGGAAGTGACATAGTAGGCCTAATTTGTCATAGGAAATTGCAATGAAATCATCCACATATAGTGATTCTCTGTGTTTCTAAAACTCTGGTCATTTGCACTTTGTACTGTGGGAGCTACTTTCTGATTGTAGCAGCGATCAGAAATGGGCTTGCTGGAAGCCCTGAATGCCACTGTCATTTTCATAACACACACTTTAATTTTCACTGTCTTTAGGAGGCATTCCACTCAGCCATAGGAATGTGGCTGCATTTCTGTGTCTCTCTGCTAAGGAAATCTGAAAAAAGGCTTTGGTCGTGTCTGACACGGAGGACACGACCACCTAATGTAGTTCGAACTTGATAAACACACTGTAGCTCTGAGATAAAATCCTGTACAGGTTCTGTAAGTAGATAGTCATTGAGGGGGACAGCCCTGTTCATGTGACAAGCAATCATATACCTATATGATAACTTCTCCTCTCTACATAAGGTAGGTAACACTTCAGTGTTTGTCTGCTTGGTTGCTATATTGTTGTCTGACACTACTTCTCACACACCCTGCTGTGGATAATCATATTAAGTCATTGTATTTTGTGTAGTGACGGTCATCTTTAGTTTTCTCCTCGGGCCTTCAATTTGCAACCTTGAAAATGTCAGGTAAATCTGGTGTCATGTTGCATTTATAACTTAACTTAATACTGTCCATTCACATGGCCTGCAGTCTTATCAAAGATTTAGAGAACTTCAGCTTCTGAGGTATTCTTTCTCATGAACAATGCCCCATGCCTCACATAATGCATCCACCTGTTGTGAGACTTGAGTGTCTTAATCTAGACTTTTGTGTATACAGTAAGCTTGTCATATTGGAAATTGGGCCTTGTGCAGTTCAGCCGAAATACTCTCCAGAGCCACTAGCATTTCCGTCAACCTTTTTAGTTTGGCAGACACAGCTTGCCAGTAAAAGTCAGCACCAAATAATGCTGACAGCTGTAGATAATCAACGCCACCTAGTGGAAGATCTGCAGGCTGCTAGCCACTAGACCTTTTCTTAAATGACTTCTGAATATTTAGGGTCCAAGCACATGGTGCTTAGGACTTTGTTTTTGTTAGTTTTTATTTTTATTTTTCTCCGATAAAACGAATCGCCCAGACCATAAGTCCTAGAGACATGAATCTTGGTTAATAGGTTAATCCCTCCTGCTACTTAGGCACTCGACATGAGCCCAATGGGCCTAAAGGGGACACTGTGCACCATGTGTTTAGCCCCATAACTCCTTACCCAGATTTTTCAGACAAAATACTTCTGGAAAAATGTAACTTCTATTAAAGAAAATAAAGTATAAAAAAAAAATAAAAATCTTGTACAGATTTTCATTTTTGGTCAACTTGGATGATCTCATGCAGTCTTGCAGTGTTCCAAACAGTTGTCATTAAGTGTATTAAAAATGTGCATTGTTTTTGTTTTTCCTCTCAATCGTTAGCTGTGTGAAAATGGTACTTTTCAAACTAGTCTGTGGAATTTTTAAGTTAACTTCTCAAAAAGGTCTATAAATACTCCGTGGCCTCCCTAAGTAAATAATTATCTAGCACACTTTTTATTTTTTTGCTCATTGTGGTCTCCCTCCAACACTTAATCATTGTGGCCATGGCATTGCTAGCTTAAATTGCTATGGCTTCCAAAATTTTCTGTTTGGCCCATAGGGGGTGCTTTAGCACTCAAACACCTAAAATCTTTGTGTTCTCTATCTGTAGAGTTTGCAGTATCATTGTAATAAGAGGTGTCCTTTTGATTCAGTTCAATTGTATGAATAACTTTACATATGTCATAAATTGGACTTCTCTGGTATTTTGAATTTTACATTTTAAAGACTATAGTTTATTATACTACAATTTATTTTTTTGGAGGGCCCTGATCAATTTTCGTAACACACGGAGACCTTTTGGACCAATTCTGAACTTTTCACAGAGGTCCTTTTTGTTAAAAGGGCCCTTATGAGTGCATTGGTTCTGTCATGCTTATCAAAGGCTGTGACATGGAGGGAAAAAAAATATTTTGCTAACACAACTAAGACTGAATATTTCACCATTATTCATATGTTTTTGACATCTATGTTGATGATTGCATGTTCTACAAACCTTTTGTAGATCAGTAAATTGAAATGTAAACATATTGGGTTTAAAACTCCCTGCTCGTTGTTCATGACAAGTGAAAGCCTGTTGATAAACTCTGCATTAGCCCTTTTTAGGCCTATTTGACTCAAAGCACATGAGAACTTCTTGTGCTTTTGCATTCCTGGACCCACTCATAGCCACTTGCAGCTATATTTTCACTTGGATTTTTTTCTTTATTGCAGTGCATACTGGAAGTTTCAAAAGCCTTAGTTTCATGTTTTTGCTCTGTGTTCTACATTTTCCCCAGAGTTACCATAAGTATTGCATTTTATTGTGACTGGAGATGCAGAGCCAGTTGTGTGGATGTTGAGTAGCCTTTGCCTCAGTATTGGTGATTTAAGCCTCGTCCTTGTAAATGAAGCTTTTTGAGACTTGCAGTATTCAGCAAATCATGAACAATCATCCTTCCTGTTGACCTGTTTTTAATTTTCACTCCGCTGGGATGGCATCTGCATTTGAACTTGTGGCACTACATGTGGCACATGAAATGCCCTTGGCTTTACAAAACATTGTTTGGGACCTAGGCTCACAAAGCATTGCCCTAGTTTTTTTTTTAACTCTCCCTTCTGGGCAGATCATTGGTTTCAGGGCACTGCTCTGCCTTGCCTTGCTCTGTACCATCACAAAACAAACAGCACTGTGGGGTATTATGACTAGCAGTGTGTAATGCAGCTGCAGATGGCATGTTAATTCCTAGGTTTCATTGCACTGGATGACAGTATCTTGACTTGATTGAGCCTCCCTTTGTGAGCTGTTGGATCTGTTTGATTTTAAAGGGCTCTTTGTGGAAATTTCATTAGCACAAGCACACTTCATTCTTTGCTCTTGCCTACGCTTGTCCTATTTACTCAATGCTGTTGGACATCATCTGTAGAAATACTAGGCACAGCACACTACCATATGTATTCCTGTAAACAGTTTTCCAAACGTTCACCACAGAGCTGCCTTCATGCTGTTTTATCTGACGATTATTTCAAATTTAGTAACGTTGATCTGTGCACTACTTGTGGTATTTCTTCCAAATCTGTCCTGAAGCAACTCCACAGCTGCATAGTAATTGCTGGTGGTCAGTGCGATTCCTGCTACTGCTTTTATCATTATGAATGACAATCTTACTAGCTCTAGAACTTTTGCCATGCACTAATTTTGCTTGTAAACATTTTCAGTAACTGACTGTTTCTGCACACCTTGTAGTGACATTGTTACTCATAGACTTGTGACCTCTCTGGATCACTGAGCAAGACACTTGGGCTGCACAGTACATTTTCATGTATTTCTGTGTGCTGTTGATCTCCACCTCTAACTCCTCCTCAGGGTTGGGATGTATCAGAATACAAGTATTATATAATACAGAAATTAGGTGTCTGTCTGTATTTCATATGTATTCAGTCAAAGTTACGTTTTGTAAAGGCAGCATTCAGTATAGTTACTTGTTTAGGAATATTTTTGAAACTAGTGCATAGCCTGTGAAGTTTCTGCTAAAGCCTTATTTAGACTAGACTATTTAGAGATGGCAGTGGGATTATGGGAGCAGCAGTAAACCACAGTAGGTGATGAGAGCCAAAATAATGATTTTAAATAGTAAAAAATAGTTAAAGTACATTTTTAATGAAAAGTATTAATAGAATTACATGAACATTTTCAACCAGTAATAGCGAGGAGCAGTGTTTTTCATATGTACCTCATCAGAATGTATTCTGTAAATAAAATACACAAAAGAAAATAAGAAAATGAAAAGTTCACTACTTCCTTACTACACAGCAGGTAAAAGTGACCCAAATCTGAATTCACCATCTTCTTCTGACAGCTCGATCCACTGATTTTTCTCCAGCTGTCTAGCTGACCACATTGCTGTGTTGTTTACCAAAAGTAAATTATTTTGCTGTAATATTGTCTGTCAGCCGCCCGGAGACTGCTGGGATAGGCTCCGGCACCCCCCGCGACCCTGATGGAGAAGCGGCTTGATGGATGGATGGATGGATGGATGGATGGATGGATGGATGGATGGATGGATGGATGGATGGATTGTCTGTCAGCAGTTTCAGGGATGTCTAATTCTCTCTGGCCTATCACTGTGTGCTGAACTTTTTTCCCCTTAAATACAATAACAGGGCTCCACCTGTCATCAGTGTCGACAGAAGACCTTGGACACGAAGACTTGTTGCCGCAATGAGAACTGCCGTGGGATACAGGGACAATTTTGTGGCCCGTGTCTTCGTAACCGATATGGCGAAGATGTCAAGACAGCCCTCCTTGACCCGGTCAGTAAATGCGAGGGGTGGGACAGCTTGAAATTCTCCTATCATGACCTCAATCATCAAAATCATCATAGTTTTTGGTGTGATTGCTAGACTGTTAAACACCAATACTTTTGTGGCATTATATCATTTTAAAAAAAAAAAGCAATATTCCATCTCTGACAGGTTGCTGCAGTGCAAGATTGCAATGTTTTTGTTAGGATGGGTCATGCATGTGAAGAAGTCTTTGCTTTAAAAATGTAATCCTCCACCAAGATCTTTTGTAGATGTTAAAATTGCTGTGTTGGGCCAAGCCTACACTTTTTTTATATAATTTTATATATCACTTTCAGCTTCAGTTTTTCATTTATGTGATTTTATTCATTTTCATGTGGGGTTAGACGTGTCTTCTTCTGATACAAGTTTTGACTTTTACAGCAATGGCAGTGCCCTCCCTGTCGTGGTATCTGCAACTGCAGCTTTTGTCGGCAGCGCAATGGTCGCTGTCCCACTGGCATTCTGTTTCCCCTGGCGCAATACCATGGCTTTTCTGATGTTCACTCCTACCTCTGCAGGTGATTTATAAATTTGGAATTTTCTAGAAATGGTCCTAAGTTGTCATTTTGAATTCCATGAGTGATTTCTGAAATGTGTGTTTGTTTTTTTTTTTTTTTTTTTTTTTGGGTTTTTTTTTTTTTTTTTTTTTTTGGGTTTTTTTTCCCTTCTTTTCAAATTTCTTTCTAATTCTTAGTCTTCATAATAAGCTGAACACTACAGATGAAGATGTTTAAGAGGAAAGCATAACCATTTCTACTTCTGAAATGTTTAAACTTGTGATTTGAATAGTTGGATGCAATGCCCTTTGCTGTCATTTTAATTTAGTTCATTGAATAAAATACAACATAACTGCAACAAGCATTAATTATTTTATTATAATTAAGGAACAAACTCTGTTGTGCTGTCTCTTCTGTCTTTATGGTGCATGAATCTCACATCCATATTGTACAAGTACAAGATGTACATCTAACTTATGCTTACATAGTTTCAAATGGCAAATGTGCCAAATTCAGTATTTTCCATTCATACTTTTATCTGCATGAAATCATTAAAAACAAAAACAAGCAAGCTCATGACAGGAAAGATTGGATTAACATGTCAGTTGTTATTTTTCCTCTAAACCATTCACACAAACTCTTATAAACCAGAATACTACTACAATAAGGCATAAATTACTATGTTCCAACGATTGCAATCTGACATTCAGAAGTATGTAGGTTACTACTTTTAGTTAAAAAAAAAAAAAAAAATTGTATTTGGCATTGGCACACACCATTTTAATCAGATGCAGCGTGCCTTGTGGTCTTCTGCTGACCCATGGGGGTTTATGCTCTTGGCTCTTTCACCGTTCACAACAACAAACATATTTAACTACATACAAAAAGCGCTTTTCCATCACAGGTCACACGTTAGGACTCTTTCTAAGAAAGAAGTGTTTTTGTGTGTTTTACCTGTAAAAGGGAAGATAATTAAAGAACAAACTCTCAGTTGTGCCGTCTCTTCTGTCTTTATAGTGAATGAAGAGGCACAACGAGAGCGCCCCCTCTTGGCTGCCACAGGCATGAGCAATCAATCATCGATAATCTTTTCAATCCAGTATATAAGCCAATACCTGAAGACAAATTTTTTTTTTTTTTTTTTTCTTTTACAGGAACCAAAATGCTTTGATAAAGGCCAATAGACTTAAACCCAAAATCTTCCCTTATAGCTAGCTGCCACAGACATAAATACTATATCAACTATGAATAAGAATTAACACTTTAACCCTTTCCTATTACCACACTAATTTCTTATTGCACAATAACACTCGTCCTTTAAATGTCCATTAAGATGTGTAATTATTTTAACAATGAGTCAATGTGCTGTTATATTTGCATTATTTTTTTATGGGATACACTCCCCTTCAAAATTAGACATTTCTACCAAGACCTGTAATAAACTCATCCCCCTTCTTTTCCACTTTAACAGCTTATGGCAATGACAGCATCTGTGAACCACATCTTCATTGAAGTAGGGGCAATACATCTAAACTGTGGCTTAAATTCACGTTCCATTTTAATTAACATCCATTCATTTTCTAAGCCGCTTCTCCCTCAGGGTCGCGTGGGGGTGCTGGAGCCTATCCCAGCGGTAATCAGGCAGAAGGCAGGATGCACCCTGGACAGCTTCAAGCAACAGCTTGAACTGTTGCACTCACAGATTCTGATGATAGTTCTTCACTACATTCTCTCATAACATCCTCAATGTCTGTTGGCATCTGGGATAGTGAGTAAGCATCAACACTTTGAAAGTGATCTCAACACACCTTGTGTATAGCAACTTGGATCCATTAGCTGTTACTTTTAGTGCATTAGGTGCTTCTACTGCCTCAGTCATATCTCTTATAACTGCTTTGGAGATGTATCTACTTTTCCAGTCTTCATCAAAGACTTGAGAGCCTGTGTCCCACAAAGCCTCACTTTCTTACCCTTGTAAGAAACATTCCACAAGGCACTGTCTACCTACCAGTGAAGTTACAGAGGAATGCCAGTTGACACGACATTGTGCCACTTGAATATCAGCAGGTGGATAGGGCTGGGCATGTGATATCTCTCTACACTACTTGCGATGCTTATCCTAATGTTCTACCTGTCATTTTTGAGTAATAATACACCACTTTGTATTTGGAGCACCTGGCATTTGCTCTTTCCGTACCACAGCTAGCACACTGGTGGGACACAACAGGATCAGTTACTCCTTGTCCCGTCGAAGCAACCGGTTTCCATTTAACGGTGCCTCTCTTCCCCTTGGCTCTACACCCTGCCAGGAAATGTTCACTGCTTCCACAGTAATAACAATGAAAACATGGTTCCTCTGCTTTTCTCTGCTGGCATTGAAAGAACTGTCTTCCCCACGCGGGGTGGAGCTGTCAATTCAAGTATATTTGTATAGCGCTTTTCAAACAGAAGTTTGAAAACAAACTTAACATGTATCCCCCAGTGAGCAAGCCAGAGGTGATGATGGCAAGGAAAAACTCCCGCAGTCTGGAGGAAGAAACCTTAGGAGGAACCAAGATTCACAAGGGGAGACCCTTGTGAGGGTTCCTCTGGTCAAACAGTATTGACAATTTAATAAGCTAAGTTGATCTCTGTTTGAAGACTGGATGGTAAAGCTTTCAAAACTGCACTGATAGAGGCAGTTTCTGACAGTCTTTATGAAAAATGGGAGTGAGCTGAAACTGTCCCATCCTATCTCAATGCTGGTATAGCTGGATGGCACAGTGATGTAATTGAGGGTGTTGCAGTTGGCACAAATGAACAGGAGAACGGGTTGATGATGGTGAGAAGGAGGCCCTGATGGTCAGTCTTCCAACAGCGTTCAGCAGGGTGGGAGGGCAGTCATTATCTCAGGAAGAGTAAAGAGACAAAATTAGTTCTGCTCAGGAGTATGACTAATATGAGTGTGGCTGGTGACTCTGGCAGATCTAACTATAACAGCATAAACTAAAAGGAGAGAACCAGAAGGTAACGTAGATATGGGAGTATCCTGAGACACTTGGATCCCCCCACTCCACCGTCAACAAACCTGTGTGATCGTGTGACGTGGTGGGTCAACAGCACCAATATCTGTCATAAGCCTCTTTGTCCATGAACCCCTGGATCTCCTGCCTTTATCTAAAGGGGAAGGCTAAAGCTAACCTAAACAAGTAAGTTTTCAGTCTAGACTTAAAGGTTGAGACTGTGTCAGAGTCCCGAACATTAACTGGGAGATTATTCCACAATTTGGGGGCTTTATAAGAAAAGCATCCTGTGATCTGAGTAAACATGATGGTTCATAATGAGAAATAAGATCTTGCAGGTACTCCGGTGAGGGACTCTGCAGGGCTTTATATGTCAATAAGAGTTTTATTGTCAATACGGAATTTGATAGGAAGCCACAGTAATGCTGATAAAACTGGGCTGATGGGATAAAAAATTTTTTTGGTTTTAGTTACTAATCCAACTACAGAATTCTGAACTAATTGAAGTTTATTTGGGTTCCTGTTGGAGTATCCTGACTACAATGCATTACAGTAATCTAGCCTTGAAGTTATAAAGGCATGTACTAATTTTTCAGCGTCATGTAGGGATAACGCATTTCTTAACTTTGAAATGTTTCGGAGGTGAAGAAACGCTGTGTTGATTAAATGTTAGATCTGAATCAATCGTCACACCGATTTTTAGAAATCAGCTAGATTTAACATTTAAATCTGAGCATTTATTCCGAGCAGCCTTTGGATCAAGAAGAACTTCTGTTTTATGAGTTTAAAAGAAGGAAATTCTGTAGCATCCAGTTTCTTATCTTTTACACAATCTTCTATTTTATTTAATCTGGATTTATCATCTGGTTTGGCTGATGTGTACAGTTGTGTATCATCAGCATAGCAGTGGAAACTAATTCCATGTCTATTTATAACTAAGCCTAATGGTAACATGTATAATGTGAATAACAGAGTACCTAAAACAGAACCATGTGGAACTCCATATTTCACTTTTTTATAATTAGATGATACATTATTTGTATAAACTGAAACCGGTCGTTGAGGTAGGATGTGAACCAGGATAACACTATTCCTCTAATTCCAACCATGTTTTGTAGTCTAAGAGAACAGTGATCTATAGTGTCAAAAGCTGCACTTAGATCAAGTAGTACCAGCAGAGATACATGGCCTTGATCAGAGGCAAGATGATCATTTTAACTAGAGCCATCTCTGTGCTGTGGAGGGGCCTAAAACGAGATTGGAATTTTTCATATATGTTGTTCTTATGTAGATAGGAAGAGTTGCTGGACTACAGCTTTTTGTAAAATCTTAGAAATAAATGATGAGCTGGAAATAGGTCTGTAGCTTGACAATTCGCTGGGGTCAAGATTTAGCTTCTTTATCAAAGGTTTAATCACTGTTAGTTTGAATGATTTGGGTACATGACCTAGGCTAAGAGAAGAATTATCCATCCATCCATTTTCCAAGCCGCTTCTCCATCAGGGTCGGGGGGGGGGGGGTGCTCTTCTTCTAAGAGAAGAATTATTATTGTTAAAATGGATTTAGTCATAGCTGGTAGTACTTGCTTAAATATGTTTGTTGGAATCATGTCAAGTGTGCGTGTTGCAGAATTTGAGGAAGATATTATTTTTTTCTAGTTCTGACTGCTGAAGTGGACAAAATGTTTCCAGTCTCTCTTCTATAACCACATTTTGTGTTGTTTCAGCCAAACCAGACAAATGGGTAGGTTACTGGTATCAGTTGAACTTTTTGTCTAATATTCTCGATTTTGTTATTGGAAAAAGTGCATAAAATCATTGCTGCTATAGTTGCAATGTATTTGAGTTTCAGATCCTGCCTGGTTTTTGATAAGTTTTGTGATTGCGCTAAATAAAACTCTAGGATTGTTTTTGTTGATTTCGATAAGTGAAGACAGGTATGCTGAGCATGTTTTGATAAGTGTCTTTCTGTACCTGCTAAGGCTGTCCTTCCAAGCAGAGTGAAATACTTCCAGCTTGGTTAGTCACCATTTGTGCTCTAATTTCTGTACTGTCTGTCTTAAGGTGCATATTTCATTGTTGTACCATGGAGCGAGCTTTTTCAGCTGAATCATTTTAATTTTTATAGGTGCAATGTTATCTAGGCTTGATCGGAACATATTTTCTAGGCAGTCTGTTAATCTGTCTAGCTCTGTTGGGTCTGATGAAGGAAAAGCTACAGATGATAAGTCTAGAATGATTTCAATAAAGTGTTGAGCTGGTTCTGGCATTATTGAACACCATGTAATAATGGGGTGATGTGTATATACATTTTCACTAAGACCTAGTTCATATAAAATTTGGTAATGATCTGAAACTACTGATGTTTGTGGAATAACAGTTAGATTATGTATGTCAACACCTACAGTCAAAACTAAATCTAAAGTGTGATTACAGCAATGACACACACCAACTCCTTTACAGGGGTGGCTTCATTTAATGAGAAGTAGTCATCAGGTTTAATCCATGTTTCTGTGAGACATAATGCATCAATTTTATTATAAATTATTGTATTGTTTACAATGAGAGCCTTATGGTTGAGTGATCTTATATTAAACAAACCAAACCTTACTTCAGAGATACTGCACTTAGACACTGGATCTGATATTTTTATATTAAGTTATTTAAACAAACTGATGGAGATTTTCTAAGTTTGTGTTTAATTCGGGGGAGTGAAACAGTCTCAATATAGTTATACCTAGGTGATGTCTCAAGGCAGCGAGCAGACAGTCAGTTTAGCCTGTTTGTCTGCTGCCTGGTCCCGGCTCTGGACAGACAGCAACTATCTATCCTGCACTACCGACGAACTAATAGACAATGGGATATGCTGCACGATAGCAGAGCGGCGCCCTCCTGTGTGGGGTGAACACCGTCCCGCCCTATGAGACCAGACTTCCCCTCAAACTTGGACAAATTATCTATAAAGCCCACATGATTTTCTGCACATCACTTGGACATCAAGCAGTGTAGTGCCCAAAGCCTGCTGTAAGCTTCAGCACCCAGTCATCTTGGAAGAGTGCCAGAGCATATTACGGCATCGAACATTGTATGGGCTATTTTGACCACCTTTTTAATAATAGTGACTTCAGACTGCCGCATATGAATATCATTGCCATCTACGTGAACCACTATCCTTGAATATCTATTCTTTGCTAATAGCTTAAGGCTGCTTCTAATGTCCGGCGCCCTGGCTCCTCGTAAGCAGATAACTCTAGCTGCTGGTGCCCCTAAAGGAGTAGCTAGTTTCGTGTCGCACAATAGAGCTTCCTATAACCAGAGCACCTCTGACAGGCTCCTCGGTGGGTGTTTCACCAAGTGGAGAAAATCTGTTTGATACGTGAATAGGTGGAGTGTGGTGCTCAGGTGGGCTAGCTTTAGTGTTAGCTTTGTTACTATGCCGCCGAGATGTCACCCATTCACCCTACTGTGGGGGCTCTAATGCCGGAGTCAGTGGGGCACTAACTGTCCTTGAGGCACCCGGGGTAGATAACACTGAACTCTGCTCTTTATCCCTGATTTAAGCCCTGGATGCGCACCTCTAACTGATTCACCTTCTCCACTAGAGTAGATATTAACTGGCACTTCTCACAAATTTAACCACTATTGTTATCCCTAGTGGTGGAGAGAGGATTATCACTATACATGCCACAATGCACACAAGTAAAGACAGCTATAGTAGAGGATGGAGGTACTTACTACTTCAGTGGATTTAAATCTTACCACTAGCTTTTGTTGGAAAGCTAAACTGTAATCTTCATTCTCTGTAGGAGATAATCCTCTGAAATTGGCCTATAAGGGTCTACAGATGGTTGGTATACAATAAAAAGAGAGAAAACAGATGAAGCAAACGCTCAATGAATACTAGCAGATCACAGAGCCACCGATCACTGTGCTGTCAAGCACAGCTGTCGAGACCTGACTAGAAATTGACCCTGAGTTACACCATGCAGAGGCTGGGCAGTGTACTGAGGTGATGTTGTATACTGTAGAAGTAGGGCTGAAGAAGGTTGCTGTAGTACTGGAAACTAATGTGGTTTGGCATTGCTTGGGTATTGCTGTAATTCAGAGAACTGCTGGAACTGCACATGGTACTAGTATGGAGTGGGAGCTTGCTGTGGCTGGAATGCTGAAGGCTGATACACATGGTCATCAACAGACTGATTTTGTTTCCACAGCTGCTGTCCATGTTCTATACAGGGCCCTTGCTGTTGATCATTTTGGATTACACTCGGACCACAAAGATGTTCATATCCTGCCACACCCCATTCTGCTGACTGCTGGTAACTCTGAGAGAGATTTTTTTGAAGACTGTTGTTTTGTGAACATTCTGGTTTCTGACTGGAGACCACAAAACTTTGCTGAGGTACCAAGACAGGTTGCTGTATTGTCTCTTTAATTTGTGCAGTGTCCTCACTGAGACTCCTTAGTTGTGACCAAATATCTTGCTTCGTCTGTTTAGCATGACACTTCAGTTGAGAAGAGTGTTCTACTAACTGTGCACAACAAACAGTAGCAGTGCGGTCAGACCCATATGCTTTACGTTTTGGTTTTTCTGTTTCATTTGTGCAGGCTATGTTTAATCTTTCAAGAAGCACTTCATCTGTAATGTTGGGGTCTGAGAGGTATATAATGATAATGGAGATAATGCTGAATACGGTCACTCTGCAACCCAGTGAGCCCATGTTCCTACAGCCTGTAGTGAATGTGTGTGAATGAGAGGGAGGCAGGAGGAAAGGTGAAGATGCAAGGAGTAGAGGTCATAAAGGTGGATGACTTCAAATATCTTGGGTCAACCAGAGCAATGGACAGTGTAGAAAAGAGGTAAAGAAGAGGGTGCAGGCAGGATGGAGTGGGTGGAGACGGGTGTCAGTGCTGATGTGTGACAGAAGGATAGCAGCAAGAGTGAAAGGGAAGGTTTACAAGACAGTAGTGCGTCCTGCGATGATGTATGGTTTGGAGACTGTGGCTCTGTCTAAAAGACAAGAGGCTGAGCTGGAGGTGGTGGAGATGAAGATGCTGAGATTTTCGTTGGGAGTGACAAGGATGGACAAGATTAGAAATGAGCAAATCGGAGGGACAGTGAAGGTGGAGCAGTTTGGAGATAAAGCCAGAGAGGCCAGGTTGAGATGGTTTGGACATGTGTTGAGAAGGAATAGTGGATATATTGGTCAAAGAATGTTGGAGATGGAGCTGCCAGGTAGAAGGAGAAGAGGTAGACCTCAGAGAAGGTTTGTAGTGGATGTAGTGAAGGTGGACATGGAGATGGTTGGTGTGAAAGTAGAGGAGGCAGTGCAAGATGGAGGCAGATGATCCGCTGTGGCGACCCCTAAAGGGAGCAGCCGAAAGAAGTAGTCCAGCATGAGTATTAGAAAGCTTTGTGGTCACTCTTTTTACTGCGCTGAGCTTCGGTAGTGATCTGTTTATATAATTCTGTTTTATTGATGGTGAGACTGAACAAATCGTCTGAGGGTAGGTCTGACCACTCCTCTTGAGTCTGGGTAGGTCTTCCGGATTCTTCCAGTCAACCAAGCATTCCTTGGGGCTGAATGGTCCACAATGAGATCAAGGTCTCCAGGAGTGAGATTTCTCTGGCGTGTGTGCCATTTCTGTCGCTCTTGCAGCAACGGGAGTTATTCCTGGGTCCATCTTGACCAAAATCAATTGGTCATATATTGTGCTTGTCTCCATCTTCTACGGGAGTAGAGATCATCCCTGTTAAACACACCAGGTGGAAGAGCTGGTTGCCTTTTCATTAACAGAAGATGATTTGGAGTCAAAACCTCTAGGTCGTTGGGATCATCAGAGGCAGCAGTTAAAGGTCGATCGTTGATGATTGCTTCAACTTCACTTAGCAGAGTGTGAAGGCCGTCATCATCCAACACCTGCTGTCTCAATACAGAATTCAAAACCTTCCTGACAGTGCGAATCTGTCGCTCCCATATTCCACCTTGGTGGGAGGCAGTTGGGGTGTTAAAAATACAGGTGATGCCTTTCTGCATCAGATCATCTCTGATTTGAGAGTGATCAAGCTCTTCTAGAGCTTCTGAGTTCTCTCTCTGCACCAATAAAATTTGTGCCGTTGTCAGAGCGCATAGTAGACACTTGACCTCTTCTACAGATAAATCTTCTGATGGCATTAATGCATGATGAGGTATCTAAAGAGTGAGCCACCTCTATGTGTACTGCTCTAAGTGCAAGGCATGTGAACAGGACTCCGTAGCGTTTTACCATGCTGCATGCTCTTTTGACCTCAAAGGGTCCAAAATAGTCTACACCTGCATGTGTAAAGGGAGGCTGGTCAGGGAGTACACGTTCCTCAAGTAAGTCTGCCATTTTTTGCTCTGGAGGTTTTGCGTGCAGTTTCCTGCATGTAATGCAACTGGATATCACTGTGCGAGTGGCTCTGTTCAATCCTGGAATCCAGTATCGCTGTCTGACCTTTGCAATTAAATGATTTCTTCCACAGTGACCATTCTGACGGTGAACATGCATCAGAATCAGCCTTGCAAGGTGGTGATCCTTGTGTAGCGCTGCCAGGAATCTGGATTCTTCTGGCATGGCTGACTTGTTCAGCCGACCACCCACTCTGATGACACCATCTTGCAGTACAGGATCCAATCTGTAGAGTGGACTAGACTTCTTAACTTGTGCATCCTTTCCTTGGAGTGAAACGAACTCCTCCGGATACATCTCCATTTGACTGACATATCAGCTCAATTTCTGCATTCTCCAAATCTTCCACTGAGAAAGGTTTCTTGCCCACTGACTGTCTCAATCTTCATTTCTTCTTGAACTTTCAAGTTCTGTTTTCTTTTATCCGCCTCTGTTATAGCAACAACAGCTTTGCATTCCTTTCTCTTGTTAGCAAAGTAGTGAAGCAAGTCTTTCAAACGCAGCATACATGCAACCGCTTTCTTCAATCTATGCCAGTCAGAGTAATATTCTACCAATGTTGTCATGGCTGCAACTTTGGTTGTGCTAACGAGAGTGACTAGGGTTGTCTTCCTGATTTCACCATCATCGTCCATGGTGTTGTGTATGTCAGGTCTTGTAGGCCACTCAGGCTCATCTTCACAAAGGAAAGGTGGACCATGAGTTGTCATGCTTGGTGAGTGAGGTAAACTTCATACCTCTTGAAGCTACATCTGCTGGATTTAGTGAACTATTCACATATCTCCACTGGGGTTCCCTGATGAATGCAACTCGATTGGCCACAAAGGTCTTGAAGCGAGAAGCATCATTCTCTATGTACCTAAGCACAGTCAGACTGTCCGTCCAAAAAACAGTCTCTTGTAGTGTGATCTCCATTTCCTGTCTTAACAGCTTGTCCACTTTCATAGCTATGACTGTGGCAGTAAGTTCCATCCTAGGGACTGTTACTTTCTTTAGAGGTGCCACTCTTGATTTACACATAAGCAGTGTGCAGCACTTCTTTCCATCCTTACTGGTAAGCAGAATGTAGGAAGCTGTACCGTAACCACTCTCACTTGCATCTGAGAAATTGTGTATCTGAGCTTTGAGAGTGGGACCAAAGTAGATACATCTGTCTACCTGGAAGCTGGACAGCTCTGAAAGCCACTGCAGCCATCTTCGTGAATGCCTTTCATTGATCTCTTCATCCCAGCTTAATTTCTCTTGGCAAAGCTCTTTCAAAATCAGTTTAGCTGGGAGGATACATGGAGCAACTAGCCCCAGAGGGTCATAGACTGAGCTCACTACTGAGAGTATTCCTCTTCTAGTGGTTGGTCTCTCTGGCACGTTCACTCTGAACCTGAAGGTGTCCGTCTCCGTACACCACTGGACTCCTAAGGCTCTTTCTGTTGGCAGAGTGTCTTTGCTCAAGTCTAAGTCTTTCACCTCTGCAGCTCTCTTATTCTCAGGGATACATGACAAAACTTGTCTACTGTTACTAACCCATTTTGTCAGGTTAGATCAAAGCCTTCAAAGACTGTGAAGGTGATATGGTTTGCTCTTCAGAAGCTACAGCTGTCAAGCAGTCATCAAACTTTTTACAATCAGTAAAAATTTCTCTCAACTGGTTGGCAGCTTCAGCTGTTGTCTCATTTTTTCCGTCTTCTGCTGTCTTCCTCAATGCAAATCAAGCACAGCTTGGGGAGGAAGTAGCCCCAAAGATGTGTACAGTCATTCTGTATTCTTGAAGCGTTCTGTTCAAATCTCCATCTGGCTACCAGAGGAAATGGAGGAAGTCAGAGTCCTTGGGCGGTACCCTGACCTGGTAAAGCATTGCCTCTATGTCGGCCATCATTGCAACTAACTCCTCTCTAAACCTTGTCAACACTCCGATCAAACTATTTGTGAGATCAGGCCCTTGGAATAACTGGTTATTCAACAAAACCCCTTGATATGTAGCTGTGCAGTCAAAGACAACTCTAATTTTCTTCTTTTTAGGGTGGTACACCCCATGGTGTGGGATGTACCAGACCTCGCCTTCCTTAGGCTGACTTTCCACAGGAACCCTTTCTGCATAGCCCCTTGCTATGATGTCATGCATGAAGGCCTTGTAGTCAGTGTGGAATTCAGAGTTCTTATTGAGCTTCTTTTTAAGGTTGATTGCTCTTTGTTCTGCATGACTGCGATTAGTGGGCTTCTTCACATACCTGTTCTTAAATGGAAGACTAATACAGTAATGTCCATCAATGAACTGACAAGACTGTTCCACCTCTTTCATGAATTGCCTATCATCTTGTGACATCTCTGTTCTGTCCTCACAGCTGCGCTCTGAGAAATCAGAGTTAAAGTGCTGAGTTAACAACTCTTCAATGCTTGCCATGGATATCCTGTTGACAGTGAAACCCTGCAATCCTTCATCTACGTCCTGAAGATGTTCTCCTCTTCTGATGGGACCATTGACAGTCCATCCAATCGCTGTCCTTACTGCGTATGGACCATCACCTTGGCTGTTAATGACTTGCCATGGTTCTATTGCCTTGTGAGCATTAGCGCCAATCAACAGGCCAATCTCTGCATTGATACTCGGCAGGCGTACCTCTTCAAGGTAAGTCCACCTCTGGAGGTCTTTCTGCTGGGGAATGTTTTCCTTGTGGATAGGAATTTCAGGTTGTGTGAACACAGAAGGTAAGTCAATGTACTTGTTCTCTTCAAGTCCAGCAACTTCCAGATCTGACAGGATATGGCTATGGACAAGCGTCTCCTGACCCATAGTTCGGAGCAAAATCTCCGTCTTCCTGCCCCTAAGGTTCAGCATTCTCATGACCTTCTCAGTACAAAAAGTCGCTGAACTGCCTGAGTCAATGAAGGCATAGGTCTCCACTGTCTGTGTACCTTTCTTGGACTTGAGTCTTACAGGAACAATGGCCAAAACACATTCCCTACTTCCGGCCCCAGTGCATCCACATGTCTCCTGTTTTACGGAACTAGTGGACTGTGACTCAGATGTGCCTTTCTTGTCCTCCTTGACTGATGCCATTTCTTCCTTCTGCACATGTAGAATGCTTGGATGTTTTCGTGAACATATCGGACAGGTCAATTTCCTGGTGCAATCTTTACTTAGGTGACCTTGTACAAGGCATCCGAAACAAGAGACCTTTAGACTTCAAAAAGTCAATCTTATCCTTGTGTATCTGCCTCTTGAACTTCTCAGTTTTCCACAGTGTGGTTCTTTTCACAGTACACACATGTCTCTGGCTTGGATTTGGACTGGTCTGTCTTTGCACTTTGGTTTGTGTACTGTTCTTAAAGCCAACAGCCAGCTAAACTCATCTCTTCAACCAATCCCCCAAGGAAGAGGCAGGTCTTGTAAATCAGCGAGATTTATTGAAAAGAAGAGTAAAACTGAAATAAATCCAGATACACAAAGTAAGCATTAATAATACCTAAACATTAGGTACACATCAAAATAAAATTCGTAAGTATTACAAAACCCAGGTAAGTAGGTCAGAAAGACAATCAAATACTACACTTAACTTAGCTACGGTGCTAATTAAGTATATGCTATTTATCCAAAGGAATCGTTAGCATTAGCTTAGTCATGTATCATTAGCTGCACAATAACTGCTGTACCGTTTCCACACAAATCAACCGATTCTCTCATAAAACATTCGACCAAACTATTTATTTATTTATACACTAATTTATCCCTTTCACAGGACAACCAACATAGATGTACTCACTGGCAATGCCGCACCAAAGAGAACGATAAAGTTTTAGGGCGCTGAGCCGACGTGTCAAAATAAAGGCCCTTTTTCAAAATACATTGCCCGTGGCATCACAGTTTGACTGCGCCGCATTTTGTTGGTCTGTGTCAATGCTTATAACAAAACTGCTACTCTTTTGTAGTGTTTCCTTTGGCTTTCTTGACAGGTGTGACCTTTTCCTTCTGTCCAACTGAAACACTGGCTCCTTGAAGGTCGCCAAATAAAGGATCTATGGCAATCTTGGCTTGTCTCTCTATGAAACTTACTAAGTCTGTAAACTTAGCTCTCCTTTTTCTGTTCTCCAGCAGGTCAGATGCCACATGTTCTCATCTTGTAAGGTAGTTTAGACAGTACGGCTCTCGTGTTCGTTGGGTTATCCATTTCATCCATGTAGTCAACATCCTGCATGGTGTTTCTGCAACCAATCAAGAAGAGAGCATAGGCATTCAAGCCCTTAGCATCTTCTGCCTTTATCTGTGGCCACTTCAAGGCTTTCTCAATGTAAGCCATTGCTATTTTCAACTCATCACCATATGATGAGTAATCACCATATGATGAAGCAATAGCCTAGCTTCTCTGTAGCCCTTCTCTGGAGGCATGTGCTCACAGCTTCTCACCAGTTCTTGTGGTTCTCAACTAGTATACTGTTCCAGAAAGAAAAGTTTGTCTCTAGCATTCTGTGTCTTGCTGTCAATGGCATTTTCAAAAGTTCTAAGAAAAGATCTATAGGTGAGCGGATCACCAGCAAAAACAGGAATGTCTCTTTTGGGTAATAGTGACAGATCTTGTTGCTTGACCAACATCTCGGTTGTCATGTTCTGATGTCGCATCACTTCGTAAATCCTGTTCCCTGCAGGCATGGGTTCCTGAGGCTCGTCAAATGAGGCTCTGTCTGTAGGCACTTGATGAACAAGATATGCACGAGGTACATGTTCCATACTTTTAGTGGTAGTGTCAGGAATATGATCTTGATCCTTGTAGTTATAACTTGTTGCCAGGCTGTGAACTTCGTGTACAGGGTGTGCTCTCATAATATTTGTAGGGGATTCAGCTAGAGAACCATGTCCCCCTTGTATGTGGCTATGTACATCTGTACTTGGCAACATGGCTGCCACATATTCATTCAGGGCATCACGAGGGCTTTCATGACTCTCAAACACATTCAGCTTAGCAGTAGAGGCTGCAATTGCAGTTTCTAATTCTAACTGTTCCATCTCTGCTCTTATGTTTGCCTCTTGCAGCTGCATCGCCTTCTTCTTTTTTAGTGATTCTGCTTGCGCTAAAAGAGCTGCTCTTTTTGCTTCTTCTTTCATGCGTGCCACAGAGCTAGTGCATGACACAACTGAAGAACTAGCAGTACTGGAACCAGCTTTAGTCTTGCCTTTTCGACTGCGTTGGGCTACCACTGAGACACAATCATGTGGAGTAACATCATCTTCGTCCTGTATATTCCTTTGTTCCTTTTATCCACCTTTCTGTCCCACGCATAAACCCTTTAATGGCAGTAGACCTTGGCTCATACCAGTTAAACTGATCTGCGCTCGCTTCATCAGATGGTAAAAGCTGCACAATGCTGTTATTGAGCATGATTAATTCTTCATACAGCTTGGTAAAACCTTTCAGTATTTCTGATTCAACTTTATGAACATATCTTCATCAACTCATCAAACTCGAATGTCAAACAGTTCCAATATAATCAGGATGAGTTCCTGGGGCTAAACTCCTTTACAGCTCCGTTAGCACTGTTAGCTTCTAGTAGCAGGAAAGCTGTACTTATAAAGCACCATCAATCTTGAGAATGGCTCCTTTGCTCTCACCATCAATCTCCTCCATCCACGTTCTGTTTCCTTTCTCAGCTGAATGTCCGTTCTTTTTGTATGGATCTTAGTTTTTTGACTAATGATATGGCAGCAGATCCAGTATCGGTGTCATTCAAGAATTAGGAAGCACTTAGGAGCGTAATGGACGCGTGAAAACCGTGATTTCAACAAAAAAGCCTTTATGTAAGAAAAATGCAATCCAAAGGTTTCCTCTTATTACAGTTTCCTTCCTACAAGTTCTAAACACGGTAAGCACGGTCAAAAAACTGTGTGTATCCGTGCTTCCAAAATCTTCACTCTGTGTTCTAACTAGTGTTCTTCCTACTAAAGCACCTGTTTACACACTATCAAAATAAGTCCCATAGTAAATGTTCCACTCAATTAAACTGACATCAGTTACTTTCATTAAATAATACAAAAAATACAAAAACTCAAACAAATGAGATCTTATTTATGGCTCTAACATAGCCCACTCCCCTGCTGTGAAGCGATTAACGCCTATTGTCTTGGTAATGATAAGGAATGTCATTCCTTCAAAAATTAAAGGTCAAATGTGCAGTTGTTAACATTTCATTGACTACAAAAGCGTCAGACGCTGAGCGTCTTTTCACTTGAACGGGACTGCATGGGACGTTTTTTTTCATTGCTTCGAAACTCGCCGGTCATTGGATAAATGCCACGATTTTGTCGCACCCACCGGGCGCTGAGCGTCTCTGGGGTGAATGGAGCTATGGTCGGGTCAGGATGCGGAGCTTCTGCAAGATGATTGGAGGATCAGTCCAAAGGCTGAATCCTATTTTGATTGACCAGTTATTTTGAGCTATTATCAAAAGACAAACTGCAACCCATTTCTTGGTGTTTGCTTGGTGAAATTACTTAAGCATTTCCATTATTCATTGTGTGTTTTATTTACACTCATAGTATTTCCCTGTTTCAGTTTAGCAACCTGATTTTGGCAAAGCCATTTGATAGTCTTACTTACGAGGAGAAGGTTAGAATTAAACAGCAGGGCACATCAACACCTAAGATTGATTTGATACAAAAATAGGGGAAGGTCAGTTCTGGGACAGCTCTGTTCAGCTCTCCTGGTATGACAAAGTTAGCTGGCTGACTGGAAGTGCTCTGACAAAGATGATGTACTGTTGGCCATGTCTCGTGATGAAATCATCTCGTCTTGTCTGGTCAAAATTGGGTTTTGTGGATCTGTCTATCTAAGGCCATTTTCTTGAAAAGGAACGGAGGGCAGAATTTGTGTATTAATACATTGACAAATTTTATGATATATATGCCGACAACAAATCGTGGCCACAATTTCTTAATTTTCATTGATAAGGATGTGGAGATATTACACTAACAACAACAATCAGTATTTTATATATTTACAGACATGGGGAGAGAAAGAGATTCTAGTAGTACTAGTAGGCTTTCTGGATGTACTACAGAGCTGCTGCCTCAGTGCCTCTCTGTGAATTAACATAATAAAGGCCGACTTATGGTCCTGCTGATTGCTGGTAAGGAGGAGGGGTGACGTCCTGAGGATCCTGAAATCAGTCATGCTAGTGCTAAGTAGCTGCGCAACTGAAGCCCTGGTGTGATTGTTCTGATTACTGCATGAATGATTTCCTGCTCTGAAAGGCCCTTATTCAATCCGGTTTCAATCTGACGAGCAAGACTGGAGTCCTTTTGGCCAGGTTCACCGATTTGACCAGATATCTTGGTCTTTATGCCACGCTGGCTGGAGGATTTGTCTCGGTGCTATGTACTGAGAGTTGGCAGGGTTAACTCAAGAAGCCATTTGTATTGCATTCATATCTGTTGTTGTTGTTGTCGTCGTTGTCGTTGTCGTTGTTGTTGTCGTCGTCTAGGCCTTCATTATGAATGCAGAGGAAGCTGCTTAATGCTATGCACATTATCCAGAGAGAAGCTCATAATATTTCAGCAATTTCCTCCTGAGTCTCTATTAGTGCATCCATTCCTGCAGTGTGAGTGAGCAGTATTGTTGTGGCTGGACAGTGACTTTAATGCTGCCTCTAGCACACCTTGTACCTCAAGTGCATGCACTGCTCTGTCAGCTGCCTACTTGACCTCCACCTCAATCCCCTACCCCACTCTGCTGCTGGCTTGTGTGTTCATAAAGGGTGTGCGTGACAAGGTATGGCCTTAGCATACACACATCCCAGTGGTGCCTCCAAAATTGTAGTAGCCCTGTAAAAGGGAAGATAATTAAAGAACAAACAGGTTGTGCAGTCTCTTCTTGGTCTTTATGATGAATGTAGAGGGACACAGCGAGAGCGCCCCCTCTTGGCTGGCATAGGCATGAGCAATCGATCATCGTTAATCTTTTCAATCCATTATATAAGCCAATACCTAGAGAACAAATCAGTTTTTTTTTTCTTTTACAGGTACCAAAATGCTTTGATAAAGGCCAATAGACTTAAACCCCAAACTTTCCCTTTGAGCTAGCTGCCACAGACATAAAGAAAATACAGTATCAACCATGAATAAGAATTAACACTTTAACCCTTTCCTATTACCACACTAATTTCTTATTACACAATAACACTCGTCCTTTAAATGTCCATTAAGATGTGTAATTATTTTCAGAGTCAATATGCTGTTATATTTGCATTTTTTTATGGGTTAAAGCGGCATCCTAAAATCTAAGAAATGCTTCTATTTTTCCTTATTTTCTAATGCTATTTTTTCACTACAAATTATATTGGCATATGTGGGTGAAAAGTAGAATTTTATTTCAATGTGAATTTCAAAATTTCAAAGTATTTGTTCTCCTTTTGCTTTAATTATGGAGTGCACTTGAAATGGCATGACTTCTTCTTCTTCAAAAAAAAAAAAAAAAAAAGTGACATTGTTGTACAAAGACTAACATGGTTAGTGACAAGCTACATCTAAAATTGCTTAAGGGTATGTTAATGTAATTTAGCTGTGGTGTATTAAATTAAAAATATATTATAAAATTATAAAAAGTACACAGTGGATGTTATATAACATGATTTTGTATCACATGTACGACTAGCCACTTTAAGTGTGCCTTCTTGTATCTATCCTCTAAATCTTTTAGATTTAATTTTTATCAGCTTCTCCTACCATATTCTTGCACTTTGTTCTGCAATTAGACTGTAGTCTATCAGTTTCTGTATATGTTGTTAGCCCAGGACCCCCTCAGGACAAACACAGAACAAGTGTTGTTTTTTTTTTTTGTTGTTTTTTTTTTTGGTGTTGGACCATTCTTAACACTGATGTAGTAATGGCATGTTTGTTTGTTGCAGTGGTACATGTGGATCAGACACAGTAGCGTTGGGCAACAGCATTTTTTTTCTTTGACCATGGCGCAGTCTTTAGCTGTAAACATCTAAAAGTCAATCATATGAAAGATGGCCACAAAAGACAGGAAAAAACGGTCTTTTCTTTAACGATACAGTGCAGAATATTAAAAACTATATAATTATATAAAGATATTTCTAGGTTGAACCTCAAATTTTATTTTGTGTTTCATTAGTTTATATATTCTTTTAAAAAGTGCAATTCCTAAACCTCTGTCATTACAAGAGTGAATTTAGCATAGAAAGAGATTACCCAAATAGATAGATATAGGCTTGCGTAGCCTCGTTCTATAATTCAGCTGAGTAATGTCCACTGGCCAAAAAACTACGAATTAAAAGGTGTGCCTTAGCTCCTGAGTGGTTAATTTTTTTTCATCCAGTTTCCACAAAAAGTTCAACAAAGTTTAACAGTCTCTGAATTCATCGGTTAGCCTCTCAATTGCCTGCTTTGCTGGCTTTGTTTTTTTTTTTTTTTTTTTAACCAGGCATATCTAGAATCACCTCCTAGATGTTTTGTTAGCTCTAAATATGGACATCTCCAGAGGAAACAATGCCAAACAATTTTACCCAGAATTAAACCTTGTGGGACACCTGCCTGCCAAAGATACAGATTTAAAGTTACTTTAAGCAACACATTGCAGCCTGTTGGCATTGTATTTCCAAAACGCTTCAACAGCGTTATACAGCGTTGGCATCAGGCTCAGACAGATTTGTGGATTAGTTTGTCAGGGAATGTACTTGTTGTTCCACGTTATTAAACATGTCATGGTTCTCATGCAATAAATAAAGAAAGAAAGATGTTTCTGAAGACAGTGTTAAACGGTGCAATTTCTTGCAAAAAAAATTATTTCTCGAAAAACTGAAGATCATCGAACTGTTAAAAAATGTAAGAAATACAGAGCATCTGCGAATACAGCCAGATAAAGGCTTATTAAAGAAAGTTTCTGTCAGACAAATTAATTGTATTAAAGGGCAGCTCTACAAACATCACTGTTGAGCAGCAAACAAGTATTTGAAGCTGCTGGTGTCTCTGGAGTCTCAATAACCTTGATGCAGGATGGTCTCACAGGCTTGCAGCTGAGCATAAAGCTGTATTTTAGCCAACTTAGCAAAGTTTACAAAGGGAAACGTTCCAGTGGGCTCAGAAATACACGAAAACTAGTCTTCAGACAGTTTTATTCACTACACTTGATGGTCCAGACGGTTGGTGAATGTCCCCTCTGCTACAACAAGATTGTGACATCAGGAAGGGGAGAGGTGATTTTGCCTGGAATATTGGTGAGCGAGCTGGTCAGTTCCGTTACGATGTTAAAATGACCTCTGCAAGATATGCAGAGTTCCTAACCAACCATTCATAGTAGAAAAAGCAGAACCATGCCTTCTGAAATAAAATAATTTTGGACAATGCACCATCCTATGCTTCAAAAAACACCATTGACTCCTTGGCTGCTATGGGTATAAAAGGAGAAACATGATTGAACATGATGAAAGTCATCTCAAAGAAGGGCTCATATATCAAAATGTAATTTGACCAGGAAATAGTTTTATAGTTTTTGATGTAACTTTTTTTTTGACAAAACTATCTGTCCATGCAGCAATGCATAATTTGAAACATGGTGTATGTATGTATGTATGTGTGTGTGCTTTAGTCCAGGTCTGGGAGGAGATCCCTCAGGAGACCATCTGCCACCTCATCAGGAGCATGCCCAGGCATTGTAGGGAGGTCATACAGGCACGTGGAGGCCACACACAATACTGAGCCTCATTTTGACTTGTTTTAAGGACATTACATCAAAGTTGGATTAGCCTGTCGTGTTTTTCCACTTTAATTTTGTGTGTGACTCCAAATCCAGGCCTCCATTGGTTAATAAATTTGATTTCCATTGATGATTTTTGTGATTTTGTTGTCCGCACATTCAACTTTGTACAGAACATGAGAATGAGAATATTTAATTCATTCAGATCTAGGATGTGTTATTTGAGTGTTCCCTTTATTTTTTTGAGCAGTGTACATATATACATACACATATATATACACACAACACTAGAGATGCAACGCATTACTGTGCTACTACAGTATCAAGCATAAAACACCTCCAAATTGCAAGTATTTGTATACAAGTATCGGTGCTGATCTGATCCTGAGTATTGGATTATTGCGTCATTAACACACATTAACATATGTTTACACACCTACAGTATCTCACAATTCATTACCACCTCCCTTTGCCTTAGCATTATAGTAACATAGACACAACACACAATCAATTAGGGGTGGACACAAAATGGCAGAGACTCAAAACAGTGGGTCCTGCTTAGCAGGACACTTCCATGGTCTGTGGTTGAGCCTGATTTTCCAGAGCTCCTGTGCTGAGGCTGTTGAAATTACGTATGTGGTCACTGTCCATGGAGGCGATGCTGGATGAGGAGGTGGTATGAGAGTGGGCAAGACGGGTCATACCAGCAGCTGGCACTGAAAGTCAAAGATGAGACACACAAAGGAAACAAATAAGGAAAAACTACAAGACACATAGGCTTACTTTACAGCACTGTCATATACACATTTTAATTTTATACTGCTTATAAATCATGGAAAGTTCTTATTAAAGTCAACATGAATCAAACAAGAAGCATTTACCTTTCATTTCATGACATATTTATATTAGTAAAACTTGATACTAGGGAGGCTCTCTGAGCTAGCTAAGCATTTTTGTACAATAATAGATGTGAACGATGGAAGGAATAGATATTGTTAGATATGGTTAATATTTTTCCTTGCTCGCTAGTGTAGTGTTGTGGCAACAATGAGAAGATATTTCAGGTGAGAAAAAGTCATTTCAATTTGGTGAAAGATTACAGTAAAACAAGAATTGTATCTTGTTAAATATGATATGATGAATTGTCCATCATCAGCGACTTGTACTAACACAAAAAAGGCAATTGTGAATTCAGATTGACTTTAACAAGATCAAAGTCACAACATCATGCAAACTAATAAAGCAAACTGACACTGTCAAAAAGCAACATGAGACAAACACAAATTATGTATATAAATAAACATCAGAAGTCAAAATAACTCACAATCAAGTGAGTTAAAAATCAATAAAAGTGAATAATTCTGTGAAAAATGCTGTTTTATTACCTTTACAATACAATATCAAATAGACAAGAAGACAAGAGGTGGGTAGAGGACCCTAAACCCAGACTCAAGAAAAAGAATGACTCAAGTAGAATACCCTTTCCAAAAAAACAACTTGAGTACAAGTACAAAAGTAACAGATCAAAAAACACAAGTACTAAATAATATATTGCATCCATTTAAGACAGCTTTAGCCCCAATAATTAAATGTTCTTTTACTCTACTTTTACACCTCTCGCTACATTCAATTCATACAATTCATGACTGTCATTTATGATACGCCCCGATCCCCATAACCATAAATCTCTAAGTGCTGCCCCAAGAACTATCTATCAGCATAAGAAATGCAGTGTGTTAGGCACAAATGTAACAATTTAAATTAAACATAACCACATTTTAATGACTACAGTGTAACTAAGAAAAAGGTGAATTACTCTCCTCATAAATATGCTTTGAGTTTAAGTAGAAGCAATCATTTAAAAATACTAATAAAATACTGATATAGTAAGTGAATAAACATAACTAGTTGTGACCCACCTCTGCTAATAGATACATGCAGACACACGTAACACTAAGCATAAAAATGGCGCAAACAGGCAGTTGGGAAACTAACACAGCTATCAAAATCTGATGGCTGGGAGGCATGTTACCTGATTCATTGCTCAAGTGGCTGAGCAGAACATAGGGAACTGCGCATAGTGAGAGAAGGGAGATAGGGAAATTGCATTGAGAAACACTTCTTAATTTACTACTCTGTGTGTGTCTTATGCCTAGTTCAGACTACACGATTTTATCCTGTGAAACCTGTGGTCGGAGGCAAATCGGCGATCACTTGGCGCTCGCTCAGTCGTGTAGTGTGAACGGCTGAAAGACGCTCGCCAAGCCGTCGCCGAGTGGTCGCCGACTAATCGCAGACGCCTGGCAAATATCTAGCATGTTTAATATCCAGCCCAGTCGGCGACTGTGAGTCAACAGCAGCGTCTAGCTACAGCCAATGGGAACGTGTAGAGAGACAACCGCGTCACCGTTGAAGATCGCTCTGCGCGACAGTCGAGGAGTACACAAACAGAATAATGGCTACAAGAGGTTCTCGCTCTACTTGGACACAAGAAATGGAGGAACAGTTGATAGAGCTTTGGCAAGAGCATCAGTGCCTTTTTGACGTGTCCAGTGACCTGTACCAGAACAGAGTCGAGATCTTCTACGTGGTATTGCTAGTTCTCACGAGAGTTTATTTTTCGTGTGTTCTCGTGTTTTTGGACAGCAGCCAGATGAGTCGGCGACTCCCCAGGGTGAAAGCCGTTTAATTCGTGAGCCCGTGTCGCCGATCAGTCATGTCGTATGAAAGACACAACAACTGAAAAACTCGCGATTACAGCACAACCAGTCATGTAGTGTGAACGGCACAAAAACCTGACGACTGAAAAAGTCGTGTAGTGTGAACCAGGCATTAGCAGACATGGGAACAAGTCACTAATTTGCAAGTAACAAGTACGAAGAAGTCCTGAGTCAAGTCCCAAGTCACTACAAGGAAGTCTTGAGTCAAGTCCCAAGTCTTAAACTTCGAGTCCTAGTCAAATAACTAGGTGTAACGTCATTTCAATATTTAACACAATTTGATGCAGTTGATTAGTAGTATATTAAACCGACATTAATCATAAACATTTTTAAAGTTTTTATTTATTATAAAAAAATAAATTGCATATGAAATTAAATCATTTCATTGTTTTGCCCAACACACCTGATCCAAGGCCAAGGTTGAGAAACACTGCGCTATATGAAAGTATTAGTACACATTACACCTACAGGATTTTTTAATGAAATCCCATTCTAAACCCATAAGCATTATTATGCAGTTGGTTGGGACACACACCTACAGGAGTTTTTATCATATCTCATTCTAAACCCATATGCAATAATATGAAACTGTCTCCCTTTGCAGCTACTATATAAGGAAAGAAGTATTAGGACACCTACAGGAGCTTGTATGATGTCACATTTTAAACCCATAAGCATTAATATATGGACCTGGTCTTTGCAGTTCTAACAGCATGTGTGAACTCTGCAGTAGCTCTGCATGTATTGATCAGCAGAGTGCTTGGCACTTTTCTGCACTACTTCAACACTTTGTGGCTGACATGCTGTGGTTTCTAAATGCTTTAATTTTTCAGTAAAATCACTCACAGTGGATGGTGGAATAT
Source organism: Pygocentrus nattereri (assembly GCF_015220715.1). Lineage (NCBI taxonomy): Eukaryota > Metazoa > Chordata > Actinopteri > Characiformes > Serrasalmidae > Pygocentrus > Pygocentrus nattereri. The sequence goes on from NC_051231.1 coordinate 19,378,708, forward strand.
CTAGGAGGGATGAACAGAGGGAGAGAGCTTCGTTCACATTAGCTGTTGTTTATCATTAAGTCACTAACTTTGCTAGCTAGTTTGTTAGCCAGCTAGCTAACCTAGCTAACTGATATATGTGAAATATACATAGCAGAGACTCACTGTTCTTTGTGCCTCAAATGTCAAACAAAGTTTGGAGTGGTTGCATCTTGACTCCACATGTCTTGCATGTCGCAGTTCTTTTTTATTTACTACAGCATGTTGCTCATCTGCAGGGCTCTCAAGTTTTTAAGTTTGGTGGAGTGAGATTTTTTTTGGGGGGGGTCACCCATCGACCCAACGGCCCATTGACCCTCCAAGTGTGTTCAACTTAAAAGAGAACAAGTTTGATTTGATCAAATTTCACGGTTTATTCTATGACATATAATTAAAAGTTGAAAGTACAAACACTTTCACTATAGTCTTCTCTGCTATCTCCCCTGATGTAGTAGCCATTTCAGTCTCTTCCATCGTTACATTATCTGCCTTCCTTTCTGAGCCTTTTCCCAGAAGGAAATAAGGCTCTTCTGTTTCTTCCCTGACATTCTAAATAAACAACAAACGGTTAAAAACTTATCTATGTTCATGACAGCTCTAAGGTGACTAAACCAAAGTTATTCTACCCTATAATACCCAGAAAGACCCTATAAATACCCCAAAAAGTCTCTGACTAAACAAACATTTAAAACATCGTCAGGCTCCAGTGGTGCCATTCTCCTTCAGTTGTTCACCGACGTGTGTTAGTCAGAATCGAATCGGACAGTTCTTCGCGCCTGACACTCTGGCTGAAACTCCACCCTCTTTGACTAAATCTGCCGCTCTGAAACAACAAAGCGATCTATATTCTGATTGGCTCAACGAGAGTACTTTATAATATGCAACCGATGGATTGGCTGAATAGGGTGTGGTAACTGGGTAACTTCTCTGAGCACAGAAGCGCTGTGACCAGTGGCTGTGACTCGTTTGCGAATTAATTTTTGATTGGATTTTTTTTTTAGAAAAAAAAAACAAGAGTGAGAAATAATTGCAGGTTGTCAAAAAAACACTGTCCACTGTTTTAATTTGAGTGAGGGAAGCTAGTTGTTGAGCCATTGGTAGGTCTATGTGTTGATATTAAAGCCAAGATGCTAGACTGTATGTGTATCAGCTAATTAATGTTATAGAGTGATAGATACATGATGCCTGATTCCTAACTTGTGCTGTGTGTGGGTGGCCAGTTAGCCATGGATATTCGACTGTTTTTACAGAGAAAAGAGCCGGGTTCAGATGACAGGGTAAGGTCAAAATGATTTGAATCAGTGCCCACAGTAGGGTGACCAGATGCTCTGAAAAATTGAGAACAGTCCTGAGTTTTTTGAGGAGTTGTCGTCAATCACAAACTTGTTTTTTATTTATTTATTTTTTAAATAAAGTGGCTAATTTAGCTACAGTAATAGATAATATGAACAGATTAAAAGGAGGGCTGTCTGTATGTTACCTGTAATTACCTTTGTAGGCAATATTTTCTGCTTTTTAGTTATCTATATCAACCCAGATAATGGAGAATGTACCTGCTACTATGGGAAGAATTTTTGATTAAAAATATCTAAAAATGGGTTTGTGCATCAACAATTTTATTATCTTATTTGCTAAAAAGATGTTTAAAAGTTACACAAGTGTCACCTGTGCATAATATTTTGTGTATTCTTATCATAACCTCAGAGTCTGTAAATTGTTTCATAATGATAAAAAATTTTCAGAAATAGCATGTCTGATCTGAATCTAAATTATTCTTCTGACGCACTCACACCAACTCTCCTGTCCTCAATTTCACTCTTTCATGTGGTCGCCCTAGCTGACAGCATCCTAATATTCAATGAGAAAAATGCTATAAAGTGATATGGATCTACTTATGTTCTCATTTTAGATAAAATACTCATTGTTTGTTTGTTGTATTTGTCAACTGTTTGGCAGCAGGATGAGACAGAGAGGGGGGAATATAGAGAGGGAGGGGGAGACAGCAAGAGCAGGGTGAGAAAATTGACAGTTAACATTAGCAAAAACCACAGTTATAAATGCCACAACTGCTTCTGTTTCCCCTCTTGCATTGCAGTAGAATCCACAATGATATCAAATAACCAAACTATGATGTCACCAACACTATTAGTTTGGCTTATTTATTAGTATTTATTTCTATTTATGTAATTTTGTAGTTGAATGTGATAGATTTGTGTATGTTATTGCAAAGGGGGAGAGAGAAGGATGGAGAGAGTGAAAGAGCAGGAAGAACCAGTTGAGAAAAGAGAAACAGTGAATAGTGGCAAGCAAAACACACACACACACACATTTTCAAAGCCACTTCTCCCTCAGGGTCACGGGGGGCAAGCAAAACAGTTAGTAACACAATTTCATTTGTAATACTTTGTTAACCAAGTGAAGACTTTGTGGCTCACAGGCTCGGCATTAAAGAGAGTTTTCTCAGATTTAGATTAGTCTTTCCAGGATTGGTAGTCCAGAATTATGTTAAATTGTAAAAAGAAAAATTCATTGGGTGTTCAGCATCCGTTATGCTCTGATCCTAGAATTGCCCTTGAATACCTGATGATTGATGCTTATGAACTTTTTTTTTGATAAATATACTCTTATTCCAAATATGATGCCTATTACAGTTTTGGGACAGGACTATGCTTATTACTGTGTTGCATAACCTTTACTTTTAATAGCACTTAAAGTATTCCCAAGCCCATGCAATGATATCCATCACAGAAGCATGCCAGTTGTTTATGCAGTACCACCCGAGGAATTAAAGGTCACAAGCTTTCAGTTGCGTTTTTTGGCCTGAGATTTTTATAGATTTCCTGAAACTTTGAATAATATTATGCACTGCAGAAAGTGAAATACTTAAAATCCTTGCAAGCGCTCATTAAGAAACATTGTTCTTAAACAATGGAGTAATCCAGCCATTAGGGGTGTACTTTGTGTACTTCTGGTGCCGGTCCCAAGCCCGGATAAATAGTGAGGGTTGCGTCAGGAAGGGCATCCGGCGTAAAACTTGTGCCAAAACTATCATGCGGTTCACAAATATGATTGCCATACTGGATCGGGCGATTCCCGGGTTAACAACGACCGCCTCCGGTGTTGGTGACCAGCAGGGTGCCGGTGGAAATTGGACTACTGTAGGTCGAAGACCATCAAAGAGGAGAGGAGGAAGGCGGGTTAGAAGGCAGCGAGAGAGAAGGAAAAGCAGGAGTGTGGAGGTTAGAGTAGGGACTCTGAACATAGGGACAATGACTGGTAAAGGCAGAGAGCTTGCAGACATGATGGAGAGAAGGAAGGTAGATATGCTGTGTGTCCAGGAGACCAGATGGCAAGGAAGCAAGCCCAGGAACATTGGAGGTGGATTCAAACTATCATGGTGTAGAGAGGAAGAGAAATGGAGTAGGGATAATCCTAAAGGAACAGCTTGTGAAAAGTGTTCTGGATGTAAAAAGAGTGTCATGAGCCTGAAGTTGGAGGTTGATGGTGTAATTTTGAATGTGGTCAGTTCATTTTCATATGCACCACAGGTTGGTTGTCAGTTAGGACAGATTAGTGATTGGTGCAGACTTCAATGGACATGTTGGTGAAGGGAACAGAGGGGATGAAGAGGGTTGGGTATGTATGGTGTGAAAGACAGAAATGCGGAAGATGGTTGTAGATTTTGCAAAGAGAATGGAAATGGCTGTGGTGAACATGTATTTTCAGAAGAGGGAAGAACACAGGGTGACATACAAGAGTGGAGGGAGGTGCACACAGGTGGATTATATCCTTAGCAGGAGATGCCACCTAAAGGAGATTGGAGATTGTAAAGTGGTACCAGGGGAAAGTGTAGCAAGACAGCATAGGGTGGTCGTCTGTAGAATGAGATTAGAAACAAAGAAGACGAAGAGAGTGAAGACAGAGCCAAAGATAAGATGGTGGAAGCTGAAGGAGGAGGATGGTTGCAGGCAGTTCAGGGAGAAATTGCAACAGGCCCTTGGGGAGGAGCTGCCTGAGGACTGGGAAACTACAGCTAAGGTGGTGAGAGAAACTGGCAAGAATGTGTTGGGTGTTTCGTCTGGTCAGAGGAAAGAAGACAAGGAAAGTTGGTGGTGGAATGAGGAAGTCCAGGAGAGTATTCAGAAGAAGAAGGCAGCTAAGAAAAAGTGGGATAACCAGAGAGATGAAGGAAGTAGGCAGGAGTACCGTGAGGCTAGTCGCATAGCGAAAAGAATGGTGGCAAAGGCAAAGGCTCAGGCCTATGATGAGCTGGAGTAAAGGCTGGACAGTAAAGAAAGAGTAAAGGACTTGTATCGTTTGGCTAAACAGAGAGATAGAGCTGGAAAGGATGTACAGCAGGTTAGGCTGATAAAGGATAGAGAGGGAAATGTACTAGTGAGTGAACAGAGAGTGATGAGTAGATGGAAGGAGTACTTTGAAGAACTAATGAATGAGGAAAACGAGAGAGAGAGGAGGACAACGGGGGAGAGATAGTGGATCAGGAAGTGCAGAGAATTAGTAAGGTTGAAGTGAGGGCAGCTTTAAAAAGGATGAAGAATGGAAAGGCAGTTGGTCCAGATGACATACCTGTGGCGGTATGGAGATATTTAGGAGCGAAGGCAGTGGACTTTTAAACCAGGTTGTTTAATAAAATGGAGAGTGAGAGGATGCCTGATGAGTGGAGAAGCGGTGTACTGGTCCCCATTTTTAAGAACAAGGGTGATGTGCAGAGCAGCAGTAACTACAGAGGTATAAAGTTGATTAGCCACACCATGAAGGTATGGGAAAGAGTTGTTGAAGCAAGGCTAAGGTGAGAGGTTCAGATCAGTGAGCAGCAGTTTGGTTTCATGCCCAGAAAGAGTACCACAGATGCAATTTTTGCATTGAGAGTGTTGGTAGAGAAGTACAGAGGTCAGAAGGAGCTACATTGTGTCTTTGTGGATCTAGAGAAGGCATATGATAGGGTGCCAAGAGAGGAACTGTGGTACTGTATGAGGAAGTCAGGTGTAGCTGAAAAGTATGTTAGGGTGGTGCAGGACATGTATGAGGATAGTGAGACAGTGGTGACATGTGCAGTTGGAGTGACAAATGGTTTCAAGGTGAAGGTAGGGTTACATCAGGGATCAGCTTTGAGCCCCTTATTGTTTGCAATGGTGATGGAAAGATTGACAGATGAGGTCAGGCAGGAGGCTCCATGGACCATGTTTGCAGATGACATTGTAATCTGTGGTGAGAGTAGAGAGCAGGTGGAAGAGAATCTGGAGAGGTGGAGGTTTGCACTGGAGAGGAGAGGAATGAAGGTCAGTAGAGACAAGACGGAATACATGTGTGTGAACGAGAGGGAGGCAGGTGGAAAGGTGAAGATGCAAGGAGTAGAGGTCGTAAAGGTGGATGACTTCAAATATCAACTATCCAGAGCAATGTGTAGAAAAGAGGTGAAGAAGAGGGTGCAGGCAGGATGGAGTGGGTGGAGACGGGTGTCAGGGCTGATTTGTGACAGCAGCAAGAGTGAAAGGGAAGGTTTACAAGACTGATTTGTGACAGCAGCAAGAGTGAAAGGGAAGGTTTACAAGACAGTAGTGCGTCCTGCTATGATGTATGGTTTGGAGACTGTGGCTCTGTCTAAAAGACAAGAGGCTGAGCTGGAGGTGGCGGAGATGAAGATGCTGAGATTTTCGTTGGGAGTGACAAGGACGGACAAGATTAGCAATGAGCAGATCAGAGGAACAGTGAAGGTGGAATAGTTTGGAGATAAAGCCAGAGAGGCCAGGTTGAGATGGTTTGGACATGTGTTGAGGAGGAATAGTGGATATATTGGTCAAAGAATGTTGGAGATGGAGCTGCTGGGTAGAAGGAGAAGAGGTAGACCTCAGAGAAGGTTTATGGATGTAGTGAAGGTGGACATAGAGATGGTTGGTGTAAAAGTAGAGGAGGCAGTGGATAGGGCAAGATGGAGGCAGATGTGGCGACCCCTAAAGGGAGCAGCCGAAAGAAGAAGAAGAAGTTCTTAAACAATGGAGTATTTACTAAAGGATTTTTTGGCAAAATGACTAGGCTTGCCCAATCCTTGCTTATAGAGGAATAGGCCTTTCCTGGATGCTCCTTGTTTGGCCAGGCACTCTTTTAAAGTGTTTTCTAAATATTTTATAATGTTCCTAGTCTTAACAGTCTCTACCCTAGTTTTTTGGAATATGTTGCAGATACCAATTTCAGAATGAGTGTATATGTACAAAAACAAAAATGATAAAAACTTACCTGTCTTGTTTTTTTTTTATTAATTTTTTTATATATACAAGTGAAAGTTTTCTGTTTTTCTTTGCATTTCACATACTGGCCCAACTGTTTTGACATTGTATTTTAGGCCATTGTATTTCATGTTGGCAGAATCTATTATACACTGAATCTTAACAACCAACAAACAAGCTGGTCTTGCTGACTATTAAAATAGCAGGGGCAATAGCATCTTCACAAATATGAAGACACAGCCTTAGAGAACAGAGTGAGAGAACATGAATTTTTGACATGAATGCACAGCGTACATAATGTACAGTAAAAGTCCCATCTGACAGACTATGCACAACACTGCAGAGATGAGATAGATCGTAGCTTTAAGGACAAGTTAAATGTTTGTGAGCTGAGTGACAAACGTAACCTCTGTTCACATAGAGCCCTGACCAGTTTACCTGTCAGTTGTTTACTGGGGTATCTGGCAAAGGCAGTCAGCAAAGCACTGCTGCTGAAAGGAGAGCTAATTTAGCAGAAATTGTTATTTCACCCACAAATGCAATCAGGACACTCAAGTTACATGCAGAGTGTGTGTGCATATTTGTCTGTGTAGGTATGTGTGTGCATGTGTGTGTTTGTGCACACTCTTCATGCTGCCACTATCATTGGCCTAAATAAAAAAACTGATTAGTCACACTGCAACTGGATTAGCTAGTGACTTGAAAAGAAGAACTATTACTTACCAAATAAGTGTAGGTAGATTGCAATGCAGAACAAACCAGAAAACTACAAAAATAAGTTTGTGAAAAAATTAACATTTGAAACCAATGTACTTACTGTATCCCATCCCCTGGACAAAGTACTTAAAAGCTTCAGCTAGTTTGCCAGGCTGTGGAGAACAAGAACACAATTCTGTTTTTTTATATACTACAAAATGTTTATAATCAGATAAGATGAAAAATACTGTAGACCCCTCTGGGTCAGACTAAGCTACTTTCTTGGTTTGACTTCTATGGCAGCCCTAGCCAAATGACATGTTTTGTTGAGTTTTGAAGTGGAAAGAAACAAATGCAACCTCTGCAGCCAACTATTTAAGAAATAACATGTATGTGCGAAAGGAAATGTCCAGGTATTTTATATTTGATTCACTTAAAATAAAAATAAATAAATAAAAAAACACAGTAATAGGGCGTGTGCAAAAATCTAAATACACTTCCAGATGTACAATCACAAAAGTTAATAAACTTGATGGGCCTTTATTTGGTTTGTTAGGACTGGTTAGGTTAATTAAAATTGCCATTAAGAATTATCAGCTAATGGCAAATCCAGAGCATAACCCTCAACCCTCACCCTCATCCAGACTCCTCCAATGCACAGAGCAGGCCTACCTCTGCACTGGATGTGACAGTAACTCCCCTGCATCACTCTGATCACCACTTCCTATCTTTCTCACTCTCCCTCCCTGCTACTCCTGTACATTACCCCTTCATGCTGCTCCTCACGATGCAACCTGCACTCCACTCCTTCCTTGTCTTTCGCTTCAACTATCCTGACCACCTTTCCACATCCTTATTCATTTTCTTCACTCTCAGTGGACATAGCTACAGATGCTTTCCTTTCTTCACTCTCATCTGAAATTAACTTTCCATGTCCTCTCTCCTTCAGGCCAGCAAGATCTTCCCCACTGATCTGGCCACTGGCTGACAGGTGTCTTGCGCAGCAACTGGCAAGAACTAAGGAAGGCTGCGAAAAGGTGAAGGAAATCCCAACTTGACTCAGATTTTCACTCCTACCAATCTCTCCTTTCCACGTTCTCACTCGAAGTTCCTGCTGCAAAGTCATCTTTCTACAGAGGGGAACTGAAAGCCTCAGCATCTGATCCATGCAATCTCTTCAGCATTTTCTCCTCTCTCATGAACCCTCCTCCTCCCCCTCCACCCTCCTCTCTCACTCCTGAGGATTTTGTCACCTTCTTCGAGGAGAAGGTTGATAGAATCCACCAGGGTTTTCCCTCTGTCCCCACTCCTTACACTAGACCAACTCCTCTCATTCTCAATCCCATAAATTGTTTTTCTTCTCTTTCACCAAATGCTTTCCCTCAACTGATGAAATCCAGTAATCCAACCACCTGCCCACTGGATCCCATCTCATCTGCACTGTTCCAGTCAATCTCCAAGGACCTAATTTTCTCATTAACAAGTCCTTGTCATCAGGTGAAGTTCCATCAGCTTTCAAGACTGGAACAGTACTTCCCATCCTGAAGAAGCCTACGCTTGACAGCTCTGATGTCAACAACTACAGACTGGTATCACTCCTTTCTTTCCTTTCAAAAATTCTTGAACGTGCAGTCTAATTGTCTCACTTTCTCACAAGAACCAGTCTGGCTTCAAACCAGCTCACTCAACAGAAACTGCTTTTATAGCAGTGACAGGGAAGCTCCAGTCAGCATGATCAGCCAAGCTGTCATCTGATCCTGATTCTTCTTGACCTCTGAGCAGCTTTTGACACAGTCAAACATAAAATCCTTCTGGACGTCCTCACCAACCTTGGAATCACTGGCTATGCGTAGAAGTGGTTCAAGTTCTATCTGGAGGATCGCTCTTATCAGGTAACATGGAGAGGGTCCATATCCTTTCCATGCAGGCTGTCTAGTGTCCCACAAGGCTCGGTGCTGGGTCTTCTTCTCTTTTCTCTTTACACTAGTTCTCTTGGTGATGTAATATCATTTCATGGCTTCTCTTATGCCGATGACACTCAACTAATGCTTTCTTTCTCACCCTCTGACACACAGGTTTCCAGTCACATTTTGGCATGTCTGTCTGACATCTCTTCATGGATGGTAGCTCACCACCTGAAGCTCAATCCTAGAAAGACTGAGCTGCTATTCATCCCTGCAACTATAGGTCCTCATCATGATCTTGCCATCTCATTCAGGAACTCCCTGATTGTTCCGTCTACAGAGGCAAGAAGTCTTGGTGTGATTCTGGATGGCCAGTTATCGTTCTCGACTTACATCGCGAACCTAACTCGGTTGTGCAGATTTCTCCTGTACAACATCCAGAGGATCCGGCCCTTTCTCACTCGAGAGGTGCAATCTCTTATCATCTCTTGACTACTGCAACTCGCTGGTTGGTCTGACCATGCAGGCCATCAAGCCTCTGCAACTCATTCAGAATGCGGCAGCACAGCTCATCTTCAATCTCCCCATGTTCAGCCACGTCACCCCACTGCTGCGGTAGGTTCACTGGCTTTCTGTAGCTGAACAAATCAGATTTAAATCCCTGATGCTTGTTTACAAAGCACTTTGAGTTTCAAGTACAGCTTGGCTGGACCCGCCATCCTACAAGGTGCATAAGAAAGGATCAAGACTGTTCTCTGTACTGGCGTACAGGTGGTGGAACAAACACCCACTGGCTGTCCGTACAGCAGAGTCTCTCACTGTCTTAAAACACAGACTGAAGACACATCTCTTTGTACAACACTTAAATGAGCTCTGAATTAAGTATTGATTTTAATGTATTGTACTGAAATTATATATTGTATTGCACTGTTCTGCATTCAACACTGTTCCTTTTTCTCTAGGTATCAATAGTGACTATTTGTTTCTTGCTTTCTCTCTAACCTATTGGTAACTAGCAAAGATACTTTCTCTAGATATACAAAGCACTTATTGTAAGTCGCTCTGGATAAAAGCATCTGCTATGTGTAAATGTAAATCATAATAATTTCTCTCTTCAATTGTTGTGCTAACACTCAACAACCATGCTTATGTAAGCAGCTCCCTGAAGATCTGAAAATTAAGCTACTTGATGCCTATGAAGCAGGAGAAAGCTATAAAGAGACATCAATGTGCTTTCAGCTCACACAGGAGTGGTGGTGCACCATTCTACTGTACAGAGTTGCCTGTACAAACATGATGTGCATGGAAGAGCCATCAGAAATAAATCTCACCTGTGGCTTCATCATAAAAGTCAATAATTGAAGTATGTGAAACAACAGCTAGATAATCATTTTGGAAATATGCGGTAAACTAAAGTAAAAATGGAACTTTTTGGCCACAAACAGCAAATGTAGCAGTCAGCAAGCAATCAGTCAAAAACTGATACTGAAAAGAAGATGGCTTCAGGACAATGATGGAACATAAAACACTACCATGCACTACTTAAAGAAACATAAGATAACACTTTTGGAATAGTCTGTGGGATCTCCTGAATCTGTGGGTAGATCTTAAGCACACTGTGCATGGAAGACAGCCCAAAACTAGAATAATTCTGTATCGAAGGGCAGGTGAACATTTCTAAAACAAGAATATAAAAACTCCTAGCTGGCTACAAAAAGGATTTGCAAGCTGTTATTTCTGACAACAGGGGTGTTACTAAATACTGATGTAATAGGGTATTTACAACTTTATACGCTGGCAATTTTTTTTGTTAGGTCAAATAAATGCTTTAATCACTCAAAAATATCTATATAATTGTATACTGCTCAAAAAAATAAAGGGAACACTCAAATAACACATCCTAGATCAGAATGAATGAAATATTCTCATTGAATACTTTGTTCTGTACAAAGTTGAATGTGCTGACAACAAAATCACACAAAAATCATCAATGGAAATCAAATAAATAACCAATGGAGGCCTGGATTGGGAGTCACACACAAAATTAAAGTGGAAAAACACACTACAGGCTGATCCAACCTTGATGAAATGTCCTTAATACAAGTCAAAATGAGGCTCAGTATTGTGTGTGGCCTCTACGTGCCTTTATGACCTCCCTGGGCATGCTCCTGATAAGGTGGCGTATGGTCTTCTGAGGGATCTCCTCCCAGACCTGGACTAAAGCATCTGGACCAGACCTGGACTGTCCAACTCCTGGACAGTCTGTGGTGCAACGTGACGTTGGTGGATGAAGCGAGACATGATATCCCAGATGTGCTCAATCGGATTCAGGTCTGGGGAACGGGCGGGCCAGTCCATAGCTTCAATGCCTTCATCTTGCAGGAACTGCTGACACACTCCAGCCACATGACCCAGGGCCAACCGCACCAGCATATGGTCTCACAAGGAGGATCTCGGTACCTAATGGCAGTCAGGCTCCCTCTGGTGAGCACATGGAGGGCTGTGCGGCCCTCCAAAAAAATGCCACCCCACACCATTACTGACCCGCTGCCAAACCGATCATGCTGAAGGATGTTGCAGGCAGCAGATCACTCTCCACGGCGTCTCCAGACTCTGTCACATCTGTCACATGTGCTCAGTGTGAACCTGCTTTCATCTGTGAAGAGCACAGGTTGCCAGTGGCGAATTTGCTAATCCTGGTGTTCTCTGGCAAATGGCAAGCGTCCTGCACAGTGTTGGGCTGTGAGCACAACCCCCATCTGTGGACGTCGGGCCCTCATATCATCCTCATGGAGTCGGTTTCTAACCATTTGTACAGACACATGCACATTTGTGGCCTACTGGAGGTCATTTTGCAGGGCTCTGGCAGTGCTCCTCCTGTTCCTCCTTGCACAAAGGCGGAGGTAGCGGTCCTGCTGCTGGGTTTTTGCCCTCCTACGGCCTCCTCCACGTCTCCTGATGTACTGGCCTGTCTCTTGGTAGTGCCTCCAGGCTCTGGACACTACGCTGACAGACACAGCAAACCTTCTTGCCACAGCTCGCATTGATGTGCCATCCTGGATGAGCTGCACTTGTGTGGGTTGTAGAGTCCGTCTCATGCTACCACGAGTGTGAAAGCACCACCAACATTCAAAAGTGACCAAAACATCAGCCAGAAAGCATAGGTACTGAGAAGTGGTCTGTGGTCCCCACCTGCAGAACCACTCCTTTATTGAGTGTGTCTTGCTAATTGCCAATAATTTCCACCTGTTGTCTATTCCATTTGCACAACAGCATGTGAAATTGATTGTGAATCAGTGTTGCTTCCTAAGTGGACAGTTTGATTTCACAGAAGTTTGATTTACTTGGAGTTATATTGTGTTGTTTAAGTGTTCCCCTTATTTTTTTGAGCAGTGTATATATTATGCACATTATGCACAGATATTATTCAGTATGCTTTACAATCAGCAGCAGACATGGTAAGATTTAATCGTGAGACTAATAATTACCAAATACAGACATGCCAACTCATAAGCAGTGAAAAATGGGACAAGTTTAGAAATGTAATTTTAAATGAAAATGAAGCATTATGGTACAATCATAGGGAAACAGGTAATTGCTGTAGAACAAAGAGGACCAATTCAGGTCCTGGAGATCCACCACCCTAGAGAGCTCAGCTCCAGCTGTGTCCAATTTTCAGATGTCTCTGAAGCCATCTATTAACTGGATCAAGTGTGTTATATCCTCTCCATGGATCACCACCATATCGTGGTGGAGGGGTTTGCATGCTTGAATGATCCTAGGAGCTATGTTGTCTGGACCAAAGCTCCTGGTAGGGTCTCCCATGGCAAATTGGTCCTAGGTGACAGGTCAGACAAAGTGTGATCCATAATAACCCTTATGAAAAGACAAAAACAGGACTTGTGTACCCTGCCCGGAACAGGGTTACCGGGGCCCCACCCTGGAGCCAGGCCTGGGTGAGGGGCTCGCCAGCGAGCGTCTGGTGGCTGGGCATTTACTCATGGTGCCTGGCCGGGCCCAGCCCGAAGGAGTTACATGAGTCCGCCCTCCCATCGACCCACCACCAATGGGAGGGGCAGTAGTAGGGGTTCGGTGCGTTGTGGATCGGGCAGTGTCCGAAGGCATGGGCCTTGGCTTTCTATCCTCGGTTGCTGAAACTGGCTTTTGGAACTTGGAATGTTACCTCACTGGTGGGGAAGGAGCCTGAGTTGGTGCGCGAGGTTGAGAGATACCGGCTAGATATAGTCAGGCTCACCTCAACACACAGCTTGGGCTCTGGGTCCAATCTCCTTGAGAGGGGCTGGACTTTATTCTTTTCTGGAGTTGCCCATGGTGAGAGGCGGCGAGCAGGTGTGGGCTTTCTCATAGCCCCTCGACTCGGTGCCTGTATGTTGGGGTTTTCTCCGGTGGACGGGAGGGTAGCTTCCCTACGCCTTCGGGTCTTATGCACTGAACAGCAGTTCAGAATACCTAGCCTTCTTAGAGTCCTTGGGAAGGGTGCTTGAAAGTGCTCTTCCTGGAGACTCTATTGTCCTACTGGGGGACTTCAACGCTCACGTGGGCAATGACAGTGTGACCTGGAGGGGTGTGATTGGGAGGAATGGCCTCTCTGATCTGAACCCGAGTGGTGTTCAGTTTTTGGACTTCTGTGCAAACCACAGTTTGTCCATCACGAACACCATGTTTGAACACAAGGATGTCCATAAGTGCACATGGCACCAGGACACCCTAGGCCGCAGTTCAATGATTGACTTTGTAGTCGTGTCATCGGACTTGCGGCCGTGTGTTTTGGACACTCGGGTAAAGAGAGGAGCTGAGCTGTCAACTGAGTTGGATCAGGTGGTGGGGGAAGATGCCGGTCAGACCAGGCAAGCCCAAATGTATAGTGAGGGTTTCCTGGGAACGTCTGGCAGAAGAACCTGTCAGATTGATCTTCAACTCACACCTCCGTCAGAACTTTGACCAGATATCGGGGGAGGTGGGGGACATTGACTCAGAATGGGCCATGTTCCGTTCCTCCATTGCTGAAGCGGCTGACTGTAGCTGTGGCCGTAAGGTAGTTGGTGCCTGTCAGGGCGGTAATCCTCGAACCCGGTGGTGGACACCCCAGGTGAGAGATGCCGTCAAGCTGAAGAAGGAGTCCTACCGGGCATGGTTGGCCTGTGGGACACCAGAGGCAGCTGGCAGGTATCAACAGGCCAAGCGATCTGCGGTTTCAGGCGTCGCCAAGGCAGAAACCCGTGTATGGGAGGAGTTTGGTAAGGCCTTGGAAAATGACTTTAAGTCGGCTCCGAAAAGATTCTGGCAAACCGTCAGGCGACTCAGAAGGGGAAAGCAGTGTGCCACTAGCACTGTATATAGTGGAGATGGTGTGCTGCTGACTTCGACTGAAGACGTCATTGGGCGGTGGAAGGAATACATTGAGGACCTTCTCAAACCCACCGACACGTTCTCCAGTGAGGAGGCAGAGTCTGGGGACATGGGAATAGGCTTGTCCATTACTGAGGCCGAAGTCGCTAAGGTAGTTAAGAAGCTCCTTGGTGGCAAGGCTTCAGGGGTGGATGAGATCCGCCCTGAGTTCCTCAAGGCTCTGGATGTTGCGGGGCTGTCTTGGCTGACACGCCTTTTCAACATTGTGTGGACTTTGGGGGCGGTGCCACTGGATTGGCAGACTGGGGTGGTGGTGCCTCTTTTTAAAAAGGGAGACCGGAGGGTGTGTTCCAACTACAGGGGAATCACACTCCTCAGCCTCCCTCGTAAGGTCTATGCAGGGGTACTGGAGAAGAGAGTCTGGCTTATAGTCGAACCTCGGATCCAGGAGGAGCAGTGCGGGTTCCGCCCTGGTCGTGGAACACTGGACCAACTCTTCACCCTCTCCAGGATTCTGGAGGGTTCATGGGAGTTTGCCCAACCAGTCCACATGTGCTTTGTGGATCTGGAGAAGGCATTTGACTGTGTTCCCCGGGGTATTCTGTGGGAGGTGCTTCGGGAGTACGGGGGTACATGGCTCTTTGCTACAAGCCATTCAGGCCCTGTACAAACAAAGCTGGAGTTTGGTTCGCATGGCCGGCAGTAAGTCAGACTCGTTCCTAGTGAGAGTTGGACTCCGTCAGGACTGCCCTTTGTCACAGATTCTATTCATAATTTTTATGGATAGAATTTCTAGGTGCAGTCAGGGGATGGAGGGTGTCCGGTTTGGTGACCTCAGGGTCACATTGCTGCTTTGCAGATGATGTGGTCCTATTGGGGACATCAGGACGCAAACTTCAGCTTTCGCTGGATCGGTTTGCAGCCGAGTGTGAAACAGCCGGGATGAGAATCAGTACCTCTAAATCCGAGACCATGGTTCTCAGGCGGAAAAGAGTGGAGAGCCGTCTCTGGGTTGGAGATAGGCTCTTGCCTCAAGTGGAGGAGTTCAAGTATCTCGGGGTCTTGTTCACGAGTGATGGTACAAGGGAGCAGGAGATTGACAGGCGGATTGGTGCTGGGTCAGCAGTGATGCGGGCTCTTTACCGGTCTGTTGTTGTAAAGAAAGAGCCCCAGCCATAAGGCAAGGCTCTCGATTTACCGGTCGATCTACGTTCCCACCCTCACCTATGGTTTGGGTAATGACCAAAAGAATAAGATTGCGAATACAAGCGGCCGATATGAGTTTCCTCCGCAGGGTGTCTGGAGTCTCCCTTAGAGACAGGGTGAGAAGTTCGGTCATCTGGGAGGGACTCAGAGTAGAGCCGCTGCTTCTTCACGTCAAGAGGAGCCAGCTGAGTTTGTTCGGGCATCTGGTTAGGATGCCTCCTGGACGGCTCCCTCGGGAGGTGTCACAGGCAAGTCCACCTGGGAGACCCCGGGGAAAAGCCAGAACACGCTGGCGTGACTATATCACCCAGCTGGCCTGGGAGCGCCTCGGAATCCCCCTTGGAGAGCTAGTGTAAGTGGCTGGGGAAAGGCAGGTCTGAGCCTCATTGTTTAGGATGCTGCCCCCGCGACCCGAACCCCGGAGAAGCGGAAGATAATGGCTGGATGGATGGATGGTGTGTTATATAAGGCCTGGGGCTAAACACTGAAGGTTGGTAGATCTCCAGCACCAGGATTAGGTAGCCTTGAAAGGTGAAGACTGTAGAAATATTAAGTTCATTGAGTTCAACAACTATTCAAGTCATGTTAAAAAACTGTGCTGCTTTCCAGGTATTTTGAAATGTTTGTTTGGTAATAACCTACTACTTACCATACCGATATCAGTGTGTACAAAATCTGTCAAACATTTGGTTTTTAAGGTCCCTCCTCAACAGTTTTTATAATATAATAAATAGAGGCCTTTCTAAGAACTGATTGTCATTTGTGTTCTGTCTGCTAAAAGTGCACGAAACATTCAATTTCCACTATTTATATCATGACTTACCTGAACAACCTGAGGCATGCCACCACAGTCTGCCATCTGAGAGACAATCACATTGTGACACAAAGACATCAAGAGAAGGTCAAGGGAGAGCAAACAGGAGATCGTTATATGACAGTCATAATCACCATATGACTGACTATAGGGTGCTGACAAAGCTGGGTGAATAAATTGAAGTAATATAATTGGAAAATGTAAGCAAACAAAAACCAATGTTTAATAATCTAGTGTAGCACAATATAGCAAAATACTATAAAAGAAATCCCACCTTCAAAAGTGTAGATTTTGTTGGATTTAACCTGGAGTTGCACTCAACCTATTATATGAAGAAATCAACATTGCACAGCATTAGCAATGCATACGCTTAGCAATGCTAAGTTATATTAAAACATTTTTCAGAAAAATTTCCAAGACACAAACAATTTGTCCATATTTTCTTCAGAAAGCATAAAAACAGATTACAGATACATTATGAAAATATGATTATAGGACTGGATGAAAGTATTACATTAATCAGTCATCTGCACCAGAATCTTCTTCTTCTTCTTCTTTCGGCTGCTCCCTTTAGGGGTCGCCACAGCAGATCATCTGCCTCCATCTTGCCCTATCCACTGCCTCCTCTACTTTTACACCATCACACATCTCCATGTCTACCTTCACTACATCCATAAACCTTCTCTGAGGTCTACCTCTTCTCCTTCTACCCGGCAGCTCCATCTCCAACATTCTTTGACCAATAGTCATCTGCACCAGAATATGTTTTAAAAATCATGGTTTTCAGTAAATACTCACCACAGCCTCTACTGCAGGAGAAGTGTCTCCTACCACCAGCAGAGCAGGACATCTATGCCAAAAGAGTCAAAACGTGTGATTAAAACAATAAGCTTCTATGAACTAAATAATAAATTAAAGTTTCAACATACCGTAATGTGTTAATTGTGTCTTCATTAAGACCAACAACAGGCCTCTCAATTCCCAGATCCCGGCGCCTAGGAACCAAAATCAACAAAAGGCACCTTCATTGACTAGTACCAGGCAATATACAGGGTGAGTCAGAAGTCACAGGACACGGTTTTATTTTAATTTATTTTTTATGCTGTCAAAAGCCTCCACGATGGGGTGCTGAAGGTCATGTTTGTTGTGGATTTTTTAGACACAATTTGTTTGAGATGACCCCAGAGATAATAGTCGATAATAACATAAAAATAAAATAAAATGGTATCCTGTGACTTTTGACCCTGTATAACTTATACTTGCATAAGTAGGGCTGGGGGGTAAAATTAGAATCTTAGATGCATCGTGCTGTAGATGTGGATGATTCTGAATCGATTCACAAATGTGAAAAATCAATTTTCTAAATTTTAATTCATAACAATGTTGACGAAACGCAAAGGGCGGAACTTGTACATGCAGAAGTGCAGCACCCAGACTGTCTGTGACATGTAAATAACAAAAACACAACTGGATGAGCGAGAAACATTACTGGCTCCCTCTGCATTAAAAGCCAGGTTAGATCAGCAGTCGACAAGCCAAATATTAAAAAGAGCCATTTTGTCCTTTCAACAAAAGTCAAACCACCTTTGGAGCTGCAACATTTTATGTCCAGTATGTCTCAGTATGTGCTAATGTTCTAGTATAAGGCAAAAAAATATACACAAAAATGCAGACTTACTTTTCTCTGATTTAGCTTTAGCTATAGTCGCTTTCCTCTGATATCTGCCAGAAAACTTTTCCTCAACAGCAGAACAGTTTCTTGTAAAATATCTCTCAATGTTAAACTGTTTTATGAGGTTAAGTCACTTCTTATTCTACAGCTTCTTGTCGAATTTTTTAATTCCACGTTAAATTCTGCCTGAGGCAACAAAATATAAATGTGGCACCATTTAAGGTGGAACCAGAAAATTCTGAAGAGAAGCAACTTCATATTCGCAACTTTTTAGTGTTTGACAGTCTCTCATTACAGGTATAACATTCCTAAATTTCCTTCGGGATCAATAAAGAATCTATCTATCTATCTATCTATCTATCTATCTATCTATCTACAGGTATAACGTTCCAGGACACCAACTGTGCTGTTTATACATGCATCTCCAAACGTTCGGCCAGTTCCCTTGCTACATCACTTCCTTTTGTTTTATTAATAAAAGATATTGGAAGTAAATTCTTTATGGATCATTACAAATACTTGCAAAAACCAAGTCCTTACAGAGTGAGAAAAAAAGAAATCCTGTGAAGAAAAAAAATTATAATCATTTTATAATCGCATCGCAGCACTCTGAATCGCAATTAAATCGAATCATGCCTAGAGATTCCCACCCCTAATGAGTAACCAGTAATTGTATTTAAGTAGATTTCAATAAAGTGGTTTATTTGTGTTCAGAAGGCCTTACGCATTGTAGGAGGCACAGAAGAGGGACAAATTATCCTGACAGATGTCCTGAGCAATGTGTAGTCGGTAGGTCTGGATCAGCTCCTTGTTCTCTGTGAGCTCCTCCTGGCGCATCACAAGGTCAATGCAATTATTAGTGATCAGGGAATTTTAAAAATGGCACTTCAAGCACAGAGAAATGAAAATACTTACAGTGCTGAAGTGATGAGCCATAACAATGTCCACCAGGGTGCTTGTCCATCCAGAGAGCTAAAAAAGAATGGATCATTCATGAGTGGGTGACTCCCATATGCTAGATTAAAAGTACATGATGGTGAAACTAATAAGTAAGTATTGAAAATAAATCAAGGGCTAATGGAGGGTAAAATCTGTTGAAATTGGGATGCAGGCTATGAGGCCATGATCTACTATAGAAAAAGTTATTGTGATGTATGTACCATGATGATGTTAACATATATCATCATTTTGCCCACCCTAACATTGCTACCCACCTTAGAAGCAGCCCAGTCAATCCAGCCCTCAGCACATGGGTTAACATTAATTAGAACCAAGCCCTCCACCAGGGATGGATGGTTGAGCTGCAAAAGGCAGAGCCCAGTATAGTTTTAATGAGGTAAACAGAGTAAAGGTGATTAAAAACTGTATACATGTGAAGAAATGGGCAGATGGTTATCATTAAAGGCAGAGTTTATAGAGCAGAGCTCACAACATCTCTTCTCTGACCGTACTGCTAGTGTTCCTGAGAAGCTACAGTAATATATCAGCACAGTGGTTCTGCTGTACCTAGGCAGAGATGAATAGAGGGAATAGAGAGGGAGTAACTGAAAGCAAAAGATGTGGCAGGAAGAGAGCGAGAAAGAAGAGGGAGGCAGACAGAGAAAAGGGGCAAGAAAAAGAAAGTGAGAGGGGAAAAAGAAAGAAATTGTGTTTTGTGTGTGTGTGTGTGTGTGTGTGTGTGTGTGTGTGTGTGTGTGTGTGTGTGTGTGTGTGTGAGAGTGCGTGCACAGAACAATGATGCTCTTAGACACTCAACAGGGGAACAGCAGCTTTAGACAATTTCCATACTGATTTGGCTCTACACTCTCAGAAAAAAAGGTATGAAAGATATGAAACTGTCACTGGGACAGTACCCCTCCTGGTGGGACCCTCAAGGATACATCTTAGTACCTTTAGCACTTCTTGTGTTTAAATATGTACTTTTTACTTGGGAAAAACTTATGGTTCAAAATTGGACCTTAGAACCACTGATGTACCTTGATGAACGAAAAATGTACAGAACCTTTATTTCTAACAGTGTAAGGTGACACATGTGGCTTTGTTACTATAACCTCATATCTACTTTAATTTTATTTATAATTTTATTTATTTAAATTTAATTAAGGTTGTTCTAAGAAAAATAAATTCTAAATGCATTATTCCAGTTTAATCTGGACTGCATCAGCATGCTGATGTAACTGATGTTGGAAGAACATTTGAAAGATTGTTGGTAACACAAAGAGGGCAAACAGAGCTGAGAAGAACAAGACAGGCAGAAAATCAAATGATGTTTTTGTGGATGATGTCAGAGGACTCACTGCGAAGCGGGTTAAGATGTATGCTCCTGCTCCTACGCCAATACCAATCACGCTGTACACCCTACAAAACAGTTGCAGAACCACACACACGTACACACATATCCACACACTTGGTAACTTATAAGGATGCATGTCATATATTCAAACCTATTCAACTAGTACCATATCAATCCATGAATGTCCAAAATAGAACCCTGTGCAGAGCCCCTTCCTGAGTGGTGCAGCGACTGGTGGTGATTAGGAATGGGATGATACGAATTTTCTTTCAAGACATTAGTGATCAAAATTATCATCATTTTCAGTAGTATCATGAAACTACCAGACATATTCAAAAGGCACTGATACATAGTGAAATCACCAAAGGTATTATACTTCTAAACCTTTTTACTGAATCTGAATCATTATTTTGTAAGAGTCTTATATACATAGTTACATTGGATTTACTACTACAACTTGGGTTTATATAACTTGGGTAAAATTGGGATTACTACTACAACTGAACTAATGGACTGATGGACAAAGTACATCATTACTCACTTCAGCTGAGTCAGCACTGAAGGAAGCATCTCCGCAAGCTCCTCCATACCAGGATACTGGTACCTGTGGAAATATGAGAACCATGTTTTTTGAGGAGCATGCATACACAAAATAAACATGAGCAACAAATCAATAACAAAAAGCAATTTTATGTACTTAAGTAAGTACTGGAGCAGCTTTGAGATGATTTGTCAACATGTAGGTGACTCACCCAGCAGGGAAGGGGGGTGCTGCCTCTTGCTGGCCAGGGGCATCGATGTGCACTACCGCAAAGTGCTGTGTGATCTCTTGCATGTCCTCAAAGTTAAATAATGTGTTGAAGCATGATTTATCTGAGCAAAATAAGCAGAATATGGCCAGTCTTGTTATCCTTATTTGTTTTCTCTTAAGTGCTTAATTGTGGATTCAGTGCAAATGTGACACTCCTACATACGGTTGAGTCCAATGTCGTGGTAGGTCAGTATCACAGGGCAGTTTCCTTTGGGAGTGCCCCTCATGGTCACATGCAAGACACCATGTGGAGTCTCAAGGTCATGCTCCTGAAACCAAACAGAGTAGAGGACACAATTAAGGAACATTTTATATTTCACCCTTAATGCTAAATACCAAATCACTTCTGTCTGTATTTCTAATTATGGGATTTGTCCATTTTAAATCTACTATATGTTCAAAACAGTTGACATTGCACTGTGGTACTGCTGGTTCTTGGAAACAGTCAGTGTTTAATAAGGGATATCTGCCCAAGACACTGAGCCTGATGACTGCAGGATCAATCCAAAGATGAGACTCCACATGAGCTAAAAGCAACTTTGTCCTTTGTGTCCTACACTAGTTTAAAAGATTAGAATCATTATCATATATTAATAATATTCAATAATAACTTACACCACAGTTAACATGTTTTTCCTTGTCTGTAGAACATATCAGGTGTGATGACACTACTGTACTATGCATATACATAGTAAATGTAAACAAAAACAACTGTAATCTATATTTTTTGAAAGCTATGTGGGTTATGCTTTGGATTGCAGAGTAAATTATTTGAATGTAGAAGTATTCTACATTTTTAACAGATTAACAAGGAAATACAAAACTGCAAAATAGTGATTTTACACACCCTTTTAAATTACATTATTGTAATTTATGTGTAACAATAAACATTTAAAGGGGAATTCCACATTTTTCTAAACTTGGCATAATTCTGTCATTGCGATGTAAACAGTCATTTGGTGGTTTCATATAAAATGGCTCATTGTAGAGAAAGTTACAGACTGGAAACGATGTGCCTATTATTATTCTTATTTTTTATTTATTTTTTTATTATTATTATTTTTGTTTTTAAATTTGTTCTGAAATGTACAACTGTAGTATGTACTAATGTATGCAATGTTTGTATGTTTATAAAATAATATACAACAATACATATTAAAACAAATAATACCATTTTGCATCCTGCATAAAACAAAAATAATTTTAAAAAATTCTTTACTAGAATTTCTGATATAAAGTTACATTTTAAAATCTCCTTAAAATATTTAAAAGATTTATTTAAAAATAATTAGGTAACATTAAAAAATACATATTATGCATCCTACATCTTGAGACATCTTGGGATGTTATTATAGCCGAGACATCTTAAGATACGTGTCTACAGACACGTCTTAAAGACTTCTTCATTTTTTAAGACATGCCTCAAGATGTCCTAAAACATCTTCATAATGTGTCTTTAGACTTGAATATGAAATAAGAAATAAAAATAGAATGCAATAATATGCATGTAAATCATATTTTTAAAGAAAAATACTACAAAGACAACATGTCAAATGTTGTAACTGAGAACTTTTATTATTTTTTGAAAATATAAATGCCCATGTCAAATTTGATGCTAACAATACATTCCAAACAATTTGGGACGGGGGCATATTTACCACTGTGCTTTGTCACCTCTTCTTTTAACAACACTTCATAAGCATTTGAGAACTGAGGGGACCAATTGCTGTAGTTTTGAAAGTGAAATGTTTTCACTTGCTTGATATAAGATTTCAGATGCTCAACAGTTCAGGGTCTCATTTTTCAATTCATAATACCCAAAATGTTCTCAGTGAGTGACAGGCCAGTTTAGCACCTAGACTCTTTTAAAACAGAGCCATGCTTTCGTAATACATACCTTGCTGAAATAAGCAAGGCCTTCCCTGAAAAAGACGTCATCTGGATGGCAGCATATGTTACTAAAACATATGTATTGTTCAGCATTAATGGTGCCTTCACAGATGTACCAGTCACTAGTGCCCTCCTATACCATCATGCATACTGGCTTTTGAACTGTGCACTGATAACAAGCTGAATGGTCTTCAGTGGCCTGAAGGACACAGCATCCATGATTTTCCAAAAAGAATTTTAAATTTGATTCGTCAGACAACAGGATACTTCCACTTCACTTCAGCCCATTTTAAATGAGCTTGAGCTCAGAGAAGGCAGTGGCGCTCTTCTGTCCTTTTTATATATGGTTTCTTCTTTGTGTTTTAGAGTTTTACCTTGCATTTGTGGATGCAGTGACAAATTGTTTACACAAACAGTGGTTTTCAGAAGTGTTTTTGAGCCCATGCAGTGATTTCCACTATAGAATCATGTCTTGTTTCTAATGCAGTGCCAATGCAGGGCCCAATAATCACTGCCGGCAAATGCAGGTTTTTACCTTGCCCCTTGCATACAGAGATTCCTAAAAGACTTTTAATGACATTATGTACTGTAGATGATGAATAGCAAAAATTCTTTGGTATTTTACATTGAAAAACGCTATTCTTGAAATGTTGCACTATTTGATCGTGCAATCTTGATCGTGGTGAACCCCTCCTCATCTTTATTTCTAAAAAGACTCAGCCTCCCTGGGATGCTCTTTTTACACTCAATCACGTTAACAACCTGTTGCCAAATAACCACCAGGTGTTTTTTTAGCATTACACAACTTCACCAGCCTTTTTTGCCCCGTCCCAACTTTTCTGGAACGTGTTGTTGGCATCAAATTCAAAACAGGCATATACTTTTCAAAAAAACAATAAAATTTCTCAGTTTCAAAATGTTATATATTGCCTTTGTACCTTTAAATGATTTGTATATTATTGCATTTTGTTTTTATTTACATTTTTCAGTGTCCCAACTTTTTGGGAAATAGGGTAATTTATAAACCTTTTTTTAAAGCAGATGTGTCTGGTCTTGATGTTTAGTGAGGTGCACGTTTCAAAGAAAACACAGTAATGATCTGACAAAGTCACATCCTTAACACTGGCTGATATATTGAGACCCTGTGAGATATCCCCATCCACAGTGTAACAATGACAGATGCTTAGAGAGTCCAAAGTAGTGTAATAACAAACTTATCAAAATGAAACTCACTGAAAATAAAAGCTAACATATCTGTAAATTTATCAACGAAATTACTTTGGAGTTCTGTAGACAATTACAAGTAATATCTTTTGTGCCCCTTTCAGAACAACAAAAACACACTCAAAGGATGTGAAATCACCCAATGATAATTGCTTGCATTTGAAAGAATCCTTAAAAAGAGCAGCTACAACATCCACTTTTCCTGACAGCATGTGAGGCATTTATAAATTAAGGTTTGGTGGGGCCGACTCGAATAATATGGTTTCTGCATCACATTCAGGTCACCATGTTTCTGTTAACATAAAATCTGAAACATAAAATCAAGCTCATGAGCTGTAATAAAATCATTAATCAAAATGAACTTGTTTGTGAGAGATCTAATATTAAGAACAGCTAACATAATAACGTGCACTTTGTGACTCATATTTTACATACTGCAGATTGGAAAATTTCACATTATCTGACATTTACTCCCTGTTCTTTCTGTTTCTGATAAGTGCTGACATGGGAGAGATTTCTGGAACACAGGGTCCAAGCTTGTTTTGAAAATATGTACTGCTGACATCATCACTGTAGCAGCACAGACTTGAAATTATTTATTTATTTATTTTTGCTGGATTACTTTCAGCAGAGGACAATGAGGAAGAGAGCAAAGCTGCCTTTCTGTTGGTTAAGGAGCTTGTCTCTTTCTTTAAGGTTGTGCAGGTGTTGAGGAAGCTCCACTCCCATCTTAACTTCACTGCTCCCTTAAATCCAACAACTCCTTGAATTCACTGCTACCTTAAATCCACTGCCAGCTAAAATTTTATGATACAGTAATTCCTCTGCTCCCTTAAAACCACTTCCACTTGAAATTCTTTGCTACCTTAATTTTTTTTACTACCTTAAACTCATTGCTACCTTTAATCCATTTCTTCTTTAAATCCACTACTACCTTTAATTCAGTGCTCCTTTGAAGCCAATTACCCTAAATCCACTGTTCCCTTACAGTCAATGCCTGCTTAAGTTTACTTCCACCTTAAATATCCTGCTTTCTTAAATCCATTACTACCTTAAATCTACTGTCAATTTAAATCTTAGCATACCCTCAATTAGAAAATCTTACTTAAATTTAATGCTCCCTTAAATCCAACACCTCCTTAAATCCATTGCCAACTTAAATCCATTGCCACCTTAAATCTGCTGATACCTCAAATCCACTGCGACCTCATATTTACTGATACCTTAAATTAATTTGTATTATAAATCTACTGCTACCTTAAATCCACTACTCCTTTAAATTCAAGCTTGCTTTAAATCCAGAACCTTTTTGCTGTTATTTCTTCTTATTACTATTTATTATTATATTAAGACACGCAGTTAGGCTGATTGGACATGCTAAATTGCCCCTGGGTGTGAGTATGTGGGTGACTGTCTGTGTCTGTCTGTCTGGCCTGCGATGGACTGTAGACCTGTCCAGGGTGTATCCTGCCTTCCGCCCGATGACCGCTGGGATAGGCTCCAGCACCCCCCTGCAACCCTGAGGGAGAAGTGGCTTAGACAATGGATGGATGGATATTATTTATTAGAGTTTAAGTGTGTGTCCTATGTGTGAGCGTGTGTACTATGTATGAGTATCTGTGTGAGAAATGTGCAATGTGACATCACTGTCAGTGGCACACTGTCCCGAACACCTTAAATTTAATGCCACATTTAATTTACATTTATATCTTAATTACCTTAAAATTGGGACATTAAATCCACTGATCCCTTAAATCCAACATGGAGGCATAGAGCATAGAGAAGCTAATTGAAAGTGGGTCAGATTTTGTCAATATGTTATGATTCTTGATCTGGGACATTCAACAAAGGTGTTCACTGAGTTTTGTTCAGACTTAATACCAGAAAAGGAGTCCAATTTATGTCACATCATGTAATTACAAGGTGTTTCAGGTCAGTAAACTAAATCATATGGCACTGATTGTTTATCTGCAGACTTTATTATACCATATTATTAATGACTGATTATTGTTGAGTGTTAAAGGGCCCCCTGAAGGCCAAGCTGAAAATTGTATACCTCAAAGTCTCAGTTCATACAAAATTTCATAATTTGGAGATAATCAATGGCTGATGAGTTATGGCAATTAAAGATAGCAAAGCCATGACCAGTGATTTAATTAACCCAGACTAGTATGAAAACTGTGGTTCACTCGTTAGATATTGAGTATGTAGAGACACCATTTAAGTTTCAAGACGGTTAATGGCTTGTCAAAGCTGACTGGTGACTATAAATTTCAACATATACTATACTGCCAAAAGTATTTATCTGTAAAAAAAAATGTAAACATTTATCTATACTGTAAAAAGTATGATCTGCCTTCACACACATATGAACTTAAGTGACATCCCATTCTTAATCCATAGGATTTAATTTGATGTCAGCCCACCCTTTGCAGCTATAACAGCTTCAACTCTTCTGGGAAGGCTTTCCACAAGGTTTAGGAGTGTGTTCATGGGAATTTTGAACCATTCTTCCAGAAGCACATTTGTGAGGTCAGACACTGATGTTGGACTAGAAGGCCTGGTTTGCAGTCTCTGCTCCAATTCATTCCAAAGGTGTTCTATCAGGATGAGGTCAGGACTCTGTGCAGGCCCTTCAAGTTCTTCCACACCAAACTCATTCATCCATGTCTTTATGGACCTTGCTTTGCGCACTGGTGCACAGTCATGTTGGAACAGGAAGGGGCTTAAAAAAAAAGGGTGTTTTTTTTTTAACCATGCCAAGGGTGCTAATACACCTCTGTACAAAGATAGACCCTGGCTTTTGAACTGTATGCAGGTAACAAGCTGGATGGTCTACTATCTGAAAGGCAGGCTCCTCAGACCTCAAAGCATTTTTTCCACAGTGCATCATTCCATTTCAATTTGTTGGCAAAATCCTGGGCTTCATTCATCAAGCATTCTTAAGGAATTACTCTTAAAATTCACTCATGAAGATTTTAACATTCACCAATGTTTTCCTATCTGGGATTTCATTTTTAGGTAAGAACAATATTGACAAAAACTTAAGAGCACAGAGAGAACAGTTCTGCAATTTCAGAGCACATCATGAATATGATGTCGAGAAAAAGTCTAAGAAAGATTCAAAACGTCTTCTTAAAGACACACAATTGTTTGCACTTTTGTGCTCTTGAGCATGCATAGATTCTTTTCTTCCCTAGAGACAAATCCCAAATAAGAAAACTTGAATGTGAATGTCAGAATCGTTGTGAAAACTGCACTATAAATTCTTTTTAACCATTATTATTATATTGTTAGATTATTCACTAATGCATTTTAAATGGAAAAATGGCAATCCTCATACCACCCTTGCTCACCAGGGAATAGGTGTTTCCTACATGCTTCTTTTATAACCAAACATAATTGCATCACTTTTTTGAGATGTTTGCTTTTAAATACATACCAAAAATGCTTTTTGTTTTTATTTGCATTTCACATAGTGCCACACCTTTTTCGGAACTGAGGACTGCAGTAATAATAATTATTAAAAAAAATATCATAGTAATAATAATAATAATAATAATAATAATGTACACACACACACAGCTTCTGAGAAGGAGCCAGTGTGAATGAATTAATACATACATACACACTCCATGTTGATGTTTTGAAGGAGGCTACTAGTGACACATCATATTCTCCTTGCCTCTCCACTGTGTCTGAGCTTCAAGATCAGCATAGTCATACCGCACCCACTGCATCCACCTAACTCTAGCACAGGAACCATTACTCAGCACAAAACCAACACAAACTTAAACACACACTTAAATGCATGTATACACTAAACACATACACACAAAAAAAAAAATGTTACTTATACCACGCCCTGTCAAGGTTCAGTGAAAATTAAGCCTTTTAAGGACATCAGTGACATCAAAATGGGTCATGTGGACCAGTTAACGATCTATTGCATTGCAAGAGAAACAGAATGGGTGCCAGTATATTACCTAAAGCATTTGAACAACACTTTTGCAGAATATACAGAGCTATCTTGGACCATCAGTCACCATTAAAGCACCAAAGGTACCAAATGAAAAAATTGAGAGCTAAAAACATTCAAACACATATACCCACTCACACTGCCTATGCATGACATTTATTAACCTTGTTTATGCTCCCTCCTCCTTCTTAGATCTTCTCAACCTTATAGAACCAACTGACATGTAAGCATGTAAGATACGTTAAAGGAATAGTCTGAGACTTTTCAATCTAATTTTCACTTGCCATATATGTAGCATTTGCTCGATTAGCAGAGACAATGAATGCATTTAGAATGTCAGAAAGATCAGAAAACAGGTTAATTCAAAACTCACTCACACTGCACTGTCAGCTGTTAGTTAAACACTGATCAAATCTTATAGATACAGACACAAACACTCACTCACCACTGCATCTCCAGTGCATGTACTCTGTTCCACATCAAGAATGGTTGACATCTTGCCACAAGAGAAAATCAGCAAGTAAGGGATACAAGAGTCAAGGTGAATGGACAAGACAAAAGGAATAGCGATGGCCAAATGTACAGAGGCAGACTGTCTTGGTTGTGTTAAAGGATGAGATGAGCAAGATGCAGAGAAAGGAGCAGAAGAAAGACAGAATGAGAGAGCGGGTGAATGCAGGTTGTGCTTGTGAAGCAGAGTGTGTTCATGCATACAAGAGCCCTGAGCAGCTCTGATTGGAGAAGAACTGGTCAGCTGGGTAGAGGGGGTGTCAGGGGCACAGAAGGAAGGAGAGGGAAGGGGGGGGCGGGGTGCAACACAGAGAGACAGAGATAGATCAAAAATAAGATAGATCAATAAATAAGACTAGATCTTTTTTCTCCTTTATGTTTTACCCTACCCTGTCTTCAAATTTTTATCATCCACAAAACTACAATGTCATTTACCATCTTAAAATTTAAGCTTTTAATGCACACAAGTAACAAATACATGTCACACTGTGGTACAATGCATCAGTGTTAGCTTCATGTCTCTGACCCATTGAAAAACATTAACTATCGCACTGTTGCATTGAGCACCAGCATTGCCGAAAGCTTATTGATTTTTTCTCCTCCTCTTACCAACGACAGTAAACATTGGTGAAAAACTAAGCACCTATAGATAGCACAGTATTTAAGCAACTGCTATAATTTACATCACTCAGGGGTAGTATTTGTGAAATAATCATTTGAAAATCAGCAATAATGTTTTGATGTATTTGTAAGACTTGCACTTTGTGTTTTTCTTTGATTAAACACCCACATTGGCCCACAGGGGGTGCCGTTGCACTATAATCCCGCATTTTGCTTTAGCTCTAATAATAAATAAAGTCTGTTGTACATAAAACTCAGCATATCCCACATATTGCTCAACAATTTTTGAGTTGAATTAACTTACTGCTATTTAATCTGTTGGCAACTTTGAAACCTCACACTGTTGGTTTTGTTTCTTTCTCATTAAAGTTGCTGAACAAATGTGTAAAACTGAGTGACACCAAGTAACCTGTGAATTACAAATTACATGTTTGTTTTGTTATTGCAATCTTGTTAGATAAAACATATATTTCTTAATTTCTTTCTTTATTGGCTCCATCTATTTGCATATTGAGTGTTTCTTTCCCTTTGTTTTACTCACTGTCAGTGTGTTTTCATTCCAACAGGCTGCCTTTCCTCAGCACTGGGGCACAGTCATGCTGGAACTGAAGAGGCCTTCCCCAAACTGCTCCCACAAAGTTCAAAATATCTTGGTATGCTGAGCATTAAGATCTCCCTTCACTGGAAAAAGAGGCCTAGGCAACCCCACAGCATTATCCCTTCTGCACCAAACTTAGGTAACATTCTCCTGGCATTCGCCAAACCCAGACTTGTCCATCGGACTGTCAGAAAGAGAAGCAATTTATCACTCTACAGAATATGTTTCCACTGCTCTAGAGTCAAGTGGTGACGTGCTTTAAACCACTATCTCTGATGCCTGCCATTGTGCTTGGTGGTGTGAGGCTTACATGCATCTGCGCGGGCATGGAAACCCATGGCATTAAACCAGGAGAAAGTCTTTGTGGTGATGGTAATTCCAGAAGACGTTTGGAACTCTGCAGAGAAAGGTACTCCTGATAATCATGGGGAAAATGAGCTGTAAAAATATTCTTATTTATCTCTTTGATCTTTCATTCAAGATATTAGAAAAATTTTACCATTTATTGAATGTATAATGTCTAAAAGAAAAAAAAAAGTTTTTTACATTTATCTATGCTCCAATTTTTGGCTCCCCTAGAAATTCTTATGAGTGAAATCTAAATGAAGTATATTCTCATATTTCAAGTTCACAGTGATTAGGAACACTTACATGGTCAGCCATGACATCCTGTTTCACCAGTGAACATAAATGATGCAACACAGGCCACATTCCCTCAGTCATCTATTATTACGAGAAAGGCCAGTGAACACAGAAATGGTGTGTGACAGAGGGTTGTTGAACTGCACAAATTAGAAAATTATTTCAATAAAATAGCTAAACAGTTGAAAATTCCTATTTCTACTATCAGGGCAATAATTATGAACTGTAATAATTACAAAACAACTGGAAATTTAACAATCTGCCAGGAAGAGGACTTTTGTGGGGTCATTATAGCCACACAGTAAGGAGAAAGGTTTAAATGAACAAAGATTCTCCAAGGATCATAGCACGGGAAAGCCTTTGCTGTCAAGGACGAAAAAAATCAAGCACCTACAGTTTGTACTGGAACTTTCAGTGGGGCAGTGTTCTGTGGTCAAATGAGACCAAAATAAAGGTTTTTGGCATCAAAGAACAGAGGGGAGTTGGTTGGGTGAGTTGTGGACACAACAGTAGCTTTGCAGAAAAGTACCTTATGCTCAGTGTGAAGTATGGTGATGGTTCTGTGATTTTGTGGGGCTGTTATTCCTCCAAATGCCCTGGAGTATTTATTCACATTGATATATAGGCAAAGGCACCATCAAGTACAAGCAGATATCAAATCAAAACCTGATTGCCTCAGCCAGGATGCTTAAACTGAGCCATAGTTTGGATCTTCCAGAAGGACAATGAGCCTAAACACACCTAAAATTTAAAAAGGTTTTACACAAAAACAGTTCACTAACCACAGAATTAAAGACTTGCCATGGTCACCCCATGCCCTCCAGTGACCTAAACTCCATAACAAAAATGCAGAAAAAGATGACAGTGCCCAGTGTGTACCTTCGTATTCTGAGGGACACACTGGGTACTGTCATCTTTTTCTGACCTAAAGAGGCTCTGTTTGGAGGAATGGTCTTGCCACGTGTTCTCCAGTCTCATTAAGCATTATATTATAGGAGAAGACTCAGAGCTAAGCCAATTTCCTGGGAAGAAAGATTGTGAGATCGGCCACAGGCTGAGACAGACAGCAGCAGTAATGTGGTCACTGTACTAGACTGCAGTGATGAAGAGGAAGCTGAGCCATAAGGTAAACTTCCCACCCTCACCTATGGTATGAGCTGTGGGTAATGACCAATTTTCTTTTTCAGAATAACTGGGCAAGTTATCTATTCCATCAGGGATGAGTTGAGGGTGATGGTGTGCCATTTCCACTGCACTAGTTCCTGCACTCAATTCATTGTGAGACTACAAAATGGGTGAAACTTCTTTCATGAACCGAATGTGCAGACTTGGCATGATGGATGGAAGCATTAAGTTGCTCAGTATGTGTATGTGCTGGACTTGCACTGTATCGTTCGATAACTGAAATGTTTCTTCAACTGATGTCCTAGACACTTCTTTGACTTCACTAAGGAATGTATTTAGACAACCAGCACTGCTCGCAACAGTCAGGTTTAGACTTGGTCATTATAAGAGTGAGTGGACTAATTCCAAACTGACTTTATGTCCTGTTAACCAATGGCTAAACTTGTAGCAGATTGACTATCTCAGTGCTAGAAATTCCAGTCTATGAGCTACATAATATTTCTGGGATCAGGTAAGGGACTTGCTTGCAAATGCTAATGGTCTAGCTTTGGTCTCGCCTTCTGAACCTGTGATAGGACTGCTCATCCAAGAAGTGTCAGCATGGAGCAGGAAAGGGCGGCTGAAATCTGGATTGGCCAACACAACAGAGTTGACAAGGACTGCTTTAAGCATATCAACGGCCTGGTCAAGTTCACCAGTCCAGTCACAGGGGCCCTTTCATCTAACTAAAGCATTTCTGGGTAATTTGCAACCTTCTGATTTGCTTTTATGACCACCCAACAATGAAAAGCGAGGACTAATTAAGAGCACATGCAAGAGCAGAGTAATTAAGAATAAAATGTTGATAATTTCTAAGAAAGACCTATCTATTGTGCTGCATAGGGAGTTGTCTCCAAGCGCACTTGGTAAGGTAAAGGTCTTTAACAGTTCTCCTTTCAGCCAGCAGAAGTCTGTGCACAAATGAAGCTCCCATATGAGTACAAAGGGCAAAGCATACTCGCTAGTTGACCTCTGTAAGATTTCTTTCTCTTCCATTTCATTTAGGACCTGTCGCAGTTTATGGTACTGGCTCATTCAGAAAGGCAGTCTGAATGGTGTGTGGTCAGTAAGATGAATTCTGTGGACAAATCCCTCTGGTTTTCCAAAGTCTAGGTAGTGATGTGAGAATATGTCCTCATAGCTCACAATAAGGTCAGCCAGCTCATTTTTATACTCCTCTGATACATCACAAAGACTTTTCAAGAGTCCAAGTGGCTGGGGACAACAGATTCCAGCTTCTCTTTGGCTAAGTCTTTACCTTGCTCTGGAGTAGGTTTAGTCAGGTTACAGGGACGACTCTAAGGGCAGCTAGTCAGTAAAAAATATTCTAATGCGACACAAGGAAAGCTCTGCATTACGTCTCAGCAAAACAGGCTCATCAGAAATGTTCATGACCTTCAGTGGAACCCATGTGTCTGCCCACATTGGGGTCACAAACCTGGCAACTACAATACCTCTTGGAGCCGAACATGATGTAGTGGACTCAGTTATGACTTTACTACCTGGTGAAAGAGAGGCGGTCTTCGGCAGCTTTCCCCATATGAGATGTTTGTAACCACGCTCAAGGTAGGCAGCATATTTGCAATTCACTGTTCCTATTTTATCCAGTACCTTTATCACCCGTCCAGCGGTGTAAGCCAGCCAGCGTGGATAAGAACTGCTATGTTTCAGGATCTGCTCAACAAGGCTATAAAGCTGGCTTTCCAATAATGGTCACATCTCTTTGGTTCTGGCAGAATGTGTTTTATTACACTGGTTCCCAGAATTAACTCATCATGTTGTCCTTATACTACTAAAGTAGGAACAGTGATGCTGCAGCCATATACTTCCATTTCAACCTTTTTTTTTCCCCAAATGATTTTTTATTGATGACTTCCATTTTCACACTTAACAAGAAATATACACATACCATACAAAAATAAATAAATAAAAACAAATTAGAATAAATAGAATAATAATAATAATAATAGTAAAAAAAAAAAATTTATTATATATATATATATATATATATATATATATATATATATATATATATATAAAAACTCTCAACCCCTTCAATTGTTAACTCAGTAAGAGTATTAAAAAAGGTAATGAGGAAAAAGGAAACGTCCTTTAACCACAAGGAGAATGAACGCAGGGACTTCCAGCTCAAAAGAATTCTACGTCTAGCTAATAATAATGCAAAAGCTATAGCCTTACAAACCTCAACCGCATATACAGGGATGACCTCGGGCTCGCTGAAAATTGCCCACAGGGGATCTGGATCCAACTTGCACTTAAAACACCCTAGAAAGAGTGCAAAAAATATTTGACCAGAATTTATCAAGTTTTATGCATGATCAAAGCATGTGCAATAGGCCAGCCGGATCGGATCCACACCTCGGGCAAGCAGCATCAGTGTTCGCGAAGATTTTGGCTAGTCTGGCCTTAGTATAGTAAGCCCTGTGAACCAGCTTTAACTGCATCAAGCCCAGTCTGGCACATGACGAAGAGGAGTTGATCTTGGACAGGGCCTTTGTCCACCATTCATCGCCCAACTCCCTCCCAAACTCTGTCTCCAACTTGTCCCTGAATGTAAGATCCACCTCCGGTTGGAGAGACATAAACAATTATAAACTATATTATATTATATATATTATATTTATATGTGATATAAAACCTTTTGTGTCAGGTTTCAAACTGCACATCTCCTCCCAGGGTTCGTTCATCGGTTCATGAGGAAAAGAAGTGAAAAGTGTTCGGGCACAATGACGGACTTGTAAGTAGCGAAAGAAATTTGTTGGGGGAAGCTTAAATTTATCACTCAGTTTTTCAAAGCTAGAACATTTTTTATTCTCATATAAATCACGGAAGTTATTAATCCCTAGATTCCCCTATTGTAAAAAAGTGGAATCAGTCAAGGAGGGGGGGAACAAATGATTATAACAAATAGGAATCAATGATGATGCATTCTGAGATTTAGCCAACCCTCTAAGCTGTGACCAAATTTTCAAAGTCGACAAAACCACAGAATTAACTCAGTATAGTTCCTGGGACAGTGGAAGAGTAGAAAAGACCATAGCAAACAGGGAGGTAGAACTACATGACAAGGATTCCAGTCTACACCAGTCTATCTCCGGTGAATGTAGCCAAAAGCAAATCTTTTGCACATTGGCGGCCAAATAGTAATAAAAGAATTGGGGAGTGCTAATCCACTGTCAATTTTAGATTTCTGCAAAATAGGTTTCCTAATCCGAGGGACCTTCCCAGACCAAATGAAATTAGTAACAGCCTTATCAATGTCTTTAAAATAGGATTTGGGTAGGAATACAGGGAGGCATTGGAATAAGTATAAAAGTTTAGGTAAAATGCTCATCTTCACACATTGGACTCTACCGGCCAAGGAGAGAGGGAGACTATTCCATCTCTTAAAATCAGCATTCATCTCTGCAATCAAAGGGGGAAAATTAGCACATACAATAGATGATATATAGCGGCCTGAGTTAAATTATGAGCATCCCGACTCACAGGGAAGCACTCGCTCTTCTGGAAATTTAATTTATAACCTGAAAAAGAACCAAATTCTTTTAATATCGATTCTGCTACTGGGATCGTTTCCAGAGGGTCTCGAAGATATAAAAGTAAGTCATATAGGGAAACTTTGCTCTCTATACCTTGTCTCAGAATACCTTTGATACACAAAGATGACCGAAGAGTAATGGACAAGGGCTCCAAAGCTAAGGAGAATAACAACGGGGACAAGGGGCAACCTTGACGAGTCCCACGAAATAAAGGAAAATACAGAGAGCTAACTGAGTTAGTGCTCACGCTTGCCTGAGGGGAGGTATAAAGCAATTTGATCCAAGAGATCAGTATGTCACCAAACCCAAATTTACTTAGAACAAAAAACATGTAATCCCACTCAATGCGATCAAAGGCATTTTCTGCAACTAAGGAAATGATAACTTCCGAGATGAGGGGCGTACTTGGAGTAAAAATTATATTTAATAACTTTCGGATATTAAAAGATAGGTGTCGTCCCTTAATAAAACCTGTTTGTTCATAAGAGGGGCCAATTTATCACACAATTTCTTATAAAATTCAATAGTAAACCTGTCCGGACCAGGCGATTTACCATTTTTCATAGATTTAATGGCATCTGTTATTTCTTGTAGAGAAATTGGGTTGTCGAGTTCCATAATTGTTGCCGGATCTAGGGAAGGAATTTCAAGATTATTTTTGAACGAGTGCATTCGGTCTGTATTTCCAGGGCCGTCCGATGCATATAGTGTAGAATAAAATTTCTCAAAGACTTTATTAATGTCCCTCGGATTAGTGACCAAATTGCCCATATCATCTACTATCTGGGGGATCAACCTGGATGCTGCCTGTCTTCTAAGTTGGTGAGCTAACAAGCGGCTGTTTTTGTCTCCATATTCATAAAGATGTGCCTTGGACCGCAGGATAAGAGCTTCTGCTTCTTTGGTGGAAAGCAAATTATACTCCGACTGGAGATCGAGGCGTTGTTTGTATAGAGCTGTGGAGGGATTTAGAGCAATTTACCTATCTAGAGCCGCTATGGATATAGACATGTCCCCCAGCTGTTTTAGTCTGGTCTTTCTCTCGAATGCCGAATATGAAATAATTTCCCCCCTTAAAACCGCCTTGAGTGATTCCCACAAGATAGCATTAGATATTGAATCGGATTTGTAGGTAGCCAAGAAAAAAGAGATTTTAGTGCAAAATTCTTCAGTTGACAAAAAATATAAAGAAAAAAACTGGCCCATGATCCGAGATTACAATAGGTAAATATTCAATATTTTCAATGGAGTCTAGGAATTGCTCATCAGTAAAAAACTAATCAATGCGAGAGAAAGATTGGTGAGGGTGTGAAAAGAAAGAGAATGATTTGGCTGAAGGGTTCCTAATTCTCCAGGGGTCAATACAACCATTGTCCTCCATAAACTGAGATAAAGAATGGGCCATCTTAGAACAGGGGGTACATTTGGCCCCAGATCGATCCAGCATTGGGTCTATAATACAATTGAGGTCGCCACCAAAGATCAGTTTGTGTGTACTTAGGTCAGGAAGATTAGAGAAAAGCCCAGTCATAAACTCAGCATCATCCCAGTTCAGAGCGTAAACGTTCACCAATAAGACAGGAGTTTGAAAGAGGAGGCCCAAAATAACAATGTATCTACCGTTTTGGTCTGATATAATTTTTGAAGGCTTAAACAGAACCCTCTTATGAAATAAAATGGCAACCCCCCTTGACCGAGAATTATAACTGGAATGAAAAACATGACTGATCCACCCCTTACATAACTTGGTGTGCTCTGCTTTGGACAGATGAGTTTCTGGTAAATAGATAATGTCCGCATTTAATTGTTTAAGGTGAGAGAAAACCTTTATATTTTTAAGAGGGGACTGCAGTCCCTTTACATTCCATGAAAGAAACCTAACCCATTGTCCTAGATTCTGGTTCATCAGAAGATAGTATTATATCGGCAGAGAAGGAAGAGAGGGTAAAGAAAGAGAAGAAAAAAAAAAGAGAAAAAAAACCCACCCCACACAAGAGAAACCCCACAACAAGAAACCAAATCCCAAACACCCACGTACCACCCACTTCCCAAACAACCATCCTGAACGACTTTCCGGTATGGGCCAAATCCCTCTATCTATACCCCTAACGTACACGCACTGCTCCCCACAGCGCTGTGCACAAACCTGTGTAAACATTCCAAAACCTTTAAGCAAACCTTTATGATAAGAAGAAAGTCACGTTTATATACACCTAAGCAATTCAAATACTGCAGTCGCCTGGTATCTTTACTGCCACTCTACACCTAGCTGGCCCTCCATAATAAGGTGATCATATATTTGTAAACAGTGCAGAGTGCACACATTTATAATCAAATTTTGTTACACAGCATGGGCAAAAATGAGCCATCGACAGTTTGTACACTAACATCCGACAAGCCCTCCACAACAAGGAGATAAAATTACAAACATTGTTGCATACAAGTATTTGTATTGTAATCTTATACAAGACCTTGAACCAGGCAGATCAACAGGTATTCTTACCATACCTTAGCACTCAGCAAACCCAAAAGTAGTCCTCATCAATGTTTATTAAAGAAAGCCTGAGCCGCTTCTGGAGCATCAAAGGTTACTGTCCGCCCTTCAAAGTCAACGTGCAAACGTGCTGGGAAAACCAGCCTGAAGCAGATTCCCTTGCTGTACAACGCCTCTTTTATGTCGCGAAATGCGGCGCGTCTGCGAGAGAGATCAGCACTATAGTCCGAGAAGATCCTGATTTTGTGACCACGAAAAGACAGCTCACCCCGACCATTTCTGAGAACGAATTCCTTATCCTGGAAGTTGTGAAACAGAATGATGAACGCTCTGGGCTTGTTATGCGAACCTCCGTTAGCTGTTGGGCGACCTAGCCTGTGAGCTCTGTCTAGAACGGGTCGATACTGGAATTTCTCAGCTCCGAACACCTCAAAGAGGAGATCAGTCATGAAATTCACGGCATTGTCCCCCTCTAGTTTTTTAGGAATCCCTATCACACGAAGATTAGCTCTCCTCAAGCGATTTTCCAGATTGTACAGCTTGTCCTGGAGTTCAGCATTGCGGGCTCGAAGAGATTCGCATTTGTTTTCCAGTGTGACAATTCTATCACTGTGGTCAGATGCGGTGTCCTCTAAGGCTTTAATGCTACCTGCGTGCAGACCAGAGTCTGTTTAATGGAGTCCAGTGATTCCTGAATAGGTTGTAAGGCCTTGCTCAGTGTGTTTGCGTGGTCAGATACAAGCAATTGTTTCAACCTTTTTAACGCTGGCAAAAACCACGTTGGGGGCGAAGTGTTGGTGTCAGCAGCTCGTTCTACCTCTGAAGCAGTGGCCAACCGGGAACTCTCTGGACTCTCCACAGGTGAGAGACGTTTCTCCATAGCCAACTTAGCGTTAGCCTCCTCCGGTGTAGCAGCTTTAGCCGAGAACAATGGCGGGGGGTCGGGTTGCCAAAGTAGTCTTCAAAGTTGCTTTCTCTCTGAGATTACGTGACACTACCATAACTAAACTCCTGTACAGTGTCGAGTAAAAAAAGAAAGGATGCTTAATTTTAGTAAAACTGAACACAACCCGCAGGAGCAGTGTTGACACACATCTACTCTAGCACCGCCATCACCCGGAAGTCCCCATTTCAACTTTAAAGCTAGCGTAACATCAGGAGTGCTTACTTATGGCATCTGCCTCAAGAAGCCAATTAATTCATTTGACATTGATACACAATCTCCACGCCACCATCTAAGCAGGCATTGTTGGCTGCACACATTAACTCAGTAAAAATCAGTTTCATCTGAATGGGAGTTTACATTCTGACTCCACCTACTGTCCACTCTATTAAGTCAGAGACGATAGCTCATCTACTGCTGCAGTTTGTATTGGTCATTCTCTAGTCCTTTATCAGTGGTCACAGGACGCTGTTGGATGGATATTTTTTGTTGTTGGACTATTCTCAGTCCAGCAATGACACTGAGGTGTTTAAAAACTCCAGCAGCACTGCTGTGGGTGATCCACTCGACCAGTGCAACACACACTAACACACCACTGCCACGTCAGTTTTACTTCAGTGCTGAGAATGATCCAGCACCTAAATAGTACCTACTTTGTGAGGGTCCATGGGTGGTCCTGACCACTGAAGAACGGGGTAAAAGGGGGCTAACAAAGTATGCAGAGAAATAGATGGACTACAGTCTGTAATTGTAGAACTACAAACTGCATCTATATCAGTGGCGGATGCTGGTCTTTCAAGGAGGGG
This sequence comes from Pygocentrus nattereri, assembly GCF_015220715.1. Classification (NCBI taxonomy): domain Eukaryota; kingdom Metazoa; phylum Chordata; class Actinopteri; order Characiformes; family Serrasalmidae; genus Pygocentrus; species Pygocentrus nattereri. The sequence continues at coordinate 19,418,168 of NC_051231.1, forward strand.
AAGCTCAAATTCGGCCTACATCATAAAATGTGTTGGTTTGTTTATACATAAATTCTACCCTCCGTTCCTTTTCAAGAAAATGATCTGTGACCCTGTCGTACCAACAAGGCGTCTTTTCCAGGGACTTGACTAGTGTCCCAGCAATGGCCAGCAGGGCTAGGCTGCTTAAACGGCCCTGGCCCATGGTGTTGCAGGTGTAAGACTTTAAACAGGAGAAGCTCCTCTCTACACCTGCAGATGTAGCTCCAATCGTTGCCACTAATGACAATAGTTTGTACACCTGAGGCATTGCACTGTCCAACTCCATGTCTTTCAGAAACAGCAAGAAATCACATAGCTTTCCCCTGTTGCCCTGCAAGTCCTGGTTTGAATATAGGACTTGAAGTTCAAACCTCAGTCTCCCTGAATCAAAGAACTGGCCAAAACCTTTCAGGGGACACTGAAATGCCTCCTCTGGAAACACTTGTCTCATCTCATCAAATTTCCCTGGATTGACCAATTCCAAGAAGCGCAGACTTTCCAAATTTGCAAAACGCAGAGGTAGCTGCTCTGTGAAATTGTCTAGGATGGCCATGTACAGATTTCTGTAGCGCTTCTTGGGATCCTGTAGTTGTGACAGGCGGCGTTTTCTCATGGGATTAGTTTGTGGGTCTGATGAGAGATCTGCTGCTTTGGCATTCAAGACTTCAAAAACAGACTGAGCATCTCTTCCCCCAGAAACATCAAAAAATCCAACAAAGCGCTCCTGAATTTTACCTGTCCTATCCACATAGCGAACAATGACAGAGAGTTGAGCATGGCAAGCTATATCAGTTGTTTAATCCACCTACCATGCAAAAAATGGAGCAGCCTGGATTTCATCCTTGATCTCATCAGAAACAGTGGCTGAAAGAGCAGAGATCAAGTCATTTTGGATTGCATGGGACATACCAGAAAACACAGCTGTTGACTGGAATTGTGTGGCCAGGACAGAGTCATATTTAGCTAAGATTTCATTAAACTCCCTGTAATTCCCCTTGTTGGATGAATCAACACTCTCATCATGCCCCCTAAATGACAGCTCCTGACGGCCAAGCAAGGAAGTCACATCAATAAGGGGGTTTAAGAAAGCTCTGTTTTGTTTAACTGCTTCATTATGTTTTGCCACTTGAATGCAAGCGCCTTCATTGATTGCATGCTCAACCCTGACTCTGCCCAGGCAATTTAACCTTGCATATGCACTCACATGTTCATTGTTTTTTTCATGCCTTTTGTATGCCCTGTCAAAGTTGGACAGATCCCCAAAACCCACTTTTGACCAGACAACACATCCCTGAGACGGTTTCATCAAGAGGCATGTAACAGTACATTTTATTTGTTACAGCACTTCCAGTCAGCCAGCTCACAGTCATACCAGGACAGCTGAAAAGACCTGTTACTTTTCCACAACTTTTGCACCAAGTTAATCTGAGGAGTTGATCTGCCCTGCTGTTTAACTGTAAAGTTTTTTTTTTCGTAAGGAAGACTATCAAATGGCTTCGCCAAAATCCGGTCCACAACATTCAAACTGTCTGCCATTATGTGCAGCTTGCTAACTAGCTAACTCGCTGGCTGGGACTGGCGCGAGGCTAGTGTGAAGTGTGTCCGCCTGTGAGTGGTTTGTGACGGCGGAGGGGCTCAGCAGCACCCGCTGGACAGAAACTGCGATAGAAGTCAGAAAGAGTGATAGAAGTCAGTCTCCAAACACAAGCAGCTACAAAAAAACACCAGAAATAGAAGCTCGGTTTGTCGCTAGTCGTTTTTCACAAAGAAAATGCCGCTAAGACGATTAGGAAAGTCTCCGGTTCAACTCAGAACATAGTGAAAAAGTAAAAAATTAAAATTAATTGCTCCCACGGATGTTTACACCAATAGATCGCTGATTCGCTCATTTAGCTGTCAATCAAAAGGGGATTCAGTCTCAGACAGATCATCCAATCATCATGCAGAAGCTGAGCGTCCGGGCCAGCCGAGGCCAGCCCACTGCCCCATAGACCCCCAGAGACGCTGAGCGTCCGATGGGCGGGACAAAGCCCAGCATTTATCCAATGGCTCGTCTCGTTTCGCTGCACTCTTTGCTTCGCTATTGAACTCTGTAGACGCTCAGCGTCCACACTGTTTAGAGCACTGTGAAGCTGCGGGAATGAGTGAGAAGAAAGCCGCGTCGTTACCAGTGATAAGAAGCTGATTCTGAACAAAAGTTCAGCGCGTTGTAGCGCATATTTAGTCAATGACATGTACACACAACAGTATATATTTGATCACTTATTTTTTGACATTTTAGGGGAAGCTGAGCTTCCCTTGCAGTCTTAGAGCAATCGCCACTGATCTATATAGTAAGTAGAGCTGATAAAATGGACAATGTAGAAAAAAGGACATAATGTTATGCCTGATCGGTGTATATATAGTACATTAGAGAATATATAAATATCTCTCTAATGGTGCTAAACAAGTTCTGACCACACAACACGATTAGCAACTTCCTCTTTGATCTGCAATGAGTTGATCCTGATGATCCAGTGAAGGGTCATGGCACATACCAGAGAGCTTGCATTGCAGGGACAGACAAATAGAAGATGGCTAACTTAGTGGCTTCCATTTCTGCCTGTATCTTTTATTGATTCTGCATATACACATACGCAATCCGTTTTAAGGTTATGTTTGCTGAAACTGCCCATAGCTCTACAGCATAGCATAAAGTGTTGCTGGGGGTTGACTACAAGCGCACATTTGCTCACAAAAATGAAATAAAGTGAAAACAATATGCCACTTAGCTAGTACATTTAGTTAGATGTTATCGTACAGCGGACAAGCTGTAGCTAGCACAGAGAGTTTTTTTTTTTTTCACCAACCCGAAGATTCACAGAACATTTGTACAACCTATTGTAAGAAAAAAAATACTACAACACACCTGCATACACATATACACAATCCATTTTAAGGTTATGTTTGCTGCAACTGCCCATAGCTCTCATAGATATACATAACAAGATGCCACGTTGGATCCAACCAGGCATGTCATCAGCCCTGCCATTTTGAGGCCATCAACATCACTGCTGGACTGGATTCAGTATCATTACAGAGTGGCAGTTTAAGAAAGATACTGTCCAAAATTATACTATTTCAAGAATATTGCACTCATATATTAGGATAGGATTTTGTAACGGAGGGAAGACAGCGATCCACGCTCATGTTTGCACAACATGTATGTGTAGATATGGCTGTGTGGTTTAATGAGGCACAGACCTGTTAATGTGATTGTTTTTCCTCTGGTTTTATATTAAGCTTTTTCATTTAATAGTCTATTCAGGGGATTATAACTTGATATAATGGTTATTTATTTACAATGATGGTTAATGCCATGTGGCAAGGCAAGTTATAGCATTCCTTAATCCATGATATTCATAATAAAATAGATTAACTTTAGCACCTTCTTACATGAAGCTAAAGTCAGCTTCTTATTTGTTAGTTTCTTGTTCAAAATTTCCTGTTGCACCTTAAATGGTGCATCAGCCATATCCTTGTTTGAATTTACCCTTAAATGGTGCAGTTTCAGGGACCAGAATATGACTACTGTACTATTTAAGCTGGAACAGAAAAATTCAAACAAGAAACTAGAAGTAATCTGGAAGTAAACTTCAGCTTTGTCCATTTTACTGTGTTTTGAGGCGGCATTTTATTTTTGTGTATATGAAGATTAGAAGTGATTCACACATTGATGGATTTGCTCATTTATTATGTTCCAGAGCTCACGCTAAACTCAATTTTTAGTGTCAAGTGCAGACTGAATAATTTCCTGCTGGTCCGGCTAATTAGCACAATCACCGTTATTAAAAAAATAAAAGCTACCAAGAGCAGTTTGTACAACCTGGATTAATCTATAGTAATACATTATACAGGGTGAGCCATTTATATGGATACACCCAAATAAAATGGGAATGGTTGGTGATATTAACTTCCTGTTTGTGGCACATTAGTAAATGGGAGGGGGAAAACTTTTTAAGATGGGTGGTGACCATGGCATCCATTTTGAAGTCAGCCATTTTGGATCCAACTTTAGTTTTTTTTTTAATGGGAAGAGGGTGATGTGAGACATCAAACGTACTGAGAATTTCACAAGAAAAAGAATGGTGTGCTTGGTTTTAATGTACCTTTATTCTTTCATGAGTTATTTACAAGTTTCTGACCACTTATAAAATGTGTTCAAAGTGCTACCAATTGTGTTGGATTGTCAACGCAACCCTCTTCTCCCACTCTTCACACACTGATAGCAACGCCGCAGAAGAAATGCTAGCATAGGCTTCCAGTATCCATATATTTAGGTGCTGCACATCTCGTATCTTCACAGCATTTGTGAAAAACATTCGTTAAAACAGCAACATTTACTTAAACACCACAAACCAGCGCAAATGCAGACGAAGCAAATGATACTTTTTTGTCGCATGTGAGAGCCGTTTTATAAATAAAAGACTTTGATGGGATTGATAAAAGATTGATGGGGGGCGGAGTAACATCACACATCAATCCTTATTGCTTTGTAACTTCTTTTAACGGCACAAACCAACAAAAACAGAAGAGACCATTTTTGTGCAATTTAGACATTAATAGGAGGCTGAGTGTAAGCACAGGTAATAAAATACAGTATAATGTTTAATTTCTCAAAAACACTGCCAGCACAAATGTTGATTCCTACAGCACAAACGCAGCACTAACAAATAGCTTTGGGGGCATGTCATTAAAACATAAGCAAATTAAAGTGCAAAGAAGGAAATGGATGTTCTGAGCCTGACGCAGCCTAAAAATGTCATGGACATAATATCCCACACTTTATTTGTTTTGCCATCAACTGTTATATTTTATAATAATTCAACATTTATGTTGAATTCTGTGCATGACAGTCGGCGTGACAAAATGTTACTGGGTCATATCAATACTATGATTGGTTTCCAATTGACACATTTGCATAAAGTTCGTTACAACAAAGCATCATCAGTAGTTTGATATGTTACATGTGCATATTTCATTTCTTGCTGTTTTACAGCATACTATGATGCATTTTGTTTGATGTAAATTATCAATTACATTTTTTCCGCAATTTTGCATGACGTCACAGTAAATGCCACATATATGGGGCTTAATATTCTAGCAACTTCTCACAACCTTGCATACACATATATACCATTCAGTCTGCTCACAGATTAAGGCTAAAATTAAATGTATATGGACCTAAAGTAGGAAATTAATATTTTTAATGCCATTTTCCAAGGTTGGACGTCTGGAATACTAATAAAGCCGTTGTCATGACTTGGAGTTCTTATGTCTGCCACACACACCACTTGATTTGGTCCTTTATGGAGAATGAATGGAATCTAAATCAACACTGTCTGCTGCATCATATGTAATGTAAGGAGATGGTTTTCACTGTAGTATTCAAGGTTTTTGCACATGAAAGGTATTTGCCTTGATTAGAAACACATTCAGTTTACAATATAGCAAGCCAACTATAGAACTACTACAGCAGAGATGTTATTTTCTTCAATTCATAATAACACCACTACACTACCTCTATAGTCCACAAGATGAGTGCCACACCCTGCAGTAAATTTACTGTGTGCATTCACACACACACACACACACACACACACACACACACACACACACATCACATCACAGCATCACTGCAGTATCTTTACTGCTGTTTCCATAAGTGCAGCAAAGCAAAAGGGTCACCTCAATATCAGCAGACCAGACCATCATTACCTACAGACACAAGGCAAAAGAGTGCATGTGTGTACATTTGTCTACACTGTTGAAAATTCTTGGTCATGCAATTTAAACATACTTTAAGTGGTGAGAAGGAGATCTGGTTTAGTCAAATAATTTATTTGACCTAAAGCAAAATAACAACTCAGGTGAACAAGGGCAATGTTATCAATCCAAAAAACACTACAAATCTTTGCATTTTTTTATAAATAATTGTTTGTGTGTATGCATGTAGAAATCTGATTGTACAACATGAATAAGGTCAAGCAAGAAGTGTGCTCTCCAGGATCCTCCCTGTGCTGCCTGCAGAAGCTATATTTGGCCTACGATCACACTGCAGCATTGAGCGGGATGAGATCACTGCATAGGGACGTGTACCACACATAACAGAGAAGCTATAAAGCAACAACGTTACTACATCGAAATCACACTGATCTTTAAAAAAAATGTGTATCCTCTCTTACACATTAAATTCAATAAATGAATTAATTCAAGTACTGATGCATAGATGCCATACAAATGTTAATGGTAATGAGACAGTTGCTCTTCGCTTGCTGATGTACATTTAAGAAACAGGACCATGTAAAGGTTTTTGGGCATTTTTAATTATACAAAAACTTGTACTTGTTGGCTATTTTTCCCCTTTGCTGAACTGTTACTCATATTTAAACAAACACAAGCAGACACTACCAGGTTGTGCTGCAATGAAATTACATTGCACTATTGTGTATATATACACAGACGCACTTACACACAGTCAATCAAGCAAAGCCATACATGCTAACAATATTAACTTTAAGTTCAGGCTATTCTCTACTCCTGTGAACAACAAAAGTATTCAACTTTCCAACAAGGTCAAGTGGTACAGACATAATTTTAAAATTAAATAAAAAAAAAGACCCATCCACCCATACACTGCCATAATAACCACTTTGTACTAATACATCAGTGGTTCTCAACCCTGGTCCTGAAGGTCCACTGCCCTGCACATATTAGTGAGGTCCTTGTATCAGTGTGCCCACTTTATCTAAGTAAGTGCTTCTTAATAGGCTGATTATTTAAATAAGGTGTGTTGGGAGCAGGAAAACACTAAAAAGTGCAGGGCAGCATGGGCAGTGGGTCCAGGGTTGATAAACACTGTTCTACATCATCACAAACACAAAACTGCAAATAAGTCCAACCCAAACACATGAACACACATCCCCTGGCCCACACCACTGCAGTGGACTGCTGCTGCAAAATATATATGGCAGAAACACTGTATGCATCGCTTTAAAAAAATAACTCACCTGACAATCAAAGTCTTGGAAGTTCTGAGAATTCTGCAAAAGAAACATTTGGGGAAAGATTAATGTTAAGTTATTTGACAATTCCTTGGTATATACTTTCACTGGCCATTTTGTCTACTTCTCTTCACATTAGTTTCAGACCACTGTTTGCCAGTAGGTGGAGTAAGAGGTGAGCAAAGCTTGCCAAGTCTCTGAAATACAGTTTTATGTCTTTGCTTAAGCATGATTTTGAAAACAGGGCTCATTTTGTCACACACTATACACAGCCACACACACAAGCAGGAGAACACCTTAGGTCTTTTGCAAAATTAAACACTTTATTCAAAACTATGAAAATTGGTGAAAACCTCATTTTTTCACCATATGGAGCGTACAGAGTTCATACAATCTGATTTGGTTTAAACCAGTCACACACTGCTGTGGTGAATCTAAAACACCTTTCACATTTCGGCTTTTCTAATGCTATAGTTAGGGCTTGATTTTATTCAGAGATGTTGAGTAAAATACATGAATAACCAATCACAACACACAAAACCACTGCACACTGACAGTGCTGGGCAAAATACATTGTGAAATCATCCATCCATCCATCATCTTCCGCTTCTCCAGGGTTCGGGTCGCGGGGGCAGCATCCTAAACAATGAAGCGCAGACCTCCCTTTCCCCAGCCACTTCCACCAGCTCTCCAAGGGGGATTCCGAGGCGCTCCCAGGCCAGCTGGGCGATATAGTCACGCCAGCGTGTCCTGGTTCTTCCCCGGGGTCTCCTCCTAGGTGGACTTGCCTGTGACACCTCCCGAAGGAGGCGTCCAGGAGGCATCCTAACCAGATGCCTGAACCACCTCAGCTGGCTCCTCTCGATGTGAAGAAGCAGCGGCTCTACTCCGAGTCCCTCCCAGATGACTGAACTTCTCACCCTATCTCTAAGGGAGAGTCCAGACACCCTGCGGAGGAAACTCATTTCAGCCGCTTGTATTCGCGATCTTATTCTTTTGGTCATTACCCAAAGCTCATGACCATAGGTGAGGGTGGGAACGTAGATCGACCGGTAAATCGAGAGCCTTGCCTTATGGCTCAGCTCTTTCTTTACCACAACAGACCGGTAAAGAGCCCGCATCACTGCTGACCCAGCACCAATCCGCCTGTCAATCTCCCGCTCCCTTGTACCATCACTCGTGAACAAGACCCCGAGATACTTGAACTCCTCCACTTGAGGCAAGAGCCTATCTCCAACCCAGAGACGGCTCTCCACTCTTTTCCGCCTGAGAACCATGGTCTCGGATTTAGAGGTACTGATTCTCATCCCAGCCGCTTCACACTCGGCTGCAAACCGATCCAGCGAAAGCTGAAGTTCGCGGCCTGATGTCCCCAATAGGACCACATCATCTGCAAACAGCAGCGATGTGACCCTGAGCTCACCAAACCGGACACCCTCCATCCCTTGACTGCGCCTAAAAATTCTATCCATAAAAATTATGAATAGAATCTGTGACAAAGGGCAGCCCTGACGGAGTCCAACTCTCGCTGGGAACGAGTCTGACTTACTGCCGGCTATGCGAAGCAAACTCCAGCTTTGTTTGTACAGGGCCTGAATAGCTTGTAGCAAAGAGCCATGTACCCCATACTCCCGAAGCACCTCCCACAGAATACCCCGGGGAACACAGTCGAATGCCTTCTCCAGATCCACAAAGCACATGTGGACTGGTTGGGCAAACTCCCATGAACCCTCCAGAATCCTGGAGAGGGTGAAGAGTTGGTCCAGTGTTCCACGACCAGGGCGGAACCCGCACTGCTCCTCCTGGATCCGAGGTTTGACTATAAGCCGGACTCTCTTCTCCAGTACCCCTGCATAGACCTTGCCAGGGAGGTTGAGGAGTGTGATTCCCCTGTAGTTGGAACACACCCTCCGGTCTCCCTTTTTAAAAAGAGGCACCACCACCCCAGTGGCACCGCCCCCGATGTCCACGCAATGT